>NW_012116266.1:2500007-2502859 GCF_000951035.1 Colobus angolensis palliatus
TACTAGGGAGGCTGAGGCAGGAGAATCACTTGAACCTGGGAGGCAGAGGTTGCGGTGAGCCGAGATTGCGCCACTGCACTCCAGCCTGGGCAACAAGAGCGAAACTCTGTCTCAAAAAAAAATAATAATAATAATAATAATACACCAAACACTGTGTGAAAGTGGCATTTTCACCTCACACCTAAAATCCCACCACTTTGGGAGGCCAAGGCAAGAAGATCACTTGAGTCCAGGAGTTCAAGAGCAGAATGAGCAGCATAGTAAGACCCCCATCTCTACCCCAAATTAAAAAAAAAAAAAAAAAATTAGCTGTGTGTGGTGGTGCACACCTGTAGTCCCAGCTACTGGGAAGGCTGAGGTGGGAGGACCACTTGAGCCCAGGAATTCGAGGCTGCAGTGAGCTATGATCGTGCTAGTGCTCTCTAGCCTGGAGACAGACTCTGTTTCCAAAAACAGAAAGAAAAAAAGTCATATTTTGAGACTTCCTCAGAAATATGTTAGATTTCCCAAAATGAAGTAAGTTAAAAAAAAAAAAAGTTTAGCTATTTTAACTTGTTATTTGAACATTTACAAGAATATCCACACATCTTTCAGCCTTAAATAAATAAAATACTGATTTTTGAAAATAAAGACCTATTTTCTAGATATGGTAAATGGAATCTGCTCAGAATCACTGGATGCTGTTTACTAATTTCCCACATGATGACCACTTCTTTTTACTTTTTTCTCAAGCAATCAGTAAATGATATATTCATCAAACTTAAGAGAGTAAACAAAATGTATCTCTTGCTAAGGCAAACAACTGATTGCTCCTTTGAGCCAGCTGGATTATAGGAGGTCAGTGAGATCATAGCAAGTAGCCTGGTTATGTTGTACTGATATTCATCACAAGAAATGAACTAATCTATGCAAATCTTTTGCTGCAAAATAAATAACTCCTTTGGTGGAACATTATCACAAGATGAGAATGTGCCACTTTGTCAAGGACGGAATAAACACAGGGTAGCTTTACTGTAACAGCAGGAAACCATTATTTTGTGGCTCACAGCAGTCTTTCAGTTGATGTTTTCTCGTAGGATGAAACCCAGATCCAAAATGCCATCAAAAGTAACCGCAAACTGGGCGCAGTGGCTCACGCCTGTAATCCCCGCTACTCAGGAGGCTGAGGGCAGAGGAATTGCTTGAACCCTGGAGGCGGAAGTTACAGTGAGCCGAGATCATGCCACTACACTCTGGCCTGGGTGACAGAGTGAGACTCTGTCTCAAAAAAAAAAAAAAAAAAAAAAAACCAGTAACCACCAATGAGTTCTCTAATTAGAACCATTGATCATTAAATTAGCTAGAAACCCAAGAATTTGCTATGTTTCAGCAAAGTCATGTAAGTCATGTGAAATATTTCATAATACACTCTAATGAAAGAATCAAGTAAAATCATAACAATGATATTGCACATTTATTGAGCTCTTACTATGATCCAGACACTGTGCTATGCCCTAACATATATTATCTTTTGTCATTCACAATAAACCTAGAACGGTTTAGTCATGGTTTCTTCCCCAGTTCCCTAGATCATCGATGAAGGAACAGGAACTGATTGTACCAAAACGTTTATATGGTAAGCTTGATCAATGTATTTGATTTAGTATCTATGCTGGGCTGAGAAAAACATGCAAAGCAGCATCTACAAATAAGAAAACAGGAACTAAGCTGGGCTTGGTGGCACGTGCCTGGAGTCCCAGCTACTTGGGAGGATGAGGCGAGATCACTTGAGCCCAGGAGTTGAGGCTGCAATTAAGTATGATCAAGCCACTATATTCTAGCCTGGGCAACCAAGCAAGATCCTGTCTCTACAAAAAAGAAAAAGAACATAGGAACTAGAAGGACACTGGAAATAGAGGAAAGATAGGAAATTGGAAGGGACTCGAGATAGAAAAGAAAATTAGAGTAATACTTTATATATCCTGAGTATATGATGGGATAAATAAACTTTTTTCTACACTCAAAATATTCTCAATACTTCTGCCACCAGGTTAGAGAGTTTTTCCCACATCAAGCAATTCTTTAATTCTTTTTTTTTTTTTTAATTATTATTCAGGGTCTCTCTGTCACCCAGGCTGGAGTGCAGTGGTACAATCTCCACTCATTGCAGCTTCGACTTCCTAGGCTCAAGCAATTCTCCTGCCTTAGTTCCCGAAGCAGCTGAGACTACAGGTGTGCACCACCACACCTGGCTAATTTTTTGTGGAGACAAGATTTCGCCATGTTGCCCAGGCTGGTCTCAAACTCCTGGCCTCAAGTGATCCTCCCACCCCCCAGCCTCCCAAAGTGCTGGGATTACAAGCCTGAGCCACTGTGCCCATCTTTTTTTTTTTTTTTTCCTTTAGAGACTGTGAGGTCTGGACTGGTCTGCCTAGTCTGGAGTACAGTGGTAGGATCATAACTCACTACAGCCTCAAACTCTTAGGCTGAAGTGATCCTTCTGCGTCAGCCTCCCAAGTGACTGAGACTGCAGGTATGCACGATCACATCCAGCTAACCTAAAAAAATTTTTTTGGGCCCAGGTTGGTGGCTCATGCCCGTAATCCCAACACTTTGGGAGGCCAAGGTGGGCAGATCACTTGAGCCCAAAAGTTCAAGATCAGCCTGGGCAACATGGCGAAACCTTCAATGCAAAAACTGAAGTAGGAGGATCACCTGAATCTGGGGAGGTCGAGTCTGCAGTGAGCCGAGATCCTGCCACTGCACTCCAGCCTAGGTAATAGAGCGACATTTAGTCTCAAAAAATTTTTTCTTAAAAATGTTTTTGGCCGGGCGTGGTGGCTCAAGCCTGTAATCCCAGCACTTTGGGAGGC
>NW_012116266.1:2502989-2511027 GCF_000951035.1 Colobus angolensis palliatus
GGCAGGAGAATGGCGTAAACCCGGGAGGCGGAGCTTGCAGTGAGCTGAGATCCGGCCACTGCACTCCAGCCCCGGCGACAGAGCGAGACTCCGTCACAAAAAAAAAAAAAAAAAAATGTTTTTTAGAGACTGGGTCTTGCTGTGTTGCCCAAATCAGTCTCCAACTCCTGGCCTCACGCAATCCTCTCGCCTGGCTGGGATTCTGGGCGTGAGCCACCTTGCCGGGCTTGGACATAAACTGGTGTCCTAAAAATTAACTCAGTTCTGACCTTTTCTGTCTGGAGATAGCACAGACCCACGTAGATCAAGGGCTTCTTTACACAAGACTGCCCCCACTTCAGAAGCCAATTGCAAGTCCAGTTTGTTACCTGTTCTTCTAAAATACAATACAAATCAGGCTTCCCACGACCGCCCCTCACATTCATTAGTTTGCTAGATCAGGTCAGAGAACTTGGGAAAATGGCGTACTTACAAGACTGCAGGTTTACTACAAGAGCCAGAACTCAAGAAGAGCCAGATGGAAGCGATGCACCGGACAAGGTCTGTGAGAAGGGGCGCGGAGCTTCCATGCCCTTTGGGCGCGCCACCATTTCCAGGACCTTGGTGTGTTCACCAAACCGGAAGCTCTGGTTTTTACGGAGGCTCATTACTTAGTCATGATTGATTAAACCACTGGCCATTGGAGATTAATGCAATCTCCAGCCCCCAATCCTCCCCTGGAAGTGGAAGTTGGGGAGTGGGTTGTGGATACGATTTGTAATTAGTGCAAGACACCCGCGTTGCGCTTTTTTTTTTTTGAGACGGAGTCTCGCGCTTTTCGCCCATGCTGGAGTGCAAGGACGCCATCTCGGCTTACTGCAAACCTCTACCTCCCGGGTTCAATTCTCCTGCCTCTGCCTCCCGAGTAGCTGGGATTACAGGCATGCGCCACTAGGCCCGGCTAATTTTTTTTTTTTTTTTTTTTTTTTGTAGTTTTAAAAGAGACGGGGGTTTCACCATGTTGGTCAGACTGGTCTTGAACTCTTGACCTCAAACGATCCGCCCGGCTCGGCCTCCCAAAGTGCTGGGTGTGTGCTACCGTGCCCGGCCTGGGCTCTTTCAAACGGAGCAAGGTTCAAGTTTGTGCCTACAAAGGGGCACAAAACAGGGTTATCTAGGAGGGAAGAGGTCGATCTGGTAGCAGGAAAGAACTAGGGCGGAAGGTGAGTTTGGGAGGTGTCTGCGATAGGAAAGGAAACGCGCTGGAGTGGGCGCAGTGCATGGAGGGGTGACAGGCTTGGAGGGGCTGGCAGCATCTGAGGTCCGCAGTGCCATGTGGACTTAGACATTGACAGGAGCAGAGTTTTCCTCTTTTGTAGTAAGGTAAACTGGCCGCCTGACCTGGGTGGGTTGAAATCCCGCCCCCCACCCCCGCCGCTGCCACCACCCACTTCCCCCATCCCCACCCGAATGAGGCGGGCGCCCTGGGCGAATAGCTATGGACGCCATCCAGCTTTAACCAGGCTAGTGCGAAACGGGGTGGTGTGCCTGCAGTCCCAGCTACCCAGGAGGCTGAAGCAGGAGAATCGCTTGAGCTCAGGAGGTTGAAACCGCAGTGAACCATTATTGCGCCGCTGCACTCCAGTCTGGGCAACTGAGCAAGACCCATCAAAGGGAAAAACACACACAAAAAACCAAGGCTGTGATCCTATGATCTTTAGCCAATCTGACTGCACCCCTTTTCAAACAGCCTAAAGATTATTAAAAATATGTGTATTTCATACCGTCCTCTCTATATACCTACCCTCCATGTCACCCCATCCCTTCAAAAAACTTAGTAGAACCTAACAGAACCTTAGGGTTTCAGCGTTGACTGAACTTTAGACATCGACAAGTCCAATCACGTGTAATGTCTGATTTCCTGCTTAAAACTCCTCACTTTATGGTTGCGTCATTAAACATCTCCAAGTATGAGAAATGTATCACCCTCTGACATAGCTTTACAGTAGAATGAAAGATCCATAAGTTCTGTGTCCTACTCTCTCTCCAGGGCCTAGAATACATAGTAGGTGCTGAATAAATAATTCATTTAATTTAGTTTTTAAATTTTTAACAACTATAATCTTTAGGAAATTCTGCCTTACATTGAGCTAACATTAGCGTCCCTCAATTTTTTGAGGCCACTTTGAAGAGTTACCTCTTTCAAATGCCAGCCTTGGGCATTTGAAAAAATTGTTACCCTGCTCTTTCTTTTCCAATATAAATAGCTTCCACCAGTTTGCTCAATGTTCCTCACATGATACAGTTTCTCTCCATCCGGTTCCCTCTCCTCTGGATATATTTCAGTTTATCATTGTTTCTCTTAAACTGTAATTTCCAGAAAAGAACACAGTACCCCTAGGTGCTGTCTGATCAGTTCAAGTAGAATTGGATCAACACTCCCCCAATTCTATTAAGACAGCCCAAGGGCAAAGTTACTTTTTTTTTTCTTTTTCTTTTTTTTTTTTTTTTGGCCGTCTTATCCCGTTGTTGACTCACATTGAGCTCAAGGTCAAGGAGAAAGGTTGTGTTTGGGCAGAAATTTAGGATGTTTAAATCACAGAACGGGTCATCACAGGGCACTCATTTTGATGCCCTTGGTGAATGGTGCATGTTCAAAGGAAATTCAAAGGAAATGTATATGAAAAGTGGTTGATTGGGACCCCGCTGGGGTACACTACATTTACTTCCTTCTTATGGTGAAAAGGCACTAAATAAGCCATTAGTCAATATTACATATCTCTTTAATGTAGAATTATGAAATCCATTTTAAGGAAATAACTCAGGGCCTGCAATTGCTGCCTAGACACATTATCTGCTAGGAAAACCTGTTGGAGACTATTTGCTTTGCATGGCAACTGGCATAAAGTTCAGTGAAGGTGCTGCTTAACAAGAGAATGTTGAGCAGGCAGGGTGGCTCACACCTATAATCCCAGCACTTTGGGAGGATCACTTGAGGTCGGAAGTTTGAGATCAGACTGGCCAACATTGTAAAACCCCATCGCTACAAAAAAATACAAAAATTAGCCAGGAGTGGTGGTGGATGCCTATCATCTCAGTCACTCAGGAGGCTACGGTGGGAGGATCCCTTGAGTCCAGAAGTTTGAAGTTGCAGTTAGCTATGATCGTGCCCCTACACGCCAACATGGGAGAAAGAGTGAGGCCTTGCCTCTAAAAAATAATAATAATAATAATAATAATAAAATGAAAGAGACCTGGCGCAGTGGCTCACGCCTATAATCCCAGCACTTTGGGAGGCCGAGGCAGGAGGATCACGAGGTCAGGAGATCGAGACCATCCTGGCTAACACGGTGAAACCCCGTCTCAACTAAAAAATACAATCAATCAATCAATCAATAAAAGAAAAGGAGAAAACATGCTTTGTCTGATTTTGCCTTGTTAGAGAAAATCTGTGATGAGAACAAAAGATACAGGAAATTATCTAAAAGTAGAATTTCTTAAACAAAATTTTCTTGTGTCAGATGTTTTTTTACCGTGTTCCTTCCAAGTTCCTTGTCAGAAATAAACTGCCTATTAGGTATGATGGTGTGTGCCTGTAATCCCAGCTACTCCAAAGGCTGAAAGGGAGGATCTCTTGGGGCCTGGAGTTCTAGTCCAGCCTGGGCAACATAGCAAGAAACCATCTCTATAAAAGTAAAAAAGAAACATAAAAAGGAAAAGTGCTTGTGTTATCTTTCAGTGAAGATATATTGTATTACTGGTATAAGTATCAAGATATTTTGTGACCACTTTCTTGAATTTGAATACCTGGAGATGTACTTGGCTTTTGAGTTGTCTAAAGTATTGAGACCATAGACAGTGCAGATATGTGCCTATATCCATCTTTTCTATGACCCACCATTCTTAATGGCCTTTAGAAGGTCACTTTTTTTCCCCTCAAGTACAAGACCTTTGTTTCTGGGACAAGGTGATTAATATCAACTATGAAAGAAAGATTAAGTAAATTAAAATGACTTACTGTACAGCTATTGATATATATTCTTCATGTCCAGAAGCAATTTATGATATGTCAAGAGGTCTCTCTAAAGTGGTTCTTGCCCTCTCATTTCTACCACTGGTTAGAGAATAGGTATGTGGAAAAGATGTCATATGGCCAGGCACGGTGGCTCACACCTGTAATCTCAGCACTTTGGGAGGCCGAGGCAGGGGGATCACCTGAAACCAGCCTGGCCAACTTGGCAAAACCCCATCTCTACTAAAAATACAAAAATTAGCTAGGTGTGGTGGCGGGTGCCAGCTGGTCCTGGCTACTTGGGAGGGTGAGGCAGGAGAATTGCTTGAACCTGGGAGGCAGAGGTTGCAGTGAGCTGAGATTGAGCCACTGCACTCCAGCCTGGGGACAGAGCGAGAGGCTCCATCTCAAAAATAAATAAATAAATAAATAAGCCATAATACAAAATAGGCTAAGAATAAAGAAAAGAGCTCTTAAAATATGTTTTCTATTTTAAGGTCATGTATTTTACCACTGAACCAGGATCTTTTCCCTTCCCTCTTTCTTTGCCTCTTTCCCTCCCAGCACTCTTGCGCATGTGCTTGCACTCATGCTTTCTCTCTCTCTCTCTTTTTCTCTCTCTCTCTCTCTCCTTTCTCTCTCTTTCTTTAAATGAGTGTCTCACTCTGTTGCCCAGGCTGGAGTGCAGTAGTGCAATCTTGGCTCACTACAACCTCCACCTCTGAGGCTCAAGCAATTCTCCTGCCTCAGCCTCCGAGTAGCTGGGATTATAGGCATGTGCCACCACGCCCAGCTAATTTTTTGTATTTTTAGTGGAGATGGGGTTTTACCATGTTGGCCAGGCTGGTCTCGAACTCCTGGCCTCAAGTAATCTACCCACCTGGGCCTCCCAAAGTGCTGGGATTACAGGTGTGAGGCATTGCACCCAGTCTCTCTCTCTCTCAAGGAAAAAAGAGGAGAAAAGAAAAGGGGGTTTAGGCTATACGCACAAATGCTCTCTCTCCCTGCTTTCTAGTTATGCGAACTGAAATATGAAGAACTAGTTGGGAAGTGCAAATTCTGTTTCTTCTAAAATTCTACAGCTGTTCTGGGCACTGCTGATGTTTATAACCTTCTCTCACAGATGTTACATTTTATGAACTGTGACTCATTAGGGTGGTTCTAGCATCTTTAGATGGACAGAAGTCCCCGAGGGCAGGATGATTACATAAGTCTGCTTCACTCAAAACCTGAAATATTGGAATAGAATGTTTCCTGGGGCGGGGGGGGGAAACAGTAAGACTTTGCCATACTTTAACCAATCAGAAACACTAATGATTTCAGTTGGTTCTTTTCTGTGGGAGGAATGAGGGAGGTACAATAGTCTTGTTTGGGAAGGTTTTGTTTCCATTTGCAGAATGTTTTTAATTTGTGTAGGCTTTTTGGTTTGGACCTTGATCTATATTTTTGTTCCAATGTGCAAAAAACCATTTACTGGAAGACGTTGTTTGAATGTCCACTCTGTGCAAGGGACTGGATTTGGTGCTTGTTTGAGGAATAGAGAGTAGTACAAGAGCTAGAATATATGGTGCTGCCATCTTTGAGCTTCTCAGTTAGGAAACACCAGGGGCAGAATCATAAAAGTTTAGAATTAGATGTCACCTGTATTTTCCACAAGATACCTGGGGTCCCAATTGGGCCACTGACCCACCCAAAGTTACATAGCTAGTGATATTCAGAGCTACATTTTAGAATCATCTTTCCTAAGTTCCAATGCTTTTTCAACACACAGGACTGCCTAATATCCACGGACTTAAACAGGATCAAGCATTATGGCAGGTCAGAACTAGGATCAGGCAATTGAGGCAAAATTTGACAGGGTACCAAAAGCCTCAGTAATTAAAATTAACGGAAAATAATCCATGATTAACAAAATACCAAATTTTTAAACAAAGACAAGGTCCTACCCTGCTCTCCCATAACCCAGCTTCACCTGTCTCACTCTAATCTCAGCCCTCAATCAAACAATCTGAACTTTTGGGTGGATCAAGGGGGAAAACCAACATGGAAAATATTCCACTGGCTGGAATCTCTGGATGTGTAGAGCGAGCTGTCCACGTGTTCGAAGATGGATCACAAACCTTTGTGCACAATAGTGTATTGAGAGAAAATGGCTCTCATTTGTTTTAATAAAAAAGTGATGGCAGTTTTGAGGGTAAAACTACAAAAAGAAACTGAGACTGGGTTGAGCATGGTGGCTCACACCTGTAATCCCAGCACTTTGGGAGGCCAAGGTGGAAGGATTGCTTGAGCCCAGGAGTTCTAGACCAGCCTGGGCAACATAGCAAGACCCCATTTCTACAAAAAAATTTTTTAATTAGAATGAAATTTTTAAAATGAAACTGAAGAGTAAAGGGGAGACTCAAGATGTGACAGTGGGTCATAACCTCTACAGGGCACTGCTCCCATAATGAACCCCACTCTGTTCAAGAGCACTGCTAGGCAGAGCACAGAATGGAATCCCCAGAATCCTACAAAGAGGTTTAGTTGGAGGGCTTTGATTAGAGCAAGATACTGGGTTAAAATTTTTCTTTCCGTGTTTGATTTTCTTCTCTCTCATCCATGTCCTGTGCCTGAAGTGTTAACAAGCACCTGGATTTGCACCATCTGAAAGTACCCTTGCCCTTAGAAAACCTGGAAGGAAAAAACCTAAAAGCAATCACACTGGGTCCCAGAGGAAAGGACAGGCCCTTGGACAAATGCAATCCTACAGGTTTACATAGGAGTCCTACAGGTCACCAAGAGAGGCTGAAAGGGCATTGGGGACTTAACCAGCTCCGGAGCAGTAAAGAATATGCATTTGGGCTGGGCGCTGTAGCTCACGCCTGGAATCCCAGCACTTTGGGAGGCCGAGGCCGGCGGATCATGAGGTCAAGAGATTGAGACCAGCCTGGCCAATATGGTGAAACCCCGTCTCTACTAAAAATACAAAAATTAGCTGGGTGTGGTGGTGCGTGCCTGTAGTCCCAGCTACTTGGGAGGCTGAGGCAGGAGAAATTGCTTGAACCTAGGAGGCGGAGGTTGCAGTGGGCTGAGATCACGCCACTGCACTCCAGCCAGGGAGACAGAGCAAGACTCGGTCTAAAAACAAACAAAAAAAGAATATGCATTTGCCTGAGTGTCCTCTCTTCATTTATTCCTCAGAATCCAGCTTCCAGAGGCTGGTTGAGAGTTGGTTTATGTCTGGCAATTTGGTTCTTGTAAAGTCATCCTGCAGTGACTTTAACAACAGAGTCAGACCCAGCCCAAGGAACAGAGCAGACTCTGGGCAAATGTGGACTTCTGACATAGTACTAAAATAAAGCTATGATAAAAGCTCAAAATTAAAAACTGTTCTTACAAACTGGCTGTTCCACTGGGTCTGGAGGTGGAAATGAGAAGAGGGGAGTGATGAGGAAGAGTCTAAGAAAGAACCGAAGTCGCTTTCTTTTCCATGCATCATTCTGGGATCCTCCTATCAAGTCAACCTCCTCTGCAGGGAAGAATGGTTGATTTTGTGTTTTGTTTTGTTTTTTCATTCAGCCACAGGTGCAGTTCGAGAAAAGGAATGTAGGTTTATTCTCTAAAATTCAGCATTGCTCTTTCCTGGTTTAAACACTGTTTGTTTGTTTGTTTATTTATTTATTTATTTGAGACAGAGTCTCGCTCTGTCACCTAGACTGGAATGCAGTGGTGTGATCTTGGCTTACTGCAACCTGCATCTCCAGGGTTCCAACGATTCTCCTGCCTCAACCTCCAAGTAGCTGGGATTACAGGTGTGTGCCACCACCCTTGGCTAATTTTTGTATTTTTAGTAAAGATAGGGTTTCACTGTGTTTGCCAGGCTGGTCTCAAACTCATGAGCTCAAGTGATCCACCCACCTCAGCCTCCCGAAGTGCTGGGATTACAGGCATGAGCCACCACACCTGGCCTGGTTTAAGCACTTTTTTTTTTTGGAGATGGAGCCTCACTCTGTCGCCCAGGCTGGAGTACAGTGGTGCGATCTCAGCTCACTGCAAGCTCCGCCT
>NW_012116266.1:2511431-2512461 GCF_000951035.1 Colobus angolensis palliatus
GAGTGCAATGGTGTGATCTTGGCTCACTGCAACCTCCACCTCCCCGGTTCAAGCGATTCTTCTGCCTCAGCCTCCTTAGAAGCTGGGATTACGGGCATGCGTCACTACTCCCAGCTAATTTTATATTTTTGGTAGAGACGGAGTTTCTCTATGTTGGTCAGGCTGGTCTTGAACTCCCGACCTCAGGTGATCCACCCGCCTCAGCCTCCCAAATCTCCTCCCAAATCCCCTCCTGGGATTACAGGCGTGAACCACCGCACCTGGCCTCTGAATAGTTTTTATAAATTTTTTAATTTTCTTGTTCTTCAGCTTCCTCATCTGTAAATAGAGAATAAGAGCTCAAAAATGATATCCATTATCATAGAGTCTTGCCCTTGAAGGATGATGTGAAAAGCTGCTTAGTGCATGAGTCAGTGCCTTCTGGAGTATCCCCAGCCAGCAGTATCCAGGCTGTGATCAAACTCCCTTAGTGCCCACCCAATGCAATGCATTCTGCTTGCTTGCTTGCTTGTTTGGTAGACTTTTAACTTTCTTGATATTAAACAGATGTAACTTCTTGCTTCTCTTAAGCCAAAATTTTCTTGACTATTATGCCAACATTTTCTGCCCTGGCATCTTCAAGTATCTGAAGATAGTCATCAAACTGCTTAAGTCTTCCTTTCTCACTGGTTCCTTAAGCATTCCAACAAAGACTAATTTCAAGTCCCCTCCATAACCCTCCAGAGTTCTTTCTTTTGCACTGCTTTTGTTTTCCAATGGTCTCTCCAATGTCTGTTTTGCAGAACTCAACAAACTATTCCAAATATAGATTGGCCATGAGAAAATAGAGTGTTGCAGTTACTAGCTTTGTTTTCATTACCATAAAATAATTTAAAATGTCTATGATGGACTGGGCATGGTGGCTCATGCCTGTAATCCCAGCACTTTGGGAGGCCAAGGCGGGCGGATCACAAGGTCAGGAGATCGAGACCATCCTGGCTAACATGGTGAAACCCCGTCTCTACTAAAACTACAAAAAAAATTAGCCAGG
>NW_012116266.1:2517195-2528310 GCF_000951035.1 Colobus angolensis palliatus
TGGGTCAAGATTGTGCCATTGCACTCCAGCCTGGGTAACAGAGCAAAATTCTGTCTCCAAAAAAAAAAAAAAAAAAGCCTGTAACAAGTATCTTAAACCATTAAATCATCACAATAATGAATCTGGCACCCCCATTGTTTAGTTGTGATCAACGAGCAAGTCTTTTAACTTGTGCTTTATCTTTTATATCTACATTTTATCCTATACTCCTTTGTATCTCCTCCTAGGAGAAAAAAAGGCAAAAATATTTTCAAGCATAATCTGTACGAATGAAAGGAAGTTCTAGAATTGTCCTCCTCCCCCTCCTTTTGCTGCTGTGTTGAAACAGCATTACTGTTGCTACAAAAACAAGTTTCCCTTCCCTCCCCTTCACTGAGTTCACGTATTACCTCTCTGGATAATGAACAGTATTGTTTTGTGAAGTGGCTGCAATCTCAAGATATTCTGCAAGTTCCCTGATTACTGTTCCCTCCCCTTTAGGAGAAAGCCTTTTCTTTCTTTAAGAGAGGAAGTATCTTGATGTAAATTAAAATAAGAATACATTGACCACCAATTCAGTTTCCACCCTAAACCGGATATTCTCCCTGGACGTCTATAAATGTCACTGACAGTGTGTGATTGAGAACCAAAACAGCTTCAGTGCCAAATAATAATGAAATAGAAGGCAGAGATACAGGAATACAAATTTCCACCATGTTTCCTGGGCTTTTCGGAAGTCTGTCTTGGCCTGCAGTGATTTCAGGTCATGATTAAATATTCTAGTCTCAGACATAGTCACTTTTAGCCTTTAAAAAATTTTTAGGCCGGGCGCGGTGGCTCAAGCCTGTAATCCCAGCACTTTGGGAGGCCGAGACGGGTGGATCACGAGGTCAGGAGATCGAGACCATCCTGAGCTACACGGTGAAACCCCGTCTCTACTAAAAAAAAAATACAAAAACTAGCCGGGCGAGATGGCGGGCGCCTGTAGTCCCAGCTACTCGGGAGGCTGAGGCAGGAGAATGGCGTAAACCCGGGAGGCGGAGCTTGCAGTGAGCCGAGGTCGCGCCACTGCACTCCAGCCTGGGTGACAGAGCTAGACTCCGCCTCCAAAAAAAAAAAAAAAAAAATTTAAACCGTGGGTAATATCTATTTATGAGAAGTTTTATAATCTGGTAGGTACCCTGCCATGATACTCGCTTCCAAAATCAGTCCTTTGTTATGTTACGATACATAACATTGCCCAGAAGACACAAAAGAGGATGAAAGCTTTAGTTCTGACTATTTATATGGATGAACATATCTGCAGCATAAGCTAAACATTTCAGATCTCTAACAGTTGTCCGGTCACATGCCCTACAAATGTAAAGTTACAGAAGTTCTGTGCCATCAAGGTTTCCAAATTCAGTGCCCATATTCTTCCTGATAAAAAGTGACTTGTATACACAGAGATCTCTTTTTAAGAAAACACAGCTGGGGCCGGGTGTGGTGGCTCACGCCAGTAATCCCAGTACCTTGAAAAGCTGAGCCAGGTGGATCACTAAGGTGAGGAGTTCAAGCCCAGCCTGGCCAACATGGTGAAACCCCGTCTCTATTAAAAATATAAAACCTAACTGGGCATGGTGGCAGGCACCTGTAATCCTAGCTACTCGGGAGGCTGAGGCAAGAGAATCATTTGAACCCAGGAGGTGGAGGTTGCAATGGGTCAAGATTGTGCCATTGCACTCCAGCCTGGGTGACAGAGCAAGACTTGGTCTCAAAAAAGAAGAAAACACAGTTGGCCCTCCGTATCTGTAAGTTCACAGATCAAAAATATTCAGAAGAAAAAAAATCAATGGCTGTATCTGTACTAAACATGCCCAGGTTTTCTTTTCTTACTGTCATTCCCTAAACAACACACAACTATTTCATAGCATTTATACTGTGTTAGGTGTTATGAGTAATCTAAAGAGGATTTAAAGTATATGGGATGATGTGCATAGGGTTTTTTTTTTCTAGTTTATAAACCGAAACAAGTGGTAACTTCTTCCCAGACTTTATCTCAAGTCTTAGAAAGAATCACAATGTAACAATGTAATGTTTGAAAGTCTTGATCATAGATAGAAATTTCCAAATTAGTACAGTTATCCTTCAGTATCCACAGGAGACTCATTTCAGGACCTCCCATGCATACCAAAATCCAAGAATGTTCAAGTCCCTGATATAAAATAGTATACTATCTTCTCATCCTTTTCATGAAGTAACTCAAAGAAGTCCCACTCTCTCTCTCTCCTTCCCTTTTATTCTCCACTGCTTTTTAAAAGTCCTAAGCTAAAACTTGTAGATAATGATCAATACCTACAATTATTGAGCATGCTTTGTGTGCCAGGCACTGAGCTAACCACTTTTTAAGGATTTCCTCATGTGATCATTACGGCAACCCTATGAGTTAGGTGCTATTACTATTCCCATTTTACAAGGGAGGAAACAGGTTTCTTGGTAGCAGGTGATTTGTCCATGATCCCACAGCCAGAAACAGGAAGAACTGGGATTTGAGAGCGGGCAGTCTAATTCTACAACCCATAGACCGTGATAGTGCCTGATATTTACATTATACATGTGTGTTAATGATCTTAAAGTCTTGCAAAGGAATTAAGCCTAAAAGTTTCTTCATAACCTAAGGATAATCATTCACCCCCAGCAATCAACAGAGCCATACAGATTGTACAAGTTAGAACACTAATTTCTGGGTGGAGCATTAAAACAACAGGTACATAAGTGGGCGTTGACTTCCCGGACATGTGCTGTGTTCTCTTTTTCAAACTGTCAAAGTGAAGCATGGGGGCTGACGCGAGGATGAGGCTGCAAATGCCTTTTATGACAAGAATTCGATCCCAGCATCATGAAAATAGGTATTATTAATTTCCATTTGATTCAATTATTCTTTGAAAAGGAAAAACTTTCTCTCTCCCAATCTCACTGCCTTTAAAACTGATAAAACATTTGTATGCCTAAAATTAGCTTGCTTTTCTGTTCAAGGTTTTCAATGCCAACTCAAGAAAAACGTTATTGTGAAGATTATTCACAATTCATCTAAGCTTCCTGAAAGATTCTATTCATTTCTCAAATCAGTGTCTTTCAAATACATCTCCCTCATCTCAATTCTCTCACTGTGTAAGGCCCTTCCATCTTTGACTTCCATTGTGGTAATAGGCTCCTGAATGATGTCTTACTTCCATTCAAATTCTTTTCCAAACCATCTTGCAAACTGCTACCAGATGATCTTTACAAAAACAAATATTCTGTCACGTCGCTCCCTGCTACAAACATTTTTACGTGCTTTGGGAGCAATGGAATAAAATCCAAACCCTTAAGCATGACATTCAAAGGCCTTTGTCATCAGAACACTCCCATTGATGTTATCCCTTCTCGAGCCAAATCAAAAAACTTTCATTCTTCCTAATATACCAAAGAATATTGTCATTTGTCTTAACGCCTGGCATTAAGTAATAAATGACACAGGAGCTACAGCTAGGCAAGCTGCGTCTCTATTACAGGATAAGCTATGCCAGGTGTTGGGGTGTGAGGGTTATTCTACCACCTCCCAACTGGCAGCAGCAACAATATCACCACCCAACCTTCAATTTCCATCTAACCTCCCTTTCCTTCCCTTGGGTGAATAAACAGGGTCTCTTTTTAAAGTGTTGTTGTGCCTCAACGCCTTCCAAACAGAGATCGTTCATCTGAATGGCAACAAAATACTCTACTGATGCCAAACATCTTGAGTACATTCTGGGGTGTAGTATAGTTTATGTTTGACAGTGGAAAATACTCAGCAGTGTCCCAAATACCACCTCCCCAGGGCAAAACACACATATACATGTTTCAAAAAATTTTTCTTCCCTAAGAAGACAGCCCTTGAAAAATAGCTTGCTGACCATATGTTTGATAGGTCATGGATCTGTGGTTTTCACTGGAGAATTTCTCTCTTGTGTCCATCAATTCTTTCTATTCATTCTTTTTTTTTTTTTAAAAATGAACTCTCACTCTACTGCCCAGGCTGGAGTGCAGTGGCACCATCTTGGCTCACTGCAACCTCCACCTCCTGAGTTCAAGCAGTTCTCCTCCCTCAGTCTCCTGAGTAGCTGGGACAGGCACGCACCACCACACCTGACTAATTTTTGTATCTTTAGCAGAGACAGGGTTTCACCATGTTGGCCAGGCTGGTCTTGAACTCCTGACTCAAGTGATCCGCCTGCCTCAGCCTCTCAAAGTGCTGGGATTACGGGCGTGAGCCACTGCTCCCTGCCTTTTCTATTCCTTCCTGTTATCTAGTCAGAAGCAAAATACATGTTCCCCCATGGCCGCTGTGGTGTTAATAGGAAACATATTCAGAGCTTGAGTTCTTTTTACCAGAGTGTGTGGAGAACCCTACACAGGCAACCTACATAGACAAAGTTCACAATATCAAGTCCTTCTCTCTGTTCAAACCAGCTTAGAGCCTAAACTGCCTTAAGATTCTGTGAGGTGTATGTTTTTTGCAGTGGTCCATGAAAACCCATCTAACTCAACAATACAGAACAAAATTAAACCTCTCTTCATTCACCAAATGTTCTGCCAGAAGGAATCTTTGTGTTTTGTCAAGGTAGATGAACAAAATGTTTCCCTCTACAGCCAAGCCTTGTTTAAAGCCACACTTAAAAGTTTAATGTTACACACTCCTACCAGGTGTCCTTCCCCAAAATCATCTGGATTTTATAGACTGTTTATTATTACACTTTCTGCCAGACCTCTTGCAGTAAAATTTATTTATTTAGAAAAGAGTTTCAGCTTTGCCATCTATTAAATCTGAATAGATCAGACTCCAGATTGTTTAATTCAATAGGTAGTTCTATACTCCGCAAGCACACGATTTGCCATTTGAATATCTAGGTAGAAGTAACCCAGGAATGTGATAACGTGGGTCCTCGAAGCAGCTGAATCCCTGCAGTAAATATGTCCCTTCACTTTCTATGGAACTTAAACCAGAGACTTCATGGAGGTTCTCTGAACTTTGCTTCACACCAAGCATTTTTCACACACTTCTAATAGACTTGGGTGGCCCTACATATATCCCTGTTGACAGTACAGCTTGGCGGTTAAGTGGCTACACAAACTTTTTATGATCATAGAGACCTTTATTAGTCTTTATTTCAGTCAGAATTATTTATGTGCCTTTTGGCAGCACCTATGGTTTAAGACAAATACAGTAGCTATTTCTTCTTTTCTGTCAAGTCGAAAAGCCTCATCCTGGCATTGTTATTGTGCTCTTCCAAACTGAGAAAACTACATGGACATCTCAATGGAAAGTCACTGCCCACCAAGACCACTTGATCCTGCCTGTTTAATGATCCTCTTTATTTTAAACCTGGATTTAAAGACCTAATGCTGCCGGGTGTGATGGCTCGCACCTGTAATCCCAGCACTTTGGGAGGTCAAAGGGGGTGGAGCACTTGAGGTCAGGAGTTCAAGGCCAGCTTGTCCAACATGGCAAAACCCTGTCTCTACTAAAAATACAAAAATTAGCCAGGTGTGGTGGTGCATGCCTGTCATCCCAGCTACTTGGGAGGCTGAGGCACAAAAATCACTTGATTTTTCACACTTGATTCTCGAGTGAGACTTGCTTGAATCTGGGAGGTGGAGGTTGCAGTGAGCTGAGACTGCACCACTCCACTGCAGCCTGAATGACAGAAAGAGACTGTCTCAAAAATAAAAAAAAAAGAGACCTAATATCCGCCTACTATGTGTCTTCATTTCTGATTACTGCCCACCACAGCTTCTTTCTATCGCCCAGACATCCCTCCTATTTACCTCTGATCCTTCATTCACATCCTCCCATCAGCCCTCAAAAACTATTCGTATATATGCATATGTATATGTGTGTGTGCATGTATATATGTATATCTTCACACGGCTAAATTGAGGAAAAATTTCCCCCATTTTCTTTTTGTGTCTCTTTTTGTCCTTTCTCTCTTATCCCACCAAAAATAAACAGGGAACTACAACACGACATGATTGATTATACAGTGTAATATCACTTTTTAATAATTTAAAGAAACATCTCTATAGGCCCTTAAATTTAAGTTGGCAGAAATGCTCAAGGTAGTAAGCTTTCTTTGTAAACACATTTTTCCTTTGAAAGCACCGATATTACTTTGAGATTGCATTATTACACAGTTCATTTTCACCCTCTAATCTCCACAGATTGGGTCTGTCAATTCCTACCTGTAAGCTGTGCTCTGCCCCAAAATTGCACTCAACCATGTTTCTAGTTCAAAGTATAACTTAGCAGACACCTCACCCACTTCTACTTCATTCTTTTTTTATTTTATTTTTTGAGATAGAGTCTCATTCTGTTGCCAGACTGGAGTTCAGTGGTGTGATCTCAGCTCACTGCAACCTCCGCCTTACTGCACCTGGCTAATTTTTGTGTTTTTAGTAGAGACGGGGTTTTGCCATGTTGGCCAACCTGGTCTCGAACTCCTGACTTCAAGTGATCTGCCCATCTTGGCCTCCCAAAGTGCTGAGATTACAGGCATGAGCCACCAGGCTTGGCCTTCATTCTCTTCTGGAAAAAAAATGTATTCTTATTTTCACAGAGGCAGGGTCTTCCCTATGTTGCCCAGGCTGATCTTGAACTCCTGGGCTCAAGCAGTGCCCTCGCCTCAGCCTCCAAAAGTGCTGGGATTACAGGTGTGGGCCCCTGTGCCCGGCCTACTTCATTCTCTTATCAGGGTAACTGGGTTACTGCCTAGTGAGCTATGATTCTGCCACTGCTCTGCAGTCTGGGTGACAGAGCAAAACCCCTGTCTTAAAAAAAAAAAAAGGCAGCAGAAAAAAAGGCAGCAGAGTCTTACCAGCAGCACCTCTTTAACCTACCATAGTCAACTGCAAAACCTCCTTCATGTTAAGTCTTCATGGCTAAAAAGGGGATTTCCTAAATACCTCCCTACCCATTGCTGGGGTAAGAGTTCCTCCTCCTAAGGCCAGCTTCTTTCCCTTTCTGTCCCCTCTAAGGGAAGCTCCCCTCTGCCTCCTCCAGTGAGCTTCTGAAGCCATAACCATTGTGAGAAATAGCTACTACCTCGAAGACTTCTTATAACATCTTGTCACAGGAGGTGAGCACTGCCAGGGCTCCACCACAGTGCTCAAAGGTAGGGCCTAGAGAAGTTATATTAGTTAGGATACAGGTTCAGCTGCTTTAACAAAAGCCCATTCCAGCCGGGTGCGGTGGCTAAGGCCTGTAATCCCAGCACTTTGGGAGGTTGAGATGGGCGGATCCCGAGGTCAGGAGATTGAGACCATCCTACCTAACACAGTGAAACCCTGTCTCTACTAAAAATATAAAAAATTAGGTGGGCGTGGTAGTGGGCACCTGTAGTCCCAGCTACTTGGGGGCTAAGGCAGGAGAATGGAGTGAACCCGGGAGGCGGAGCTTGCAGTGAGCTGAGATCGCGCCGCTGCACTCCAGCCTGGGTGACAGTGTGAGACCCCGTAAAAAAAAAGCCCATTCCACAGACCCACTCAGTTTTGTAAGAAAAAAATAAATAGCCCAAAAGGATTCCAGGAGAATATTTTCACTTAGTAATCCAAAGGAAGTGGTCCAGAAAAGTAGGGCAGCTCTGTTCCATGAGGTCACCCGGGGCCCAAACTTCTGTTAATGAAAAACCATGTTTTCTTCATTTATATGGCGCAAGGTGGCTCATCACTGCATCTATATTCTACTCCACGAGAAGAGGAGGAAAGGGGATGTAGAAGTCCTTGGACTCTGGTACAGAAGGCTCCAATGTCTGGGGTTATATTTGACTTCAAGAGAACTGTTGGTTCTCTCTTCAAAATATACCTAGAATCTAATCATTTCCCATCACCTTCACTGCTACCACCTATTCCAAGCCACTGTCATCTCTGGCCAGGATTATTGCAATAATTTTCCATCTGGTCTGCCTATTTCTTACTTGTTTGCCCCACCATTGTACCTAACAGTCTATTCTCAACAGAGCGGAAAGAGGGATCTTTCTATACTGAAAATCAGATTGCTTTTTCCCTTTGCAAAAATCCTTCAAAGGCTGACAAGCATCTATATGATATAACCTCCTACATTCTTGTTGAATTTTTTCCTTCTCTTCCTCTTGCTTGGTTTTCTCATTCTATCCTAGACAGACTGGCATCCTTATTGCTTCTAGAATATGTTAGACACACTTCTGCCATAGCAAGAGTGCCTGGAACACTCTTGCTGGAAATATCCAAGACTAATTCCCTCACCTCCATCAAGCCTTTGCTGTTATTTTCTCAATGAGTCCTTCTCAGACTGCCATATTGAAAATTAAAACCAGGCTGGGTGCAGTGGCTCAAGCCTGTAACTAGCATTTGGGATGCTGAGATAGGCAGATCACTTGAAGTCAGCAGTTTGAGACCAGCCTGGCCAACATGGTGAAACCCCATCTGTACTAAAAATATGAAAATTAGCTGGCTGTGGTGGCTCATGCCTGTAATCCCAGCTACTCGGAGGCCGAGGCAGGAGAATCACTGGAACCCAGGATGCGAAGGCTGCAGTGAGTTGAGATCATGCCACTGCACTCCAGCCTAGGCAACAGAGCAAGACTCTGTCTTAAAGAAAAGAAAGAAAGTTAAAACCACCTGCTATTCCCTTTATCCTGTTCAATTTTTTCATCTTTCTATAGCACTTACCGTATTTTAATATACTATGTAATTTTAATTACTTTTTTTACTATCTATTCCTACCTGGTAAATATAAAATCTAAGAGGGAAGAAATAGTTGTCTTATTTAGTGAAGTATCTCAGTCAGGTAGAGTAATGCCTGAACAATGTGAGCACACCAAATATTGACTGAATGAATGAGTGATAGGGATTCAAAAATGGTGGTTGCCACTCCTGAGTTAGTCTTATGGGTTGTATGGTAACCCTCCTCTCCCACCAAAAAAAGATATGTTGAAGTCCTAACCCCCATTACCTCAGACTGTGACCTTGTTTGAAATGGGGTCTAGGTTGGGCACAGTGGCTCATGCCTGTAGTCCCAGCACTTTGGGAGGCTGAGGCAGCCAGATCACGAGGTCAGGAGTTCCAGACCAGCCTGGCCAATATAGTGAAACCCCGTCTCTACTAAAAATATAAAAATTAGCCAGATATGGTGGCACACGCCTGTAGTCCCAGCTACTCAGGAGGCTGAGGCAGGAGAATCGCTTGAACCCAGGAGACGGAGGTTGCAGTGAGCCAAGATCATGCCACTGCACTCTAGCTTAGGCAACAAGAGCGAAACCCTGTCTAAAAAAAAATAAAAAATAGGCCGGGCGCGGTGGCTCAAGCCTGTAATCCCAGCACTTTGGGAGGCCGAGGCGGGCGGATCACGAGGTCAGGAGATCGAGACCATCCTGGCTAACACGGTGAAACCCCGTCTCTACTAAAAATACAAAAACTAGCCGGGCGAGGTGGTGGGCGCCTGTAGTCCCAGCTACTCTGGAGGCTGAGGCAGGAGAATGGCGTAAAACCCGGGAGGCGGAGCTTGCAGTGAGCTGAGATCCGGCCACTGCACTCCAATCAGGGCAACAGAGCGAGACTCCGCCTCAAAAAAAAAATAAAATAAAATAAAAAATAAAAAATAAAAAAATATGTAAAAATTCAAAAAAAGAGAGAGAGAAATGGGGTCTTTACAGAGGCAATAGAATAGAAAATAGAATGAGGTAAGGGTGGGCCCTAATCCAAAATGACTGCTGTCTTTATATAAAGTGGAAATTTAGACACAGAGTCACACAGGGAGAAAGCTATGTGAAGATGTAGGCAGAGATCAGTGTAACACGTGTACAGGCCAAGGAAAGCCAATATTTGCCAGCAAACCACAAGAAGCTAGGCAAGAGGCATGGAAAAGATTTTCCAGGACAGCCCTCAGAAGGAAACAACCTTGATTTTAGACTTAGCCTCCAGACTGTGAGACAATACATTTCTGTTGTCTTAGGCCAAGCAGTTTCTGGTGCTTTGTTACTGCAGCCCTAGGAAATGAATACATTTAGTCTCTAGATATTTGGAAAGGTCTAAATGAGGTCTGGAAACTTACTTAGATCAGGAAGTAACTGAAAACTGTAAAGCAATAGCCAAACATAGTATAATAGGTAAACAAGAGTATGTCTTCAAAAGTTAACTGTGTCCACTCAAGGATTCAGTAGGACAGTTGCTAAGTTCTGCCGTCTCTCTTTTCTCCACTCTATCCCTACGCCTCACTATCACCATCACACAAAAACATCTGCTGTAAGTCTTAGGGGACTTCCTAAGCGCCTGTTTCCCATAAAAGATTCAGGTGAGCATCAACCAGCTGTTCTTGAAGCTTTTTCTCCAAGCCTAAACTACACCTTAAATCTAATGTGTTCATGTGCTTCCTGGAAGATTAGAACCTCTCTGGTGCAGGGCTTTCTGTTTGAAGGTGTTCTGTTCAGATAGATCACTCATCCTCAAGGCATACGCACACACATGTAAACATACCACTATCCCACCCTCCAACCCCCTTCCCCAACAGAATGCAGAAGAAGATGGTTGCCTTCAACAGGCCCTGAGATGATCACACTGTCCCAGCAGGGTCAGTAATGACATTGGAAGGGTAGGCTCCTGACTTTTGGTGAGGATAGTGGTTAGAAGCTATTAGGGGTCTTCCATGGGCTTTTCTTTGTTTGGGGAATGAGATTCTGTTTAGGGTTTTATAAGGTGATTCAGACCACCCCATAGGCCATATGGCTTCTGAATTGCTAATAGCCTAAAGGAACAGATCATAGGCACCTGGAAGGTAAGGATGTCCTAGTACACAGAAAAGACAAAGTTTTAGACTAAGCTGGCAAGGATCTGACACTGGAGAGAGTCAGTCACCAGAAGGAGTGAGTGAGAGGGCAGAGTGAGATCCCAGGCCTGAAAGAACAGGACACCACCACAGGAGCCAATTCTTGCTCACTGGAGTGGGACCCGCGAAGGAAGGGATTTGGTGTTGAGGAATAAGCCAAGATCCTGGTGATAGAACTGTGGGTTGGCCGGGCACGGTGGCTCACTCCTGTAATCCCAGCACTTTGGGAGGCCGAGGCGGGTGGATCATGAGGTCAGGAGTTCAAGACCAGCCTGGCCAAG
>NW_012116266.1:2535350-2540849 GCF_000951035.1 Colobus angolensis palliatus
TCGGTGATAGTCAAATTGAATTTGAGATGACTGTGAGCAACACAGGATGTTTTGACCTCTTTATACTATAATCTAAAATTTCACATATTTGCCTCATGTATGATTGTAGCTCCACGAAATGAATATAACTATTAATCTTTTTTCTGCTTGATCTTCAATACTACAGCTATAAATAGCACAAAATAAAATGGAAGAAGACAGAGTTGCACACAGTACACTTTTGTGCTGATTGAAAAACTGACATTCAAGTCTTCTTAACCCAGAAAACTGGCCTTGATGAGAAAAAAGGCAGAGGGGACAGGTGGGGTGGCTTATTACTATAATCCCAGCACTTTGGGAGGCTGAGGTGGGTGGATCACGAGGTCAAGAGATTGAGACCATCCTGGACAACATGGTGAAACCCTGTCTCTACTAAAAATACCTGGAGGCGGAGGCAGGAGAATTGCTTGAACCCGGGAGGTGGAGGTTGCAATGAGCCGAGATGGCATCACTGCACTCCAGCCTGGCAACAAGCAAGACTCCATCTCAAAAAAAAAAAAAAAAAAGTCTGGGTGCAGTGGCTCATGCCTATAATCCCAGTACTTTGAGAGGCAGAGGCGGGCGAATCACCTGAAGTTGGGAGTTCGATACCGGCCTGACCAACATGGAGAAACCGCGTCTCTACTAAAAATACAAAAATTAGCTGGGCATGGTGGCACATGCCTGTAATTCCAGCTACTCAGGAGGCTGAGGCAGGAGAATTGCTTGAACCTGGGAGGCGAGGATGAGGTGAGCCAAGATCACGCCATTGCACTCCAGCTTGGTCAACAAGAGCAAAACTCCGTCTCAAAAAAGAAAAAAAAAAAGGGCAGGGTGGTGGGCACAAAATAAAACTTACTTTGGTCGAAATTCTAAGAGACAAAATTTGGTATGGGCAAAAATTAAAGTAAAACTGATTAATAAATAAATCTTTGGCCAGACACTCTGGCTTACACCTGTAATCCCAGGACTTTGGGAGGCTGAGATGGGTGGATCTCAGGAGTTTAAGACCAGCCTGGTCAACATGGTGAAACCCTGTCTCTACTAAAAGTACAAAAATTAGCCAGGGATGGTAGCAGGCATCTGTAATCCCAACTACTCAGGAGGCTGAAGCAGGAGAATTGCTTGAGCCCAGGAAGCAGAGGCCACAGTGAGCCGAGATCACGCCATGCACTCCAGCCTCGGTGATAAGAGGTTGTCTCAAAAAAAAAAAAAGAGGCTGTCTCAAAAAACAAAAATCTAATCTTTGTCATAAATTATTATAGAAAAGAATAAGGTAAAAATTTAAATAAAGCTTAATTGCATTCTGTAGGAAATTAATATAGAAATTAAGTGGTCATAATCAAATTTACTCCAAAAGCCACCTTTTGTATGAGAAGCCATCTATATTGATATAATTCTGATTACTATGTTTGCTTTTATAAACATGGACTCAAAACATCCTTGGATGCAAAATCTCAGGTCAAAATCTCCAGTGACCTGCAGGTGGATTGATCTAGGAAGTAGTTGGAACTCTTTATCTAGAGTTTAAGTAGTCAGGGCAACAACAAATCCAGATTTTTCAGGAAAATTTTTTGTTTTGAGGTGGGGTCCTGCTCTGTTGTCCAGGCTGGAGTGCAGTGGCTTGATCATAGCTCACTGCAGCCTCAAACTCCTGGGCTCGTGCAATCATCTTGCCTCAGCCTCCTGAGTTGGGACTACAGTATGAGCCACCAGACGTGGCTATTTAAAAAAAAATTTTTTTGTAGACACAGGTTTTTGCTATATTTTCCAGGCTGGTCTTGAGTGATCTCCCTGCCTCAGCCTCCCAAAGTGCTGGGATTACAGGTGTGAGCCACTGTGCCTGGCTGAAATACAGATTGTGAAGTTATCACTCTGTAAGTATTAATCTGTTTTCTTTTGCATTTGTCATAAAATCATAATGCATATAGGAATCTAATAAATGCTTGTTGAATGTTAGATTCTTTCTAGTCAGCCCTACAAGCATTACAAACAGAAGAATTATAACTGTAGTCTGTCATTTTAATTTACCAATTACTAAATAATTTACAGAAATGAACTCTCATGCTGGGAGAATGATAATCAGAGTGAAACTGAGGCTACCAAGACTTGAACATATGGAATATAACCACAAGTCCTATCAAAAAATATACTGTGTTTGCTGGGCATAGTTGCTCATGTCTGTAATCCCAGCATTTTGGGAGGCTGAGGTAGGAGGATCACTTGAGCCCAGGAGTTCAAGACCAGCCTGGGCAACATAGTGAGACCTTGTCTCTAAAAAAATTTAAAAATTGGCCAGCTGTGGTGGCGTGTATCTGTGATCCCAGCATTTTGGGAGGCTGAGGTAGGAGGATCACTTGAGCCCAGGAGTTCAAGACCAGCCTGGGCAACATAGTGAGACCTTGTCTCTAAAAAAATTTAAAAATTGGCTGGGCATGGTCGTGAGCACCTGTGGTCCTAGTTACTGGGGAAGCTGAGGTAGTAGGCACTTGAGCATAGGAGGTCAAGGCTGCAGTGAGCCAAAATCATGCCCTTGCACTCCAGCTTGGGCAACAGAGTGAGACCCTGTCTCAAAAAAAAAGAAAAAAAATACTATGTCTAGTCCATAACCTGAAATATTTTTATCTTCATGTTCCTTATCATTCACTGAACTTTTATTTTCCTTTAAAAAATTTTTTTCTTTCTTTTTAAATTTGCTTCTACAGATTTCTTCATTCTCCATTTAGCAAGGTCATGGAAGATTTGGAGGAAACATTATTTGAAGAATTTGAAAACTATTCCTATGCCCTAGACTATTACTCTCTGGAGTCTGATTTGGAGGAAAAAGTCCAGCTGGGAGTTGTTCACTGGGTCTCCCTGGTGTTATATTGTTTATCTTTTGTTCTGGGAATTCCAGGAAATGCCACTGTTATTTGGTTCACGGGGTTCAAGTGGAAGAAGACAGTCACCACTCTGTGGTTCCTCAATCTAGCCATTGCAGATTTCATTTTTCTTCTCTTCCTGCCCCTGTACATCTCGTATGTGGTCATGAATTTCCACTGGCCCTTTGGCATCTGGCTGTGCAAAGCCAATTCCTTCACTGCCCAGTTGAACATGTTTGCCAGTGTTTTTTTTCTGACGGTAATCAGCCTGGACCACTATATCCACTTGATCCATCCTGTCTTATCTCATCGGCATCGAACCCTCAAGAACTCTCTGATTGTCATTATATTCATCTGGCTTTTGGCATCTCTAATTGGCAGTCCCGCCCTATACTTCCGGGACACTGTGGAGTTCAATAATCATACTCTTTGCTATAACAATTTTCAGAAGCATGATCCTGACCTCACTTTGATCAGGCACCATGTTCTGACCTGGGTGAAATTTATTCTTGGCTATCTCTTCCCTTTGCTAACAATGAGTATTTGCTACTTGTGTCTCATCTTCAAGGTGAAGAAGCGAAGCATCCTGATCTCCAGTAGGCATTTCTGGACAATTCTGGTTGTGGTTGTGGCCTTTGTGGTTTGCTGGACTCCTTATCACCTGTTTAGCATTTGGGAGCTCACCATTCACCACAATAGCTATTCCCACCACGTGATGCAGGCTGGAATCCCTCTCTCCACTGGTTTGGCATTCCTCAATAGTTGCTTGAACCCCATCCTTTATGTCCTAATTAGTAAGAAGTTCCAAGCTCGCTTCCGGTCCTCAGTTGCTGAGATACTCAAGTACACACTGTGGGAAGTCGGCTGTTCTGGCACAGTGAGTGAACAGCTCAGGAACTCAGAAACCAAGAATCTGTGTCTCCTGGAAACAGCCCAATAAGTTATTACTTTTCCACAAATCAGTATATGGCTTTTTATGTGGGTCCTCTGACTGATGCTTTCAGATTAAAATTGTTTCCAAGATAGAGAGCTGACTCTACTTTTATTGTTATTGTTTCTGGTGACTATATAGGCATCACATTTTTGTGTGGATATGAAACTTAGGAAGGATCCTCTTGACTCCTTGTGATGTGGCAATAAAAATTTTTTTAAAAACTGAAAATACTTAGGAAGGATCCACATAATTTTTTCTGCAACTTAAATGAAATGCATCATTCTTGCTAATTATACCATGGTGAATTAATCACTTTTGAAGCAATATCAGTTATTTTTTAAATAATAACTTTTCTAAAGCCTTAAGTCTTAATATTGAATATATGATTGGCCGGGCACAGTGGCTCACACCTGTAATCTCAGCACTTTGGGAGGCCAAGGTGGGCAGATCACCTGAGGTTGGGAGTTTGAGACCAGCCTGACCAACATGGAGAAACCCCGTCTCTACTAAAAATACAAAATTAGCCGGTCATGGTGGCACACGCCTGTAATCCCAGCTACTCAGGAGGCTGAGGCAGGAGAATCACTTGAACCTGGGAGACAGAGGTTGTAGTCAGCCGATATCATACCACTGCACTCCAGCCTGGGCAACAAGAGCAAAACTCTGTCTCAAAAATAAATAAATATATGATTAACTAATTTTTAAAACATTACAATGTTTTCTTAAATTCATTTTAATTTTGTACAAATAACCTACTAGACACATTTTTAAAATGCAACATGTGTACTTAATTTCTTTATGTAATCTATGTATATACATTTATGAATTAAAGTAATTGTTGGTGATCTTAAAACATCTGTTTTAGTTAATGATTTGGAATTTTTTTCTTCTTTCTCCCTCTCTCTCTCTCTCTCTCTCTCTTTGTTTTTTATAGTAGGAACAGCCTTTATTGGTTGCGATGGGAAGTGGAAGAGGAGGGGATATGACAGCTCATGTTCCTGAGACGGTGTCCACAGATACTGTCGCTACACTCCAAAAACCCAGTTAACTAACGATGATTAATAAACTCCTCCCAACCCTAGTTCTTAAAACAATTTATACTTGTGATATTATTCTCACAATTCTGAGGGTCAGGAATTCAAAGAAGTCAGAAGGGAGGTTCATCTCTCTCTCCTTTGCAATATCTGGAGCATCAGCTGGACTGAGATGATGCAAATCACAGCTGGAAGCTGCCTAAGACATCCCCTTCACTCCCTCCCTCTCCCCTTCCGACACAGCTATTCCACCATGGCACTTCAGGGTAGCCAGACTTCTTATGTGGCAATTCAGGGCTCCAAGAGGCTAAGGTGGACATTTCTAGTCCTCTTAAAGGCTATGACTGGTACAGGTACAGTATTACTTCTACTGTATTGTATTGGTCAAAGCAGGCATAGACCATCTCAGGTTTAAGAGGAAGAGACACAGATCCTCACCTCTCAACAGGAAGAATGTCAAAAAAAAAAAAAAAAAATTGCACTCATCTTTTTTATTTATTATAAACTATTATGAAACTACTATGAGAGAGTAGAGCTCTGCTTATTAGAGGCTAGGATGGATAAAGAGGCTGCATGTTAGTGTTGAAGACAAATAAGCTCCTCGTTTGAGTTTCTTTTATGTTAAAATGAAACAAAGCGAAAAAAAAAAAAA
>NW_012116266.1:2540949-2541568 GCF_000951035.1 Colobus angolensis palliatus
AGGATGGTCTCGATCTCCTGACCTCGTGATCCGCCCGTCTCGGCCTCCCAAAGTGCTGGGATTACAGGCTTGAGCCACCGCGCCCGGCCTGCACTCATCTTTAATCCTCTACAGTACCATTATAAACAGAAATGCTTTCAGAAAATTCTGTGTATCAGGTACCTACCAATGGTAGATTGAATAAAGAAAGTGTGGTACATCATGGACTACTACACAGCCATAAAAAAGAATGAAATCATGTCCTTTGCAGCAACATGGATGTAACTGGAGGCCATTACCCTAAGTAAATTAGTGCAGGAACAGAAAACCAAATACTGCATGTTCTCAATTGTAATTGGGAGCTAAGGCTGGGCTTAGTGGCTAATGCCTATAATCCCAGCACTTTGGGAGGCCGAGGTGGGCGGATCACCTGAGGTCAGGAGTTCAAGACCAGCCTGGTCAACAAGGTGAAACCCCATCTCTACTAAAAATACAAAATTTAGCCAGGTGCTAATCCCAGCTACTCGGGAGGCTGAGGCAGGAGAATCACTTGAACCTAGGAGGCGGAGATTGCAGTGAACCGAGATCATGCCACTGCACTCCAGCCTGGGCAACAGAGTAAGATTCTGTCTCAAAAAAA
>NW_012116266.1:2541669-2549372 GCF_000951035.1 Colobus angolensis palliatus
AATACAAAAAATTAGCTGGGCGTGGTGGCACGTGCCTGTAATCCCAGCTACTCAGGAGGCTGAGGCAGAAGAATCACTTGAACCCGGGAGGTGGAGGTTGCAGTCAGCTGAGATCATACCACTGCACCAGAGTGAGACTCCATCTCAAAAAACAAAACAAACAAAAAACCTGCTGCGTACTGTGCTCACTACCAGGGTGACAGGATTCATACTTCAAACCTCAGCATCACACAATATTCCCATGTAACGAATCTGCACATGTACCCCCCTAACTAAAATAAAAGTTGAAATTAAAAAAAAAAGGAAATGGGTATGTAAACGTGTATAAACTAAGTGTGTATATGAAAACACTGACATTCAGATGGCAAACAGATTAGTCTAATTTCAGAATGATTTCACAAAAATCATGGACATATTGATATATTTCCACCTTCTATTCCTATATTTATATAGACACCACTCTAAGATCAATAAAACATACCTTTAGGTCAGTGACCTCTTCATGGTGCAAATCTGTTGAATTTTAGACTACACATCCCTTCCAAATTACTTTTTCCCCAAAGTATATAAGCCCTGGGTCTTGGGGGTAATGGTGCAGGGCTCCACCATCTTGTCTCACCACCATCCAAGACACAGATACGGCTTCTGTTCATAAGTCTCTATCAGATGTTTCTTTCTGAGAAACTGTATGTCAGCCTCTTTAGCCTGCCTCTCAGCTTCCTCAGACTCTGATGGTTGGTTTGCATAGACCTGCACAGCGTGGAATGGGTTTAGAAAGTGAGATTAAACCTGCATTAAAAATCCTAAAATAAGGTAGAAAATATTAAGTGCCATAAGAGAGCCAAGGAGAAGTGCAGATTGTTCAGAGGAAAGAGATTGCATCCAACTGTGGAGGTGAAGAAACACTGGAAATCTATATCCTTGTCTTTGAGGTTTCCCAGAGATCCGCCTCTTATTCCAGTCGCTGCTAGAGTCTTTGTCTTGTCTGACTCTGCTATTCGCTACAAGTGTAAAAACATTTTTCAGTTTCTATAATTTCTCAATTTTCTTTTGAAAATTATGAAGGGAGCAGTCTCTTTGCCTGCCACCGTCCACAGAGGATGTGACTTGCTCCTCCTTAACTTCCACCATGGCTGTGAGGCCTCCCCAGCTATGTGGAACTGTGAGTCCAACTCAATCTCTTTCTTTTGTAAATTGCCCAGTCTCAGGTGTGTCTTTATCAACAGCGCAAAAACAGACAAATACAGTAAATTGGCACCAGTAGAGTGGGTCACTGCTGAAAAGGTACCTGAAAATGTGGAAGCGACATTGGAACTGGGTAACGGGCAGGGGTTGGAAGAGTCTGGAGGGCTCAGAAGAAGATAGGAGGATGTGGGAAAGCTTGGAACTTCGTAGAGACTTGTTGAATGGCTTTGACAAAAATGCTGATAGTGATATGAACAATAAGGTCCAGGCTGAGGTGGTCTCAGCTGGAGATGAGGAACTTGTTGGGAACTGTAGCAAAGATGACTATTGTTATGTTTTAGCAAAGAAACTGGTGGCATTTTGCTCCTGCCCTAGAGATTTGTGAAACTTTGAACTTGAGAGAGATGATTTAGGGTATCTGACTTGTAAAAGTCCGTTTTCAGGCTGCTGATAAACACATACCCATGACTGGGCAATTTACAAAAGAAAGAGATTTAACGGACTTTTAGTTCCACTTAACTGGGGAGGCCTCACAATCGTGGTGGAAGGCGAAAGGCACGTCTCACGTGGGGCAGACGAGAGAAGAGAGCTTGCACAAGGGAACTCTCCTTTTTAAATCCGTCAGATCTTGTGAGACTTCCTCGCGATCGTGAGAATAGCACGGGAAAGACCTGCCCCATGATTCCATTGCCTCCTATTGGGTCCCTCCCACAACACATGAAAATTCAAGATGAGATTTGGGTGGGGACACAGCCGAACCATATCATTCCACTCCTGGCCCCTCCCAAATCCCATATCCTCACATTTCAAACCCAATCATGCCTTCCCAACAGTCCTCCAAAATCTCATTTGAGCATTAACTCAAAAGTCCACAGTCCAGGTCGGGCACAGTGGCTCACACCTGCAATCCCAGCACTTTGGGAGGCCGAGGTGGGTGGATCACCTGAGATCAGGAGTTCGAAACCAGCCTGACCAACATGGAGAAACCCCGTCTCTACTACAAATACAAAATTAGCAGGGCATAGTGGCAATGTTCCAAAATGATCTCCTTTGACTCCATGTCTCACATCCAGGTCATGCTGATGCAAGAGGTAGTAGGTTACCATAGTCTTGGGCAGCTCTGCCTCTGTGGCTTTGCAGGGTACAGCTTCCCTCCTGGCTGCCTTCATAGGCTGACATTGAGTGCCTGAAGCTTTTCCAGGTGGAGGGTGTAAGCTGTCAGTGGATCTACCATTCTGGGGTCTGGAGGACAATGGCCCTCTTCTCACAGCTCCACTAGGCGGCCTCATTAGAAACTCTGTGTGGGGGCTCCCACTCCACATTTCCCTTCTGAACTACCCTGGCAGAGGTTTTCCATGAGAATCCTGCCCCTCTGCCTGGTTATCCAGGTGTTTCTATACATCTGAAATCTAGGCAGAGGTTCCCAAACTTCAATTCTTGATGTCTGTGCACTTGAAGGCTCAATACCATGTGGAAGCTGCCAAGGCTTGAGGCTTAAACCCTCTGAAGCCATGGCCCAAGCTCTACATTGGCCTCTTTCAGCCATGGCTGGAGCAGCTGGGACACAAGGCACCAAGTCCCTAGGCTGCACACAGCTCGGGGACCCTGGGCCCATCCCACGAAACCACTTTTTCTTCCTAGGCCTCCAGGCTTGTGATGGGAGGGGCTGCCATGAAGACCTCTGATGTGCCCTGGAGACATTTTCCCTTTGTCTGTTGTCTTGGTGATTAACATTCGGCTCCCTGTTACTTATGCAAATGTCTGCAGCTGGCTTGAATTTCTCCTCAGAAAATGGGATTTTCTTTTCTATTGCATTGACTTAAGTTACGACTTAAACACATTCTAGTCCTGTGACCTTGGCTAATCCAAGTTCTAGACCTCCATTTCCCCCATCTGGAAAATGGGGATAGGGTTACTGTGAAAATTAAATGACTTAATGCAGGTAAAGCATTTAGAACAGTGTTTTAGCTCTAGAAATACTTGATAGATAATAGTAGCTGGGTTTGTTGTTATTGTGTTTTTTTTTTCGAAGACGGAATTTCACTCTTGATGCCCAGGCTGGAGTGCAGTGGCACGATTTCTGCTCACTGCAACCTCTGCCTCCCGGGTTCAAGCAATTCACCTGCCTCAGCCTCCCGAGTAGCTGGGATTACAGGCGTCTGCCACCACGCCTAGCTAATTTTTCTATTTTTAGTAGAGATGGGGTTTCACCATATTGACCAGGCTGGTCTTGAACTCCTAACCTTAAGTGATCCACCTGCCTTGGCTTACCAAAGTGCTGGGATTACAGACATGAGCCACCGTTCCCGGCGGGTGTTTTGTTTGTTTGTTTGTTTGCTTGTTTGTTTGAGACAGGGTGTTGCTTTGTTGCCCAGGCTGGAATGCAGTGGCGTGATAATAGCTCACTGCAGCCTTGAGCTCCCGGGCTTAAGCAATCCTTGAGGCTCTTTTCTCTGCCTCAGCTTCCAGAGTAATAGCTGGTATTATACTTATTAAATGAAATGCCTGGCACCTTCTGACATAGTAACTGTTCAATAAATGTTAGATCACTTCCTCCTCTTGAATGACTGTAACAAGCTCACCAGAAGAATAAGGAAACCACACAAATAGCTCTAAAACAAGAGTTATTATAAGTGCTACAAAAGAAGTACTATGTGCTAGCAAGCTGCAAGGGGTAGGGAAGGAGAGGAATGAAAGGTTTCTTGAAAGAGGTATCTGAAGGGCATCTTGAAGAGTGCCAACAATGTTAACAAGTGCAGGTGAGAAAGGAGGATAGTTCAGATAGGTGACACAGCAATAGCAAATGTTCAGAGATTGGAAACCATGGACTGTTCAGAAAAAAGAGATTAGTCCCATTTTATAGGGACAGAGTGAGGATAGAAGATTCTGCCTGGCACAGTGGTTCATCATGTCTATAATCCTAGCACTTTGAGAGGCCAAGGTGGGAGGATTGCTTGAGGCCAAGAGTTCGAGACCAGCCTAGGCAACATAGTGAGACCTTGTCTCTACTCAAAATAAAAAAAATTAGCCAGGTGTGGTGGCACACGCCTGTAATCCCAGCTACTTGGGAGGCTGAGGTAGGAGGATTGCTTGAGCCCAGGGTGTCAAAGCTGCAGTGAGACATGATCGTGCCACTACACTCCAGCCTGGGCAACAGAGTGAGATCCTGTCTCAAAAAAAAAAAAAAAAAGGCCAGGCATGGTGGCTCACACCTATAATCCCAGCACTCTGGAGGCTGAGGCAGATGGATCAACTTGAGGCCAGGAGTTGGCCAGCCTGGCCAACATGGCAAAACCCCATCTCTACTAAAAACACAAAAAATTAGCCAAGTGTGGTGGCGCATGCCTGTAATCCCAGCTAATTGGGAGGCTGAGGCACAAAAATTGCTTGAGCCTGAGAGGCAGAGGTTGCAGTGAGCCGAGATTGCACCACTGCACTCCAGTCTCAGCCACAGAGTGAGGCTCTGTCTCTAAATAAATAAATAAGATTTACAAACTAGTGTCAGGTTTGAATAATTCTTTAGTACTCTTACATATGGGCAGTACTGTTCTTTTGGGATGCATATTGAGAAGTCTATTTTGCTTTGATTTTTATTCTACCAAAAGCTATTCAGGCCTGCTAATAATATTCCAAATAACAGACCCTCAGTTAAGGACATTTCCTGGGCCGGGTGCGGTGGCTCACGCCTGTAATCCCAGCACTTTGGGAGGCTGAGGTAGGTGGATCACCTGAGGTCAGGAGTTCGAGACCAGCCTGGCCAACATGACGAAACCCTGGCTCTACTAAAAGTACAAAAATTAGCTGGGTGTGGTGGCAGGTGCCTGTAATCCCAGCTACTCCGGAGGCTGAGGCAGAAGAATAGCTTGAACAAGGGAGGCAGAGGTTGCAGTGAGCCAAGAGCGCACCATTGCACTCCAGCCCAGGTGACAAGAGCAAGACTCTGTCTCGAAAGGAAAAAAAAAAAAGACATTTCCTGAATGCAACCATTATGATTCATACAGTGTATGTAATGAGAATGTCTATCAGTCTCAATTTACACAAGGTAAAGTTTACCCTTATGTGATATTTTCTTATCCCTCACCTTAATTGAGAATATGAAGCAAGGATTACACTGATGAAATAGGATTGAACTGTCTAAAAGCAGGGATGAAGAACCTTCCGTATTCTGTTACCAACACATCAGCTGGCCTATGAAGACCCTGGTTTGTGTTCCTCCTCTGTCACTTACTGGTGACTTAGTATAGTTACTGAATAATCATGGACAAATAATCTTTCAGAGTTCCATTTCCTCATCTGTAAATGGTGATAACAGTGTCTGCCTGGTTTATCTGAGGCTTATAAAATAGGGTTGAAATTAGAAAATGTATATGAGGCACAGTTTTTATTCTGCAAACAATTGCCATTGCCAAATTGCATTTGTTTGGAAAAAAATTATACATATATTCTCAAACACTATTGTAACTCTTTTGTATTTATGCCTTTGTCCATAAGCATATCTTTTCATACAACTACTCCATGAAATATCAAGCATTTCTCAATGTTGCTATAGACTTACTTTTAAAAAATAAAAAGTTTAGGCTGGGCGTGGTGGCTCACACCTGTAATCCCAACACTTTGGGAGGCCGAGGTGGGTGGATCACTTAAGGTGAGGAGTTCAAGACCAGCCTGGCCAACATGGCAAAACTCCATCTCTACTAAAAATACAAAAATTAGCTGGGCATTGTGGCACATGCATGTAATCCCAGCTACTTGGGAGACTGAGGCAGGGGAATCACTTGAACCTGGGAGGTGGAGGTTGCAATGAGCTGACATCACTCCATGGCACTCCAGCCTGGGCAACAGAGTGAGACTCCATCTCAAAAAAATAAAGTTTATAAAATGTTTCATTGAATACATATGCCATAATTTAGACATTTCCATCTGTGAGAATTTTAAGTCATTTGATCCCCTTGCTTTCATTCACATTACCCCCAGATCAAAGCTGTCTTAATGTTAATATTCTCTGGTTTGGAAACCTCATATAACATGCCAGTCTGTAATTCAAATGTGTCTACAGGCTGGCCGCATCCTATCTAAGATTCCAAACACACACTGCAAAATCTCATGAATTTGTCTAATTCCTTCCCAAATCTTTATATCTGATTCTTCCAAAAAACTTTTCATCAATTCTAGCCTTCTCTGACCTTCTGAACTTTTAGATTATTTGCTTAATCCCCAAACAAATGACTTTTATTTTTTAACAATTTTATGTTTGAATTGCCTCCCTATACTAATTTTCTTCTCTTCTTTTGTGTTTTTTTGTTTCATCTAACAAAGCAATATGGAAGGAATCAGTTTTGAATTCCCACAGTGTGCCCAGCCCTCTGCTAGGGATGCCGAACATGAAAAATATTGTTTCAGGCTGGACACGGTGGCTCACACCTGTAATCCCAGTACTTTGGAAGGCCAAGGTGGAAGGATCACTTGAGTCCGGAAGTTCAAAGCCTGGGCAACATAGCAAGACCCCATCTCTAAAAAATTTTCTTTTTAAATTAACTGGGTATGGTGGCACGTACCTGTAGTCCCAGCTACTCAGGAGGCTGAGGTAGAATTGCTTAAGCCTAGGAGTTCAAGGCTGCAGTGAGCCGTGATTGTGCCACTGCACTCCAGCCTGGATGACAGATTGAGACCCTGTTTCAAAAAAACAAAAAAAAAGAAAAGAAAAACTTTCATAGTCATTATAATCATTTATGGGGAATGCAGAAAAAAAAGTAGGCTCTTTTTTTCTTTGCTTCCTTCCATTCTAAAGCCAGAAACAGGAAAAAAAAAAAAAAAAAATCTGTCTCTTTGTAAACCAGTGCCTTCTGAGCTATTGGTTTAAAACAAGTTCATGGACTGGGCACAGCAGCTCAAGCCTATAATCCCGGCACTTTGGGAGGCCGAGGAGGGCGGATCATGAGGTCAGGAGTTGGAGATCAGCCTGGCCAACATGGTGAAACCCCATCAAACTAAAAATACAAAAAATTAGCTGGACATACTGCCGGGAGCCTGTAATCCCAGCTACTCGGGAGGCTGAGGCAGGAGAATCGCTTGAATCCGGGAGGCAGAGGTTGCAGTGAACTGAGATTGCACCACTACACTCCAGCCCAGGCAACAGAGTGAGACTCCACCTCAAAAAAACAAAACAAAACAAAACAATTAATTCAGTATATTGGCTCTCAAGAAAATGAGTATCAGGGTTTTCTACTGCAGCACTGCCCATAATAACAAAACACTAAAAGCAACCTAAGGATCCAATCAACAGGAGACTAAATGAACTATAAGAAAATGAATTATGAAACGAGAACATGAATTATGCATCTATTAAATAATGATGTACTATTAATGGGATATCCAAGGCATAATCTCCAAGGTGTTCATTTTCTTTTCTGTTTTTTTTTTTTGTTTTGGTATTTTTAGTACAGACAGGGTTTCACCATGTTGGCCAGGCTGGTCTCGAACTCCTGACCTTGTGATCCACCCGCCTCTGGGATTACAGG
>NW_012116266.1:2549463-2571148 GCF_000951035.1 Colobus angolensis palliatus
GCCTCCCGAGTGGCTGGGACTACAGGTGTGGACCACCATGCCCAGCTAATTTTTGTATTTTTAGTAGAGACAGGGTTTCACCATGTTGGCCAGGATTGTCTAGATCTCTTGACCTCGTGATTTGCCCACCTTGGCCTCTGGAAGTATTGGGATTACAGACGTGAGCCACCGCGCCCGGCCCCAAGGTGTTCATTTTCATAAGGAAAATGAAAGGTGTAGAAGTCTACGTGGTATGTTACAATTAGTCTATGCATAAGCTTATAGTAGCTCTGGAAAGACCTAAGAACCTGGTAATACTGCTTTGATGGAGTGGAACTGGAGGCTTAGGGGACTGGAGAGACTTCACTGTATTCGCTCTTGAATTTTGAACTGTTGATATATTACCTATTTTTTTTTCTTTTGAGATGGAGTCTTGCTTCTGTCACCCAGGTTGGAGTGCAGTGGCGCGATCTCAGCTCACTGCAACCTTTGTGTTGGACCTCGTGATCCACCTGCCTCGGCCTCCCAAAGTGCCGGGAATACAAGTGTGAGCCACCGCTTCCAGCCATCTATTTTTTCAATATGAAGTTAAAAGATAACCATCAAAATATTTTTTACTCAAGGGTATGGAATCAAGATTTCAAAATGGTATGCTTCATCATTCATCACTGTAAAATTCTGAAGACATCTGTGGTTTGAAATGACCATTCTAAATTTTTTGACTACCTTTAAACAAATTATTATCTGCTGATACTTAACATTTTGGCCAAGCTATTTGAAACTCATCCCCTTCACCATGTCAATAATTGTGAATTTGTATTACCCTTCACTTAAGTTTGTTCATGGTTTGGGTTTTTTTTTTTTGTTTTTTGTTTTCGGAATTCCCAGGCTCTCTGGTTTTCCCTAAAATGTAGTGCTGCCCTCTGCTGGCTCTCATGATAATGACAACCTGAAAATATCTCCCATGATTTTAGGCTGTTGGTTGGAGATACTGCTTAGAGATATTACTCAATGTATCTGTTAAATAAATCTTCCTTATAATACAGTTTCCCACAGTCATGGCAGTCAAAACATAAAATCAGACCGAGAGGAAATAGCACCATCTAGTTCTATTAAAAAATTGACCTAGGGGCCAGGCATGGTGGCTTATGCCTGTAATCCCAGCACTTTGGGAGGGTGAGGAGTGGATCACCTGAGGTCAGGAGTTCGAGGCCAGCCTGACCAAAATGGTGAAACCCCATCTCTAATAAAAATATAAAAATTAGCCAGGCGTGGTGGCATATGCCTGTAATTCCAGCTACTCAGCGGGCTGAGGCAGGAGAATTGCTTGAACCTGGGAGGCGGAGGTTGCAGTGAGCCAAGATTGTGCCACCGCACTCCAGCCCGGGCCACAGAGCGAGACTTTGGTCCCAAAAAAAAAAAAAAATTGACCTAAAATTTTTTGATCATTTGGGATCAGTAATTCCCAAGCACTACTTTTGTTAAAACTATTAAAATAAAAAATAAAAAAAAAACCTATCAAATGTTAGCCAGACCTCAAATTCCCTGTCAAGATGAAGCTGTTTCCAATACTTGACTATCACTTTACTCAACATACTACCCTCATCCCAGTATTTACCTGCTGCATGAGGACCAATCAGATTTCCAAATCCAAGTAAAATATTCCACCTCCACAACCCAGCACCTATGAATCTTCACAGCAAAGTCAAGTTTTCCTGGGAAGCCTGGGAACCAGTTACCTTTAAAATCCCCCTCCCAGGACACAGTGCTATACTCCAAATCACATTCCCAACACTTAAAAGATGGTTTATTTACAACATGAGTCATCATTTTCCATTTGTAACCTGTTAAGTAGTTATAATTCATGCCAAATTCTCGGAAGCCCTCCCTCCTCTAGGTTAGGTGTTTTCTAGTAGTGTCACACATCTCACATCTTCAGGTTCCCAATGCAAAGATGATAGGTTACAACAAATCACATCATCAGTCATTGCTAAGGACATCACAAATGGGTAAAGCTGCACTAGTTTTTTTTCTTTTGACAGGACCTTGCTGTCTGCAGTGCAGTGCAGTCGCACAACCTTGGCTCACTGCAGTTCCTCAATCTGCCAAATAGCTGGCAATACAGGGGTGCACCACCAAGCCCAGCTAATTTTTGTATTTTTTGTAGGGGCAGGATCTCTCCCCATTGCCCAGGCTGGTATTAGCCTCCTGGTATCGATCCACCCACTTCAGCCTCCCAAACTGCTGGGATTACAGGCATGAACCACCACACCTGGCCTGCACTACAATTTTCTAACAACAATGCCGAACCAAATTTTTATTATTTAGGAATCACATATTCATTTAATTCCTTCCCTCAAAATGAAAGGAATATATACACCACCCTCCTATGTAACACACTCAAGAGCCAAAGGTAATCTTTTAAGCTTTTATTTAAATGCCATGATCCAGGATGGATTTTAGATCTTGTTGAAAGCAGCCACATCCATGGACTGCACATAGTCCTCAAAAGCAGTGATCTGCTCCTCCAGCATATCTGTTCCAACTTTATCATCTTCAACTACACACTGTATTTGAAGTTTCTTAATTCCATATCCCACTGGAACTAGTTTAGCTAAAAAGAGCATTAAAAAAAATCTTAGTTAGAAAAGTCTTGTAGAGGACAGTTGAAGGTGTATACAAATTCCAGATGTCAGTTTCAAAAAAAAAAAAAAAAAGGCAAAGCCTAAACTCACATGAGCCCCAGACTAAGCCATCTGCTTGAATGCTTCTGACGCACTCCTCTAATTTTGCCATATCTGTCTCATCATCCCAAGGTTTCACATCTAGTAAGATGGAAGACTTGGCAACAAGTGCAGGTTCTAAAAAAATAAACAGCATTATTCAAATAATGAACTGTATTTTTTTACTCTACTCCAAGACACAAACGAATCACCTCAATTTGTTTTGAGATTGACTATCTCCTCAGCCAAACAAAACTACAGATACATCTTGTGTCTGTCACACATATGCCCACTTTCTGTTTTGCTAAGAAAGAGGTGTTTGTGTTAACAGTTTCTTTCCCACAGAGGAATGCCACAACTGCTACCATAAGAACAGCTGCAGACCAGTAGCTGTGGAATAACCTCTATAGGAGGTTTTAAAATATTGACCTATTCAAGGAATGTGGAGGAAATTACTTAAAGGTCAAGCTTTGAAAAAGATTACTTACATTATCATGAAATGAAGTTAAAAACAAATGACCTACTTTTGGCTTTCTTTGATTCATATTGTGCAAGACGTTCTTCTCTTAGCCTCTTTGCTTCTTCACTTTCCTGTAAAGAAAAAAAATTAATCCACTTCAGAAAGCCGGCTGTCCTCTGCTTAAAGCTAGTGGGGTCATCACAAAAAAGACTGGCTTAATCAGAAAAAAGCAAATCCATCACGAACTCAGCCGAAAGATGGTGATTTGATTTTATTCATCATGCAACCAGTCAGAATTTGAAAAAGGCATATAAGTTAAAGCCAGGATTCAAATCCAGGCAATTTGGCTTAACCACATTGATAAAATTGCTGATAGATGTATTCTTTTTTTTTTTTTTTTTTTTTGAGACGGAGTCTTGCTCTTTCGCCCAGACTGGAGTGCAGTGGCATGATCTCGGCTTACTGTAACCTCCGCCTCCCAGGTTCAAGCAATTCTCTGCCTTAGCCTCCTGAGTAGCTGGGATTACAGACACCTGCCACGTTTTTTTAAATTTTTAGTACAGACAGGGTTTCACCATCTTGGTCAGGCTGGTCTTGAACTCCTGACCTCGTGATCCACCCACCTCAGCCTCCCAACATGCTGGGATTATAGGTGTGAGCCACCGTGTCTGGCCGATATATTCTTTATGGAAGATGGCATACCTCCTCATCATCAGATCCAAAGAGATCAATATCATCATCATCTTTACTATCTGTAGCTCCACTTCCTGTAGTGTCTTCCACATCGGCAGGACCATACTTGCCCAAAGCTTTCTTTACTCCTGGCAGGCTTGAAAAACATTTAAATTCAACCACTATTGAGCTAGTATAACATACTTTTCCAGACAATATAAAATAACTTGTTTTAATCACTACTTATCACTAGATCCCTTTTGCAATAATAATTTACCCTTTCACATGCTCCCAGGTAAACACTGTCATTTGTTCAACTCCTCACCCGACAAGCATTAGTACCATGTGAGACATTATTTTCAATACTCACTATGATTTACTCTTTCAGTATGAACATTTCTGTTTGAGATTTCATTAAGTATGCTCAGTTCCATTCTTAGTGAACTGGAGTCCACTTCCCCAAACTTCCACCCTTGTTGGCAGTTTCAGAAGAATGGCCAAGGACTGAATGAATGAGCCACCCTCTCACCCCAGAGGTGGGCCCCCCAGGTCAAGGTCGAGGCACATTGGCAGGGCAGTGTGGGGAAAAGTTGAATTGCTGCTGTCCATGTTCTACCTGTTCTGTGAAAAAATGGAGGGCTTCAGTCTCTTGGCCTTCTCAGGTTACAGAAAAATTTAGCTTACAATACCCCAACAAAACTAAAGTAGCCTGGGTCTAGTTTTGTCATGTGAACATCCTGATAAAGCTTCGAGAGTAGTCTTATTCTTCAGCTAGATACAAAGATGATTTTACCTGGCCTTTTCCTTTTCGTAAGACTTGATGTGATTATACCAACGTAGGGCATGACACAAGTCAGCAGGCGGTGGGCCGGACACGGCTTCAAATACTGCCACATCTGCTTGTGATGGCACATACCTGCCAATGACACAGAGACATTCACACACACCTTTGAAAAACAAACGCCAGCGAATCAATAATAAATGCCTATGCATCACATTAATTAGTGGGCACTAACCCCGGTAGGGTTGCTTTAATGCTTTTCTTTTCTTATTATCTCCTTAAAATCAAACCATATGTTTGGGTCACCGCGCTATCCTAAGAAATGTCTGCCACTTAGTAGACCTCAAATACTGCAATCTCTAGCGTTGCTCTATCTACAACCTAAAATGTATTAACTGGGCAGCGACGCGGAAATACCTGGCTGAATTAAGTGTAAATAAAGCACATTTTAACCTTCCTTTGCTCGTGAACCGCTCCCCGGAGGCCGGGTTCGCACCACACCAGGGCCTTGGGAGATGGCCACGGGGCGCTTTCCCGTCACCCTCGAAAGGGCCCTGGGGCTCGGTCTCCCTCCCTCCAGCGGCAGCCGACACGCTGCGCCACGTGTCCCCGGCCCCGGTCCCAGAAACCTCCCCACCACCCCGACTCAGCCGGTCCGCTCACCCCTCGATGTAGCTCTTGTCCGCCAGGTAATCGTTGAGCACCTGGAGGCCGGCGGGGCTTTTCAGGTCTCCGAAACCCATGGTGTCGGCTATATCCGAGAGCTGGGGAGCAGCAGACAGAGAGCGCACAAGTTGTGGGCGCCCCGCGCTGAAGAGAGGAAAAAGGGCCCAGAGAAGCCGGAAAATTCCTTATATAGAGACGGAGGCGTTTCCCTCCACCGCGCCGGACCGAAGGTTAAAGGTCAAAGTACGTTAGCATTCCCACTTCTCCACGTACGAATTGGGGGCCCTGAATTAAACGGCCCACAAATTGTCCCTGGACCTTTCGTTGCGTTTGGAAATAAATTAATAAAATGGGCATGTCTTAAGTTCGTACCTCCACGGCTCCCGAAGATGACGGGAACCGCCCCTAGAAGCGCCGGAGATGACCGAATACGCTCGGCCTCGAGGCTGCAGGCCACTTCCGGCGGAACTGCGGGTCCAAGTTGTCCTTCCCGCCTCCGGGCTGGGCCGACCTCAGCTCCGCCCTCTGGTCGGCTGACGGAAATTGCCGACAAACTTATCGAATGCAAGGCTTCTAGTCCCTCCGGGCTTTCCGTTCTCCAGGCCCGGCTGACAGAGTTACCTGAGGCCGCCATATTGACTTAGCGACCCGGCCTCCGAGGGTGTACTTGTGGTCCAGACAGTTTAGCAGAACAGCCTTTGCGGCTCCGGGGAGAAGGTGAGGTCTTGTATGGATGGGAAGGGTGAGGTGCATGGGTCAGAGGCTTATTTATTGACCGGACTGTTTCCTTTGGCCCACGCGACTTAGTCTTCTCTTGTCCTTGACTGGGAGCCGCCTCCCGCCCCGGCGCCTCGGAAGCCCCTGAGAGCCGGCAAGTGGGGGCTTTTAGCCACGGTCTCTGGTCTGATGGAGCAGAGAGGAAGATAAGGATCCGCGGGCCCTCGGGAACGCTGGCCCGAATGCGGGCTTGCAGGCGACCTTCCCTCTGCAGGGAAAATTCAGGACATTCCCCTCTCAGAGGAGGCCGTTTTATTCGCTGGGAGAGGACCAGTGTCCGATGACTTAAGCCTTAAGACTGAGCCTTTCCCCCCAGATTTTTACACGCCTGGTACAGTACATGATTGTTTGGTCGCTGTTGTGTTAGCAGTGGCTCACGCCTCTGCTGTCCTTGTTTGTTTTGTCCATTGACCACGTTGGACAGAATTTTTAAATTCCTTTCACTAACGGGAAATTGAGAAAAATGACTTTTTGAAAAGTTAGCTCAGGGTTGCATTGCGAATAACAAAACATTGTTTACAGGTTATTGGGATCTATGCTTGTACTGTGAGGTCTTGGATCAGACAACTTCACACACGAATTGACAGTATAGAAGTGTAACGATAACTGTTTTTGATGAATAAACAGGTTATTTTTGGTTTGCGGAATATTCTTGTTTTCACCGACTTAAGGCTGCCAGATCACCTGCACTTTTTAAATCCGGGAAAGTGGTCTCTACAAATTAACGACCAGAAATTAGAGATTCAGTTCACTTAACAGTTATTGAACGTTTACTACGAGCCAGAAATGAGTCCGTAAAGAAGAATAAAATGGGTGATATTCTGGGGAATCGTCAGGAAATGTTAGATAGGCCGGTCAATGAAACTGAGAAAAGGCTTCGAAGCCAAGATTTGAAGGATAAGGAGGGGCCAGGGAAGAACTTTTCAGTCCGAGGTCACTGCCAGTGGCAAGAGGGGAGGGGCTGTGTGGGAATAGTGTGGAAGCCTGGTGACCTGTTAAGAAGCTATTGATATACTCCAGGCAAGGAGTGATGGTGTATTGGGATAGGGTGGTACCTTGGAAGGCAGGAAGTAGATGGATGAATCCATGTTGGAGAACGTGGAATAGTATAGTCCCTATACGGAAAAGTATCCAGTCTACTTTTAGAAATGAGTAGTCATTAACATTTTTCCATCTAAAGATATAATTATTTCTATTGCTACTTGGTATATCAATGTTCAAAGCACATATCTCAAGTGTTACAAATCTGTATTTCTTACGTTGGGCTATGCCTTGATGCTGGATGTCAACAGCCTAGTTCTAGTTGATTTCCTATCCAAAGTGAGTACCATTTTTATATCGTATTGGAGATAAGAAAGTATTAAAGTTTTAAAATTGTATGACATACTGATTGTTGATTTCAAATCTGTCAGTGCTCTAATGGAGTAAGTTTAGGTTTACATTTATGCCATCAATAGTTTTTAGTAGGACAGATGCTACTCTAGTTCTAGAACTTGGTGATAAGACTATTTGGTGGTTATTTTCATAAGGATACTGTGCTAGGTCTTCAAAAAAGGGAAATGTCCAAATGTCCTCAAGGAGCTTAGAGTCTGGTAGGTACTAAAATTGATTACTAACCTACAGTTCAGTAAGTAGAACAATAAAAATATATACACAGTGTGTACTGCTACTAAAGAAAAAGAGCTCAAAGAAAGAGCACTTTAAAACTGATTGTCAGCCGGGCGCCGTGGCTCACGCCTGTAATCCCAACACTTTGGGAGGTCAACGCAAGTGGATGACCTGAGGTCAGGAGTTCGAGACCAGCCTGACCAACATGGCGAAACCCCCGTCTCTACTGAAAATACAAAAATTAGCCGGGAATGGTGGCAGGCGCATGTAATCCCAGCTACTCAGGAGGCTGAGACAGGAGAATCGCTTGAACCTGGGAGGCGGAGGCTGCAGTGAGCCAAGATCACGCCACTGCACTCCTGGGTAACAGAGTGAGACTGGGTGACAGCAAGACTCCGTCTCAAAAATGAATAAATAGGCTGGGCATGTTGGCTTATGCCTGTAATCCCAGCACTTTGGGAGCCTGAACCAGGTGGATCATGAGGTCAGGAGATGGAGACCATCATGGTTAACATGATGAAACCCCATCTTTACTAAAAATACAAAAAATTAGCCTGGCATGGTGGCACACACCTGTCCCAGCTACTCAGGAGGCCAAGGCAGGAGAATCGCTTGAACGTGGAAGGTAGAGTTTGCAGTGAGCCGAGATCGCACCACTGCACTCCAGCCTGGGCGACAGAGCAGAACTCCATCTCAATAAATAAGTAAATAAAATAAATAAATAAATAATAAAAATACAAAAATTAGCCTGGTGTGGTCGTGCATGCCTGTAGTTTCAGCTACTCTGGAGGCTGAGGCAGGAGAATTGCTTTAACCCGGGCGTTGGAGGTTGCAGTGAGCCAAGATCACGCCATTGCACTCCAGCCTGAGCAACAAGACCAGAACTCCATCTCAATAAATAAGTAAATAAAATAAATAAATAAATAATAAAAATACAAAAATTAGCCTGGTGTGGTCGTGCATGCCTGTAGTTTCAGCTACTCTGGAGGCTGAGGCAGGAGAATTGCTTTAACCCGGGCGTTGGAGGTTGCAGTGAGCCAAGATTGTACCAGTGCACTCCAGTCTGGGCAACAGGGTGAGACTCCATCTTAAAAACAAACAAACAGGCCGGGCGCGGTGGCTCAAGCCTGTAATCCCAGCACTTTGGGAGGCTGAGACGGGCGGATCATGAGGTCAGGAGTTCGAGACCATCCTGGCTAACACGGTGAAACCCCGTCTCTACTAAAAAAATACAAAAAACTAGCCGGGTGAGGTGGCGGGCGCCTGTAGTCCCAGCTACTCGGGAGGCTGAGGCAGGAGAATGGCGTAAACCCGGGAGGTGGAGCTTGCAGTGAGCTGAGATCCGGCCACTGCACTCCAGCCTGGGCGACAGAGCGAGACTCCGTCTCAAAAAATAAAAATAAAAAAAACAAACAAACAAAAATAAGTTTTGGTAACTTTTCTGTTTTGCGTGTCTTTAAGTCTTGGTATTTATATAATCCACCCCCATTTATTTCAATAGTTCAGCAAGCCTTTTAGAGCAGTGTCTCAACTTCAGCACTGTTGACACTTTGGATAATTATCTTTATTGTGGGGGACTGTCCTGTACATTGTAGAATAGCCAGCACCCTGTTCTCTACCCACTAGATGTCAGTAACTTCCCCTTGTTTGTGACAACAGTGTGTTCAGACATTGCTAAATATTCCCTGGGGAGCAAAACTGTCCTCAGTTGAGAGCCATTGTTTAAGAGCTTACTCTGTGCCAGCCTGGTGGATAGGTACTGAAGATAGAAAAATTCAAGGAATTAATGCAGTGAGGGTAGAATGGGCTTATAAACACATAATTGGAAATCTGTAAGATAAGTGTATCAGAAAATAGCAGTCAAGACACCTCAAAGGCTTTTGGGCTGGTGAGCTATCTCAGAATATCTCATAAGCATTTAGTAGACAGCTGTGCTTAGAACATGAAATGATAGCATGGGTATTGGTAGGAAATGAAAGCAGAAAAGATGACTTTATTTTACATAACCATTAATGATAAGCTCGCTGTTAGTCTTGCAGTTTATTTTACTGTGTGGTAGTGCTTTAAGTTTGATCCTTTCTATATAATTTTTTTAAATAGCAAAACTGCTCTCTGCATAGAATTAGAAAGTCCAAATGTATACAATAGCTGCTGCTGGTTAGTTCTTTGGCATTGTACAAGTCAGTGTCTCTGAGACTGAAAATTCTCATCTACAGACTTGGAGGGAAAATGTCAGAACCTATGAGTATTCAATGACATAATGTATGTGAAATAATTTAAAGCCATAAAACATTACCAAACAGTTGGTGATTGTTTTTTCCCCTACAATAATATAATTCTTTGTTTTATTTTTAGCAATATGTTGAGGATACCTGTAAGAAAGGCCTTAGTAGGCCTTTCTAAATCTCCTAAAGGATGTGGTGAGTATTTTTTTAAATTTGTATTTGTGGATATTAGACCTTATTTTTGTAAATTTATAAGTCTGTGGAATAGTTTGTCAAAGACCTAAACCCATACTTTTTAAAAATAAAAATAGCAACAGGCTGGGTGTGGTGGCTCATGCCTGTAATCCCAGCACTTTGGGAGCCCAAGGTGGGAGGATTACTTGAGGTCAGGAGTTTGAGACCAGCCTGGCCAATATGGTGAAACCCTGTCTCTACTAAAAATACAAAAATTAGCAGGCATTGTGGTGAGTGCCTGTAATTCCAGCTATTTGGGAGGCTGAGGCAGGAGAATCAGTTGAACCAGGGAGGTGGAGGTTGCAGTGAGCCAAGATGGTGCCACTGCCCTTCAGCCTGGGTGACAGAGCGAGACTCCCTCTCAAAAAAACAAAAAAAAACAAAAAAAAAGGAAGAAGTTTCAGTTTAAACTACTACCAAAAGTAGACAACCATTAGTTTGCATCCAGAGCAATACAGAGGAGTAACAAGGAATGAAAAATTTAGGTTTGTAGTTAGAGTTAATTCATCCATTATCATCTGCTATAATAAACTGTTAATTTGTTTTTCACTTCAATATCTTTGATGGTCAGTTCGAACAACTGCCACAGCAGCAAGCAACTTGATTGAAGTATTTGTTGATGGTCAATCTGTCATGGTGGAACCGGGAACGACCGTCCTCCAAGTAGGCATATGTTCTAACTATTTTGTGTGTGTGTTCTGATTTTTAAAAAAACACTAATTTATTTCCTTTATACTGATTAAGTATTAGTAAATAATTCTTTAAAATAACTATACATAGCAAAGTTATATTAAAATTATTTCATTTTATATCTTGGCACTTCAAAGTGAACTATCATTTATTTGTCTGTGACATTTTTAGTGAATTATGGTAGTTCCTTTGTTTCACTTCTACATTCCAAATGAATACCCATTAAGAAATTTGAAGGCCGAGTGCGGTGGCCCGTGGCTGTAATCCTAGCACTTCGGGAGACTGAGGCAGGCGGATCATTCAGGAGTTCTAGACCAGCCTGGCCGGCATGGTGAAATCCTGTCTCTACTAAAAATACAAAGAATTAGTTGCGCATCATGGCGCACGCCTGTAATCCCAGCTACTCGGGAGGCTGAGGCGGGAGAATCGCTTGAACCCAGGAGGCGGAGGTTGCAGTGAGCTGAGAGTGTGCCACTGCACTCCAGCCTGGGCAACAGAGCAAGACTCTCTCTCTCAAAAAAAAAAGAAATTTGAAGTAACTTAAATTGGTTACTATAGGTAAGTTTGTGAAAAAATATCCTTCATTTGTTGTGGGCCTGCTTGATGCTTTTCATTTTCATATAACCTTTCCGTAATTAGTAATATTCATAGGAATGTATCCTACAAAGCAGGTAAATGGAGGGTAGCATGTGCTTAAATTCATGCTCTAAATATTTCTTCATATTCCTCCAGAAATAATAAATTGGTCATAGAGAAGTGATGCTTCATTCTATTTGTAAGTTGTCACAGATCTAAATGTTCTTTTTTCATTTTAGCAATCATTTCTAGACTATCTGCCAGTCACAGACATGAAAGCACAAAATATGATGTATAATAAATGTATGTTCAAGGTACAGCAAAAAGTTGTGGCAGGGATAAGAGGTAGTAGAAAGAGATGTTAGGTGCCTCAGGTCATCCCTGAGGAGTGTTAAAGGATGAATAGGTGTGTTCATATGTGTACAAGAAGGACATGCTTGCATTTCCTATGGAAAAAGTTAAGGCAGATAGCTTGTCATGTTTTGAAAACTTCAGATAGTTTAATATTGATGAAACATAAGGTATAAGTAGAAGATGAGATCACAGAAAATCAAGTTATTGAGGAAGGGAAGGTCCAGTCATGATATACAGTATCTGCTCTGCAGAAGAGTTTATATTTTGATCCATCAGGAGTTTTGTTGCCTATTTAAGCAGGGTGACAGTGACTGTAGAGGATGATCGTTTGGAGAATAGCAAGACTAGAATAAGAGACAAGGAAAAAGCATTTTGTATTGTTGGGACAGGATACTGTGAAAAGCCCTAAAATAGATAGTGGCGATGGGAATGAAAGCAAAAAGGTAGATTCAAGGGAGAATGACATGTAGACAGGCCTTCAGGAATGATGAAAACTCAAGGAATTTTTTCCCCCTTTGTACAGAACTTTCCAATATTACTTTAATGGTGAGGAAAAAAAAACCCACAAAGTTTCAGTAGAGACAGAGAGACAGATAGGTCTTTAGAATTCAAAGAGACCAGAGGAATTTTTGTGGTTTTCTGCATTTGTTAGGTTATTTTGGAGTGTATAGAGCGGAGAGAAATCATTGGAATTTAAGCTGTCTGTGGAACATACACATGCAAAGGCCTGTAAATCTGAAGCTTGAAGAAGTGCAGAACTAACACGGCTGCAGATGAAGGTTTGGACATAATCATCATAAGGAATGTCAGCTAGGATGAAGGCTGGGACACTGTCTGTCTTGTTCACTACTGTACCTGCATCCTGCACAAAGGAAACACTCAACATATTTTTGCTAACCAGTTTAAACATTGAAAATTGATGAATTGCTTTAGAACGAGGGCTGAGGATGGAGGAATTAACTCTAGAGGAAATTTGAACATGGTTATAACCTTCAGCCCAGTGGGAGGTGAGTCCTGGGTGAGATATAGAAGCCAAAGACAGATAGCCAGCTAGATAGCGTGTAGTGAAATCTCTAATCCAAAGGAGGGGAGCTAGGCAAAGAAGAAGTCCAGGTATGAAACCACTGGGACAGAGTTTGAGGGGACATTGTGGACAATGGTTCAGAACGGATGTGGGAAGTCAGGTCTTCAGCACAGTGGAAGAATACTTTATCCGGTTTCTTCCACATAAGGCAAAGTCATGCCAAGGATCCTGAGATCCTCTGAGGCGGCTTCAGAGGAGACGGGTTAGAATGAAGGGCAAAGAAAGGGACTGAAATAAGAATGAATTAAGATTATTATAGATAGTAGTAATAAGATGCTGTATGTGTGTGTTTCAGCAATAACAGCAGTGATGTCAGGTTATTCTCATGCATTTTTTTTTTTTTTTTTTTACTTCTAGGCTTGTGAGAAGGTTGGCATGCAGATCCCTCGATTCTGTTATCATGAAAGGTTGTCTGTTGCTGGAAACTGCAGGATGTGCCTTGTTGAAATTGAGAAAGCCCCCAAGGTACTTGATACCTAAAATTCTACACCATGCTGTAGAAGTTAGAAAACTTTCAATCTTGCAGCAAACTTTATTTAGAATCAATATTGTAGTGGAGAACCTAGCCCTCTTTACTTCTATCTATAAATTTAATTATTTTGTACAATTGACTCTCTTCATTTCAAAACTGGGAACAAATAGATGGAAGTGCTTTATAAACACATGTGCCATATAGTTGTAACATATCTAGAAATTAAAGGTGATTTATAGCTGTCGTTATTTCCAGATGGCTGTATAATATAAAACCAGGATGTAGAGTTGCCAAGTAGCACATTAAAAGTGCTGATGCCCTGCTATTTTTAGTAGAGAAAAGGGTTGCAGGGAAGAAGTTCACTTTGAGTAGTTTAATTTCATTTTGGTGTATGCAATTTTTTTTTTTTTTGAGACGGAGTCTCGCTCTGTCGCCCAGGCTGGAGTGCAGTGTGGCCGGATCTCAGCTCACTGCAAGCTCCGCCTCCTGGGTTTTCGCCATTCTCCTGCCTCAGCCTCTCGAGTAGCTGGGACTACAGGCGCCCGCCACCTCGCCTGGCTAGTTTTTTTTGTACTTTTTAGTAGAGACGGGGTTTCACCGTGTTAGCCAGGATGGTCTCAATCTCCTGACCTCGTGATCCGCCCGTCTTGGCCTCCCAAAGTGCTGGGATTACAGGCTTGAGCCACCACACCTGGCCAGTGTATGCAATTTTTTTATTCAATAGTGTCTGCTAGTCAAAGCAGTTTTTTGGTGTTCTGTTTCAGAGCAGAATAAAACATTGCATTGACTATTAGAATACACCTAAAAACCAGGATGTTTTATTTCTGGGATAAATGTAAAGTACCAGGTCATAGTATTATGAATAAAAATTCAGTTTTAAAAAATACCCTGTTCTTTGCCTGTTATCAAATGTATAATTTAATGTTTTTATATAATTTAACATTTTTATATATTGAGTTGCTTGTAATTACAAATAAATACAAATACACATTTTTTTTTTCATTGAAATCCCAGGTTGTAGCTGCTTGTGCCATGCCAGTAATGAAGGGCTGGAATATCCTAACAAACTCAGAAAAATCCAGGAAAGCCAGGTACTTTATTGTTATTCAATGTAGTACCCTTTCATAAAGCAGAAAATTACACATTTTGGTATTTGGACCTTCCCATAGATTAAGAATTTAATATCAAACTCTGAAGAAGTTGGTGTGCTCAGCTTCTAGGAACAATAGAACTGAGTACTACATAGTAGAGGAGGTCAAGTCAGGAGTTTATGGTATTGAGCCTTAGGATCAGCATTAAAAATCCTTGTTTAGTAACTTGCTCAACTTATGATGAAGGGTTAATCTGGACTTATTAAGCTATTACTATATTGTACTGGGACTGCTTGTGTTTGTTTTTGTTTTGAATTAATGTGAATATTTTCTGAGGACCATTCAGCAACTTTTGATCATTTGGTGTTGTTAAAAGTTACAATTTTCTTTATATTTTGAAACGAGGTCTCACTGTGTTGTCCAGGCTGGTCTCGAACTCCTGGCCTTAAGTGATCATCCTGCCTCAGCCTCCCTCCCATAGTGCTGGGATTACAGACGTGAGCCACCAAACCTGATCAAAAATCATAATTTTCTATGTTCTCTAATTATACTTTATTCTAGGCTCCTCTTAAGCATTTTCCAGATTGTGTGTTTAATACTACCAGAATGATACTCAGGAGGATCACTTGAGCCCAGAAGCTCGAGGCCAGCCTAGGCAACATAGCAAGACCCCGTCTCTTTAAAAAATATTACCAGAATGATAGATAATTGGCATTTCTGATACTAACTGTAAAATTACTATTAATTGTATAAAAAAAATACATCTATAAGGGTTGTTTAAATGACCTATAGGTGGGCCTGGCACAGTGACTCACGCCTGCAGTTCTAGCACTTTGGGATGCCAAGGTGGGAGGATCACTTGAGGTCAGAAGTTCGAGATTAGCCTGACCAACATGATGAAATCCTGCCTCTATTGAAAATACAAAAATTAGCCAGGTGGATTGGTGGGCACCTGTAATCCTAGATACTTGGGAGACTGAGGCAAGAGAATCACTTGAACCTGAGAGGCAGAGACTGGAGGCTGCAGTGAGCCAAGATCGTGCCATTGCACTCCAGCCTGAGCAACAGAGGGAGACACCATCTCAAAAAAAAATAAAGTCTATAGGTCATTTTGAGTGACAGCAGTTTATGTCAGTGTGTGTGTATTTGAGAGTCATTTTATATGTTACAATTTTCATACAGGGAAGGTGTGATGGAGTTCTTATTAGCAAATCACCCACTGGACTGTCCTATTTGTGACCAGGGAGGTGAATGTGATCTGCAGGTATGTAGTAGAATTCTGTCAATCTTTTTGATTGTCTCAGATTTTAATTTTACTAGCAGCATTCGATTGACTATTTTCTACTTAAGGACCAGTCCATGATGTTTGGAAATGATAGGAGCCGATTTTTAGAGGGGAAGCGTGCTGTGGAAGACAAGAACATTGGGCCATTGGTAAAGACCATCATGACAAGATGTATACAGTGTACTCGCTGCATCAGGTAACTTTTTTTCCTTTTTTCTTCTATTATAGAATATCATTGTATACTTAATAGTCATAATTTGATGAATAATAACATTGGCTACTTTTGTTGGGTGGGAGAAGAGGGATGCTGTTTTTGATATACCAATAAAATAAGTTCACTTTCATTTAGTACCAACTTCAGGTGGTTTAAAAATTAAAATCTATAAGCATTTGCTTTCACTCATAACTTGCTGAGTTGTACACATATGATTTGTACAAGTTTCTGCATGTGTGTTACACCTCAATTAAATGTAAACATTTCATTGTTTTTTTATTCTAGGACTGTGCTCACCTTTGAAAATATAAAATTTTTTAGTGTTTTGAAAATCATCTCTTTGTGATCATGAATAAGGAAGAAAATAATTTTGCTGGACTTAACCATTGATGGCACATTTTTTATCTTGTAGGTTTGCAAGTGAGATTGCAGGAGTAGATGATTTGGGAACAACAGGCAGAGGAAATGATATGCAAGTTGGCACATACATTGAAAAGATGTTCATGTCTGAACTGTCTGGGAATATCATTGATATCTGCCCTGTAGGTGCCCTAACCTCTAAGCCCTATGCCTTTACTGCCAGGCCTTGGGAAACAAGGTATCTTTGTATTTTATGACAATTTGTTTTTTGTCCTTAATTCATTACATTCAAAAATGTATTAAGGTTCATTTTATTCCTGAGTTTCAGTTGTTTTGGTCTGTTGACTTTTTGTTTAAGTAAAACTCTTTAAATAGAAGGTAAGTAGTTAGAATGGATTGAACCTGTGCAAATTAACTAGTTTTCTTGGAAATTAATTCTAAAGTACTCAACCACAAAATTATTTTTTTCATATGTTCTTCCAAGGAGTTTAATAGTGTTGATATTTTAAATTCATAGTCTCCCATGTTGTTGTTTATTAGTTTTCAACTATGAGGAATGTCATGTTCTTTAACCAGTTTCTGCTAATAGACATTTAGCTTGTATATGTCTTTATGATTACAAATCTGTAAAAAACATTGCTGTTTATAAATTTCTGTGTATATCTCTCATTCTCCTTATTAAACCAAGAAATGGAGTAGATAGATGCAAGAGGTGTGAATATTTTTAAAGTTCTTAAAGCATAACAAATTATCTTTCAATTTTAAACTTTATGTTTTTCAACTTTGGGATTTGGCTTTTTGTTTCCATATAATTTCTGTGTCCTTACTGAGAATCTCTACTTGCTGATTCGTGGTTGTCATACATCCCCTTCAATTTTTAAACATTATTTTCTTTGGTTCTTTGAATGTATTTTAATATTCTTGGTTTAATTTTTAAGTGAGGCTTCTTAGGAGTTCCCCTGTGTCTGCATAGTTTAGTAATCAGGTATAATTATACTTCAGACACCTTGACCTAATACGAGTTAATTCTTTGCCAGTGAATCTGTATGTGGATGGAGGAGCATATTCAAAGTTCAGGCTGTTTTCAAGTCTGCCCAGCTATTACTTTGCACTGGGCCCTGTGGGTCTCAGTGTTATCCAGGAGTTTGTGAATAGATTGAGCCCTCTCTGGTTTCACCTGCACATGTGGCGGTCTCTGCTAGGAATGCTTGCCGCAATTACTACTACAAACTTAGGCTAGTAAAATCTTGGCTATCCTCAGCTACAATGACCTCCAAAGCTTCACCTCCACAGACAAGTTTGCCTGTTGCTCCAAATTAAGTGAGTTGTCTCCATCTGTACCAAAGAAGTTCTCATCTTCACAGCCTGCCCCAGCCTCGAAGAAATTCCATTTTGAGGGGGTAGAGAAGAGCACAGGAGCAGCACTGAGCCCATCCACCAGTTTTTCAGTGCATAAAAGCTTAACACATTCTTGTATGCATTTACATCTCTAAACTGCTGAAATGGTGGGTTTTGCCGTTTTTGTCCAGCTTTACTTTTGCTTTTCAGTGGGAAGATTTTTTGAGCTCCTTAATCTTTCATAGACAGAAATCCTGCCCCTCTTTTTGAATCGTCTCAGATTTGGCTAGTTGGAGCCCCTTCAAACTAGCTTCTGTGTCAGATAATAGTTTTAAAGGCTTCCTTACTGTGCCAGGAATTTGTGTTCAAATATGGGTGTGCCAGGAGCAGTGGCTCATGCCTGTAATTCCAGCATTTTAGGCGGCCAAGGTGGAGGATTGCTTGAGACCAGGAGTTCAAGACCAGCCTGGTCAACATAATGAGACAGTGCCTCTACAAAAAATTTTTAAAATGTGGTGAGAGGATAGTTTGAGCCCAGGAGTTCTAGGCTGCAGTGATCATGCCGCTCTAGCCTGGGCAACAGAGTGAGACCCCATGGCAAAAAAAAGTATGGGGGGTTCTTTTATTTAATTGCAATTCCTCTGAGCTTCATTTTTTAAAGTAATTCAGAAAGGGAATTAATTGTAAAAATTTGTTTTTGGTAAACCAGGTAACAGAAACTTTCTTTATTCTCAAAAGCACCATAGTAAACACCATATGTGTTTCTCAGAAAGACAGAATCCATTGATGTAATGGATGCAGTTGGAAGTAATATTGTGGTTAGCACAAGAACTGGAGAAGTGATGAGGATTTTGCCACGTATGCATGAGGACATCAATGAAGAATGGATCTCTGATAAAACCAGGTATATGCTATATTGTTTTCCTTAACTTTTGCAGTTTATTTAAAAGAAATTTTATGATAATTTTAAAGAATTATCTTTTATATTTGCAAATTAGTTACTGAATATAGACTACTGGAATCTGAGCTGCTTATATAACATAATACTGATTTTAATAGTCCTAGGTCAATCCCTGGATATTGTGTTTACTTTGAGAAAGATATTTTTCCCTCCCACGTGGAGAAATTGAAGTAGATTGATACATTCTCAACTTATTTCAGTTTGTTCATTAGAGAAAAGAAGCTAGGCTGGGCTTGGTGACTCACACCTGTAATCCCAGCACTTTGGGAGGCCAAGGCGGCATGATTGCTTGAGAAAGAAGCTAAATATAAGAGTTTGCACAATGTAATTTTGACAAAATATTTAGAGATACTCATGTTTTGCAAATAAAAATGATTTGCCTTTTTTAGCTGTCAGATTATTTTGTGTTGTAATTTTAAGATTGTTCAGTTAGCTAAAAGTATAAGAAATCAAACTTTTTTTGTATGTATTTAAGGGAAGAAGTCAGACTTTCAGATGGTATTTTAGTTTTAGGTGAAGTTCTTAAAATCTATTAGTTCATCTCTAAAAATATCTAAAATAATTACTTGTATCTAGGTGTTTAGATATTTGACACTTTAACCAGTACTGTATTTAAATAACATTTCTCATTGATTTAACTTGAAAATTATAGTTACTTCTTTAGCAAGATTCCACAATCATGTAATTTCTGTTTTCTAGATTTGCCTATGATGGGCTAAAACGTCAAAGACTTACCGAGCCGATGATCAGAAATGAAAAAGGGCTTTTAACCTATACTTCTTGGGAGGATGCACTCTCTCTTGTAGCTGGAATGGTAAAAATTGAAATAAATAGTGTTAAATAGTGTTTGTGATTATCAAGAAACATCTTTGCCACGAAGAAGGGGGATGTATGTTTCTTCCCTTTTTTCCTTTTGCCAAGATTATGATTTAATCTTCCATTTTACAGACATCTGTTGAGGACATATGCTAGATATTATGCTAGATTAAGGGATATAAAGACCACGGACATGTCATTCCTGCATCTTACAATTTTGTACTGGAGAAAGTTGCACAATTCAGCAATTATTATATGCAGCTATGAGTAATTATATAGGGAGTAGTATGAGTGAGAGCATGTAGGAGGAATCCCTAACTAGGACAGGCATATCAAGATGACTTCCTTGGAAGTTGCAGTGAGCTGAGATCGCACCACTGCACTCTAGTCTGAGTGACACAGCGAGACTCCATCTCAAAAAAAAAAAAAAAAAAAAAGATGCCTTCCTACAGAAGGTGATTCTTAAAGAATCTGAGAATTAGTATGAGCTTGCCAGAGTACGAGTGGGGGGAATAGTTTTCTTGTTAGAGAAAGACAACATAAAGCACTAGAGGGAAAGGCAGATACTTCAGAGGAGTTTGCATTTAAGGTAACTGTAGTTCCACTTCAGACTTCATTTTGAAGTGCCTTTGTTCCTAAATATGAAACAGCTTCATTCCAAGCTGATGTTATTAGCTGTGGCCCCACATAACACCTCTGCAGCTTTTCACTTTAGATTAATTAATAATTGTTGTACAACTTTTTTTTGTTTTTTTGAGATGGAGTTTCGCTGTTATCACCCAGGCTGAAGTGCAGTGGCGTGATCTTGATCTTGGTCACTGCAGCCTCTGCCTCCTTGGTTCAAGCAGTTCTCCTGCCTCAGCCTCTAGAGTAGCTGGGAATACAGGCATATGCCACCATGCCTAGCTAATTTTTGTGTTATTGGTAGAGATGGGGTTTCACCATGTTGGCCAGGCTGGTCTCGAACTCCTGACAGCAGGTGATCTCCCCGCTTCGGCCTCCCAAAGTGCTGGGATTACAGGCATGAGCCACCATGCCTGGCCGTGTTGTAAACCTTTTTAATCAGAAGTCTGTTAACTTTTTTTGTACTTGAAAACAATTACCGTTTTATTTTCTGAACATTTCATTGTGGTCTTTGCTGCATGTAGGTTTCTTGGTGATACCCTTTTCATGTTTTTAGTTGCAGAGTTTTCAAGGCAAAGATGTGGCAGCAATTGCAGGTGGCTTGGTGGATGCTGAAGCCCTAGTAGCTCTCAAAGATTTGCTTAATAGAGTGGACTCTGACACCTTATGCACTGAAGAGGTCTTCCCCACTGCAGGAGCTGGGTGAGAAATATGAAGCTAGGATCTAGGCTTTCCTTTCTTTTAGTTAGAAGTTATGTATAAAATGTGACAACCTGGATTCTCCAAAATATCCCCCAGTTTATTTTCACGTATAGACCAAGATCAAACCAGAAGTTGTAGGAAATAGAGGAATCCACTTATCACTAAGTATCTCAGGCCGGGCATGGTGGCTCACGCATGTAGTCCCAGCACTCTGGGAGGCTGAGGCAGGCAGATCGCCTGAGTGCAGGAGTTCGAGACTAGCCTGGCCAACATGGCGAAACCCCGACTCTACTAAAAGTACAAAAAAAATTAGCCGGGCGTGGTGGTGTGCACCTGTAATCCCAGCTACTCGGGAGGCTGAGGCAGGAGAATCACTTGAACCTGGGAGGTAGAGGTTGCAGTGAGCCAAGATCACACCACTGCATTCCAGAGTAGGCGACAGAGTAAGACTCTGTCTAAAAAAAAAAAAAGTATCTGAAATGTTTATTTAATTTAGAAATACTTCATAAAATTTTTTGTTTGGAAATGCAATGGGTTTGGATAGAATATTTCATGAATTCTCTGTATGTATGTATTTTAAAGTAAATTTGCATTTTATGTATTGTATTTCTAGCACAGATTTGCGTTCCAATTATCTTCTTAATACTACAATTGCTGGTGTGGAAGAGGCAGATGTTGTACTTCTGGTTGGTACAAATCCACGTTTTGAGGCACCACTGTTTAATGCTAGAATTCGAAAGAGGTTGGTAATAGTATTTATTCAAGGTTTAAAAATATTTACGTAATTTTTTTGTTTTATATATGAAAAATGACATCTTCCTAATAGGTTAGTGGTAGTGAGACTCCAAAAGATAACTGGAAGACAATTTTTTTTTTTTTTTGGGAGGGGATGGAGTCTCACTCTGTCACCCAGGCTGGAAGTGCAGTGGCGCGATCTCGGCTCTGCAAGCTCCGCCTCGAGACGGGGTTTCACCATGTTAGCCAGGATGGTCT
>NW_012116266.1:2571983-2573291 GCF_000951035.1 Colobus angolensis palliatus
AGGCTGAGACAGGAGAATGGGAGGCGGAGGTGGAGCTTGCAGTGAGCTGAGATCCGGCCACTGCACTCCAGCCTGGGTGACAGAGCGAGACTCCGTCTCAAAAAAAAATTAAAAAAAAATGAAGAAATTTAGGCTGGGCACAGTGGCTCACACCTGTAATCCCACGACTTGGGAGGCCGAGGCAGGCGGATCACCTGAGGTTGGAAGTTTGAGACCAACCTGACCAACATGGAGAAACCCATCTGTACTAAAAATGCAAAATTAGCTGAGCGTGGTGGCACATGCCTGTAATCCCAGCTGCTCAGGAGGCCGAGGCAGAAGAATTGCTTGAACCTGGGAGGCGAAAGTTGTGGTGAGCCAAGATCGCGCCATTGTACTCCAGCCTGGGCAACAAGAGCAAAACTCCATCTCAAAAAAAATTAATTTTTTAGGTTTTTGAGATAATCGATCTCGGGTCACTGCATCCTCTGCCTCCTGGGTTCAAGCAATTTTCCTGCCTCAGCTTCCCGAGTAGCTGGGAATACAGGCGTATGCCAACATGCTCAGCTAGTATTTGTATTAGGGGTCTTGCTCTGTCACAGAGGCTACGGTATATTAGCATGATCGCAGCTCACTGCAGCCTTGACCTCCTGGGCTCAAATGATGCTCCCACCACAACCTCCTGAGTAGTTGGGACTGCAGGCATGCACCACCATGCCCAGCTAATTTTTTAAAATACCTTTTGTAGAGACGGGATCTGCCTATGTTGCCCAGGCTGGTCTTGAACTCCTGAGCTCAAGTGTTCCTCCTGTCTCGGCCTCTGAAAATGCTGGGAGTAATAGATATAAGCCACTGCATCCAGCCAGAAATTTAGTTTTGATACAGTATTATTTCATAAGTCACTGTTTATATTTAAATTTCTTTTTTTTTTCATAATTTCTTTTATAGCAGTTTTTTTCTTTCCTCAGGATTCATTCTGGAGTCATATGTTACAATTAGTTTTCATTTTTTTTATTAGTTTACAATTAGTTTCATAACTCTTCTGGTCCCTTTTTTGACTTTTTTCTTTTTATTTTTTTTTTAAGAACACAAACCAGTTATTTTGTAGCATGCTTTCTGTCTTTTAAATTTACATCTTAGAGATAAAGAGAGTAGCCATATAGTTTTTGTCTGAACTAGGGGAGTGAAAGAGGGAATTAATAATTATATCAGGATAACAGGTAAAAAAAACAGCACTAGGCTGGACGCGGTAGCTCAAGCCTGTAATCCCAGCACTTTGGGAGGCCGAGACGGGCAGATCACGAGGTCAGGAGATCGAGACCATCCTGG
>NW_012116266.1:2579908-2582219 GCF_000951035.1 Colobus angolensis palliatus
AAGCTCCGCCTCCCGGGTTCACGCCATTCTCCTGGCTCAGCCTCCTGAGTAGCTGGGACTACAGGCGCCCGCCACCGCGCCCGGCTTATTTTTTGTATTTTTAGTAGAGACGGGATTTCACCGTGGTCTCGATCTCCTGACCTTGTGATCTGCCCACCTCGGCCTCCCAAAGTGCTGGGATTACAGGCTTGAGCCATTTTCTTTTCTTTTATTTTTTTCTTTTTTTTTTGAAACAGTCTTGCTGTGTCCCCATGCTGGAGTGCAGTATGGTGGCGTGATCTCGGCTCACTGCAACCTTAGTCTCCCAGGTTCAAGCGATTCTTGCCTTAGCCTCCCGAGTAGCTGTGACTACAGGCACATGCCACCATGCCCAGCTGATTTTTTTAGTTTTAGTAGAGACAGGGTTTCACCATGTTGGCCAGGATGGTTTCAGTCTCCTGACCTCGTGATCTGCCCACGTTGGGCTCCCAGAGTGTTGGGATTACAGGCGTGAGCCACTGTGCCTGGCCTGAGAACATTTTCTTCTATAATAGATTTAAATATATTTTTCGTTAATTCTGTAACCTTCATTAAGAACTCTTTTTTTTTTTTTTTTTTTTTGAGATGGAGTCTCGCTCTGTCACCCAGGCTGGAGCGCAGTGGTCGGATCTCAGCTCACTGCAAGCTCCGCCTCCCGGGTTCATGCCATTCTCCTGCCTCAGCCTCCCGAGTAGCTGGGACTACAGGCATGCACCACCACATCAGGCTAATTTTTGTATTTTTAGTAGAGACACGGTTTCACCATGTAGGTCAGGCTGGTTTCGAACTCCTGACCTCAAGCAATCCACCCGCCTCAGCCTCCTAAAGTGTTGGGATTACAGGTGTGAGCCACTGTGCCTGGTCTAGATAGCATTTCTACATAGCAAATTAATGCATTGAATTGCCTTGGCATGCATTTTTGCAACACTGTTTTGAAAGGTGCATAGTAGATCATATCTGTTAAATGTATTGTCTGTGCTTTTAACATTTTGTAAACAGCTGTATCACTTAGGATTGATGAGACCAGTAACTGCTTAGCTTAGTTATTTACTTCTAAAAATGTTGTTTTTATTTCAGCTGGCTGCATAATGACTTAAAAGTGGCCCTTATAGGCAGTCCAGTGGACCTCACTTACAGATATGACCACCTGGGAGACTCCCCCAAAATTCTTCAAGACATTGCTTCAGGAAGTCATCCATTTAGCCAGGTGCTCTCAACTTATATGTATCTATTCTTGTTGATTTTTAATTATTATTATTATTTAAACAGCTGTTTTTGTAATAATCCTATGTGAGTGTTAAAACGTACACCAGGCTGGGCGCAGTAGCTCACGCCTGTAATCCCAGCACTTTGGGAGTCCAAGGCAGGCGGATCACCTGAGGTCAGGAGTTCAAGACCAGACTGGGCAACACGGTGAAACCCAGTCTCTACTAAAATACAGAAAAAAGTTAGCCGGGCGTGTCGGCATGCGCTTGTAGTACCAGCTACTTGGGAGGCTGAAGCAGGAAAATTGTTTGAACCCAGGAGGCGGAGGTTGCAGTGAGCCAAGATCGCGCCACTGCACTTCAGCCTGGGCGACAGAGCGAGACTCTGTCCCACCCCCCAAAAAACTTATACCAATACAGAAAAGAACATGAGGAAGAAAGTGTAACATTACGTAAAATCCCACTACCCCAAAACAGGTATTGATAAAACATCATAATCATCTCTCCATTTATACAGAGAGCAAAGCAAGATGGCTGACTAGATAGTCAAACAAAAATGAGATCATACTGTACATGCAGTTTTTATTTACCAGAGTTTAATTTTCTTGAAATTAGCTGAAAAGAAATCAAAGTAAAACTGGAAGAATTGCACTTTTAACTTCAATTAAATCTTTCTTCACTACAAAAGGAGTTATTCCTTAACATTTTACCAGTCCTTCAATTTTCGTTTCTGAGGTACATGTTTTTTTCATTTGAGTTCTTTCTTTAATTCATTTTGTTGTTGCCTTTATTGTTTTGCTTTTCCCAAAGGTGGCTCATGGGTGCCTGTATTCCTTGAGTTCTTGCTTGCTTGTGGTTCCAAGATAGTTGCTTCACTTAAACAGTCTCAAGTGTAGGGAAGAAGGTGATGTGCAAGAGGATGAAGTAGCAAAGCACAACTTGTTTATTTTGAATAGAAAAAAAATTATGATTAAAAGATCAAAAATATTTAAAAATATTCAGTGACAAGTCTTCCTTTCTCCTCTCTAATTTCCATCCCCATATGGTAGGTGATTACTATTTTCAGAGAACATTTTCTTTTTTTTTTG
>NW_012116266.1:2586879-2590191 GCF_000951035.1 Colobus angolensis palliatus
GTAAACCCGGGAGGCAGAGCTTGCAGTGAGCTGAGATCCGGCCACTGCACTCCAGTCCGGGCGACAGAGCAAGACTCCGTCTCAAAAAAAAAAAACAATGCAGATGTCGAATCTTCTTTTCTATATATATATTTTTAAGGTCTCACTCTATTGCCCAGGCTGCAGTGCAATGGCAGAATTGTAGCTGACTAGCCTCAAACTCCTGGGCTTAAGCAGTCCTCCCACCTAAGCCTCCCCTGTAGCTGGGTCTACATGCCTACACCACCATGCCCAGCTAATTTTTATATTTTTTTGTATAGATGGGGCTCATTGTGATGCCCGGTCTGGCCTCAAACTCCTGGCCTCAAGCGATTCTCCCACCTCAGCCTCCTAAAGTGTTAGGATTACAAGCATGAGCCAACCTTGCCTGGCTTTTCATATCTGTGTTTTTTCCCTTTTTCCATTTATTTTGTATCCTGTACCCTGTCTTTTCTGTCCCTGTATTTAATCATGTTTTCTTTCTTTTCCTTTCTTTTTGTTTTTTGTTTTTGAGACGGTCTAGCTATCACCCATGCTGGAGTGCAATGGTGCTGTCTTGGCTCACTGCAGCCGCCACTGGGACCACAGGTGTGCACCACCATGCCTGGCCAATTTTTTGTAGAGACGAGGTTTTGCCACGTTGCCCAGGCTGCACTTGAACCCGTGGACTCAAGTCATCCACCCACTTTGTCCTCCAAAAATGTTGCGATTACAGGCGTGAGCCACTGCACCTGGCCTATTTAGTTTTTTATTGTTTCTGGAATGGTATTTATCTCTATTACTTGTTTCTCTTCCAGTTCTTTCCTGAATTCGGTGATGAAAATCTCCTTACGATATAATACTCTCTCTAGTGTTACTTCTTTGAGTTTTTAAGTGAGAAAGAGTGTGTTATTTTTCAGTGTCTTTGAGACTATTAAAAACTACTTCTCTCAACTATTCACATTTCCTTGGCAAGTTCCTATTAATGTATTCCTCTTTATAATACCTCAGCATAATTTCCATGCTGATTCTTTGTGGCCAGCTATTTATTGAAGAGTGACACAAAGGATGAGTGGGAAAATGAGATGTGTATTCTATAACTCTACACGTTTTGTTTTGTTTTGTTTTGTTTTTGAGACAGAGTCTCACTCTGTTGCCCAGGCTGGAGCACAGTGGCACAATCTTGGCTCGCTATAGCCTCCACCTCCCAGGTTCAAGCAATTCTCGTGCCTCAGCCTTCTGAGTAGCTGGGGCTACAGGTACATACCACCGCACCCGGTAAATTTTTTTGTACTTTTAGTAGAGACGGGGTTTCGCCATGTTGGCCAGGCTGGTCTCAAACTCCTGTCCTCAAGTGATCCACCTACCTCAGCCTCCCAAAGTGTTGGGATTACAGGCGTGAACCACTGCGCCCAACCTGTAACTTTACATCTTATTTGCCGTCTTCTGTGAAATCTGTAGTTTCCTTTACTCTTGAGATGCATTCTCCCAGTTTTTATCGTTCAGTGTTACTATGGTTTAAAACAAAGCCTTAAAATGGTAGGTATTTAACATTGTGCTCTAGTGATCATTGCTTTCCCTGCCTCCTCCTCCTCCCTGTCTGTGGCATGGTAAGTATATGGAAGATAGTAGACGTGATATTAAGCATGGTTTTTCCTGTTCTTTAATACCATCTGAATTTCTGAAGAGAAGTTCCCCAATTTTTCTGGGACCTGCCCATAGTTATTCTGACCACAGGATAATTTGCTAAGCTTTTTATTTTGAATAATTACTTTTAGAAAACGTGTCTTAGCTGATACTCACTCAGGCATTTCATAGTAGCATTGGCAAGATGCTTTGGATTAAACTAAATCTGGTTATATATGTGTGTCTGTATGTTGGGCTAGCAAATTGAAAACATTCATGTTAGACCTAAGAATTGGAACAACGTGTATTGTTGAGGCAAATGTGGTTAGGTGTTCAGCTTACTTGTAATATTTTAAAATCAAAGTTGTTTTTTTTTTAATAGGTCCTAAAGGAAGCTAAAAAACCAATGGTGGTTTTAGGCAGTTCTGCACTCCAAAGAAATGATGGAGCAGCAATTCTTGCAGCTGTCTCTAGCATTGCACAAAAGATTCGGATGACTAGTGGTGTTACTGGCGATTGGAAAGTTATGAATATCCTTCATAGGTTTGTTGAGTAATTGCTTTATATACTATAAATTCAAGTAATTTTGTGTATATGTATGTGTTCCTGATACACTGTTAAATTTAATTTACAAACAACATTTAGCAACATTATCCCAGTTACACATGTGAAATATAGACCTTTACTCTGTGTGAGAAGAGCCCAAGATGATAAGGAATATTAAAAATATTTGAAATAGTAAGTGTTGAGAAAAAAAGGGAAGTACTTTAAAAATTGTTATATTAGTTATACCTTGGTTCAAAAATTGCAACAAGTTCTTTAATTAAATGATAAAAGTGTAAGCTAATATGAGAATTCAGCTGAAGGATTTCTTTCTCTTTTTTTTCTTTTTAATTATTTGTTTTTTTGTTTTGAGACAGGGTCTCAGTGCAGTGGCGTAATCACAGTCCACTGTAGCCCTGACTTCCTGAGCTCCGGTGATCCTCCCACCCCTGCCTCCCAAGTATTAAATGGCTAAAACTACAGGTGCATCCTGCACGCCCAGCTAATTTTTTGTTTTTGTAGAGATGAGGTCTCACTATGTTGCCTAGGTTGATCTCAAACTCCTGGGCTCAGGCGCTCCTTCTGCCTCAGCCTCCCAAACTGCTGGGATTGTAAATGTGAGGCACTGCACCTGGCCTTTATTTCTAACCACATCAATAATGTAGGTTTAATTTAGGTAAGTTGAAAAGAGACAAACGTGCAGAAATGGAGCTGATCCTTATTCTACAATGTGTAGATAATTATTATTGCTATTTTCATTCATTTTCTTCTAGTTTTTCTTTTTACCCTATGTAATATTTTATTTTTTTGAGACCAGAGTCTCACTCTGTTGCCCAGGCTGAAGTACAGTGGCACAATCTTGGCTCACTGCGGCCTCCACCTCCCAGGTTCAAGTGATCCTCCTGCCTCAGCCTCCCAAGTAGCTGGGACTCTTGGCACGTGCCACCACACCTGGCTAATTTTTTTATTTTATTATTATTATTTTTGAGATGGAGTATTGCTCTGTCACCCAGGCTGGAGTGCAATGGCACGATCTCGGCTCACTGCAACCTCTACCTCCCAAGTGCAAGCAATTCTCCTGCCTTAGCCTCCTGAGTATCTGGGACTACAGGCGCGTGCCACTATGCCAGGCTAATTTTTTGTTTT
>NW_012116266.1:2590361-2596086 GCF_000951035.1 Colobus angolensis palliatus
CCCGTCTCGGCCTCCCAAAGTGCTGGGATTACAGGCTTGAGCCACCGCGCCCGGCCTAATTTTTTGTATTTTTAATAGAGATGGGGTTTCACCATGTTCGCCAGGCTGGTCTCAAACTCCTGACCTCAGGTGATTGCCGCCCCCCTTGGCCTCTCAAAGTGCTAGGATTACAGATATGAGCCACTGCGCCTAGTAGCTATGTAATATTTTTTAGTTACATAGGTGAAATTATACTGTGAATACAATTTTGTATCCTGGTTTTAATAGGTTTTCGTTGCCAAATAAGAATTTCCTACTATGGTCAGAAGTGTTTTTCTAGAAATTATTTGTAAATAAAAAACAATAATAGCTGATTGATATCATTAATATACTATAAAATTTTTTAGCCATTTTCTTCTTTTTAACATGTATGTTGATGGTAGTTTTTAACTTCTTAAATAATACAGTGATACACAGATACCTTTGCACTTGAAATTATCTTCGTAGGAAATATTTCTAAAAGTAAAACTATTGGGGCACACAGGATAACCATTCCTGAGCCTTTCAAAGCATGCTTCCAACTTGTTTTAGGTCTTCAGAATGGCTACTATTTCTAGATAGTTAACAAATATAGCAAGCTATACCAAAACAACAATCCTGCTATTCAAAGTATATTTATTCCAGACCTCTTCTTTAAAAAATTATTTTCTGCTTATAAGAGTAATGTATATTCATAGAAAAAATTTCCATAAGGTTTTGGTTTTCTCATTATGGTTTTCTCTGAATTATAGTTTAATGAGTGGTTTTTCAATTTCTCCCTTTTGATTTTTGAAATCATCTGATTTTTCTCTTATGAATATAGTATGGCTTATCATGTTTTATGTCTTACTGTATTGAATAGGAATCAGACTTAAAGCAATTACAGTTGGCAAAAAATTTCTAGAATTATTTCATTCAATACTATGTCATGGAGAGACAGAGTGTCCTAAGAATCTGACATTTCTTTGGTTGCCATTTGCAAAACAGTAAAAGACTGCTGTTTCTGGTTTTGGCATCTATTTTAAATGGGTAAGAGTGGGATTTTTTGGACAGGTGTGGTGGCTCATGCCTGTAATCCCAGCACTTTGGGAGGCCAAGGTGGGTGGATCACCTGAGGTCAAGAGTTGAAGACCAGCCTGGCCAACATGGTGAAACCCCATTTTCTACTGAAAATAGAAAAATTAGCTGGGCGTGGTGGCACGTGCCTATAGTCCCAGCTACTTGGGAGTGTGAGGAAGGAGAATTACTTGAATCCAGGAGGCAGAGGTTACAGTGAGCCGAGATCATGCCACTGCACTCCAGCCTGGGCAACAAAGTGAGACTCTGTCTCCGATAAAAAAATAAATAAATAAAATGGGTTTTTTGACATTGTTGAAAGGAAATTATTCCAAGAATCACATTTAATTTTTTACATTGAAAACACTGCAGTTATGGTAAAATTCCGTAATTGTTTTGCAGGATTGCAAGTCAAGTAGCTGCTTTGGACCTTGGCTATAAACCTGGGGTGGAAGCAATTCGGAAGAACCCTCCCAAAGTGCTGTTTCTCCTGGGAGCAGATGGAGGTTGTATCACACGACAGGATTTGCCAAAGGATTGTTTCATTATTTATCAAGGTAAGTATCACCTGTGACACTGGAAACAAAAGAGGGTAGTACATTGTGTATATTAGAAACCATGTAGTAATATATTTAGTGAATTGAATGTTTTCCATTTGAGAATTTTGCCTCCCCCTACTCCCCCTTCTTTTTTTTTTAAACAAACTGCAAGTGTTATTAGTTACATAATTGATACTGCTTTTAAGAATTATTACCTGCTGGGTGCGGTGGCTCATACCTGTAATCCCAGCACCTTGGGAGGCCAAGGCGGGTGGATCACCTGAGGTCAGGAGTTCAATACCAGCCTGACCAACATGGTAAAGCTGTGTCTCTACTAAAAATATAAAAATTAGCCGAGCGTGGTGGCGGGCACCTATAATCCCAGCTACTCGGGAGGCTGAGACAGGAGAACTGCTTGAACCTGGGAGGCAGAGATTGCAGTGAGCCAAGATCGTGCCATTGTACTCTGGCCTAGGCAATAAGAGTGACACTCCCTCTCAAAAAAAAAAAGTTAAACCAAAATATATGAACTGAATCCTGTTCCTTGGGTGCCGCGGCTCATGCTGTAATCCCAGCACTTTGCGAGGTTAAGGGAGGAGGATTCGTTGAGCCTAGGAGTTCTAGACCAGTCTGGGCAACATAGGGAGACCCTGTTTCTATAAAAAATTAAAAATTAGCTAGGCGTGATGCTGCATGTCTATGATCCCAGCTACTTAGGAGGCTGAGGTGGGATGACCACTTGAGCTCAGCAGGTTGAGGCTGCAGAGAGCCATGATCACGCCACTGTGCTCCAGCCTGGGTGACAGAGCAATAAAAACATGTTATTTTTAATACAAATAATAACATAAACAAACTAAAATCCTGTTTTTAGTCCTTTAAGAAATAATCATTGATGACAATTTTGATATGTGTACTTCATAACATCTTCATACGCATACACAGATGTGCACAAATTATATTAAACTATATATCATTCTACAACTTTCTTATATTTGATTCAAATGTTTCTAAAGGTCTTCTTTTCTGAATACCTTCTTTCTTCTGCTAGTTGTTATTAATGGGTGGTAGTGTTTCCAAATTTTTCTGTAATTTTTTATGCCTTTTTCAGTATTACTGTCATATTCCTGTCTTTGCATCCTCCCCCATTTCAGTCTGCTTTACCAAATTTCACAAACTGGTATATCTGAGCAGTTCTACTTTGCAAGCATTTCTACTTTGTAAGCATCAGTATGCTTATTTGCCTATTTTATATGTGTGTATATTATACATGTTTGTATTTGCATAAAATAGTCTGAGAAGATACTTTTTTTTCTTTTTAAAAGAACTTTTTTTGAGACAGAGTCTCACTCTGTCGCCCAGGCTGGAGTGCAGTGGCGTGATCTCAGCTCACTGCAGCTTCTGCCTCACGGGTTCAAACAATTCTCATGCCTCAGCCTCTTGAGTAGCTGGGATTACAGGCTCACACCACCTCATTGGGCTAATTTTTTTGTATTTTTAGTAGAGATGGGGTTTCACCATGTTAGCCAGGCTGGTCACAAACTCCTGGCCTCAAGTCATCTGCCCGCCTCGGCCTCCCAAAGTGCTGGGATCACAGGCATGAGCCACTGTGCCTGGCCCCCAAATGCTTTAACAATAATTTTCTTTGGGGCTTTTGCCTGTAATCCCAGTACTTTGGGAGACTGAGGCGGGCGGATCACGAGGTCAGAAGATCAAGACCATCCTGCTTAACATGGTGAAACCCCATCTCTACTAAAAATACAAAAAATTAGCTGGGCATGGTGGCAGGCACCTGTTGTAGTCCCAGCTACTCGGGAGGCTGAGGCAGGAGAATGGCGTGAACCCAGGATGCAGAGCTTGCAGCGCGCTGAGATTGCACCACTGCACTCCAGCCTGGGCCACAGAGCGAAACTTCATCTCAAAATAATAATAATAATTTTCTTTGGGAAGGGAGTTGAATTAGGGGTGAGGTGGGCTTTAATTTTTTATTACTTCACTACTGCTTTATTTTAGTTTTAAAAACTTTTGTGACTTTACAAAATGGGATTTAAAATGATATATATTATCTTCATGTACAGTAGAAAGTCAGTTTTTAATAAAATTTTGGTTTGCCATTTTCCATCTTTGTACAGGACATCATGGTGATGTTGGGGCTCCCATAGCTGATGTTATTCTCCCAGGAGCTGCTTACACAGAGAAGTCTGCTACATATGTCAACACTGAGGGTAGAGCTCAGCAGACTAAGGTAGCAGTGACACCTCCTGGCTTGGCAAGAGAAGACTGGAAAATTATAAGAGCACTCTCTGAGGTATAATTTCTGAGTCATTTCTTAGTGATGCTACTAAAGGGATATTTGATATTTTAGCCTGTTAGAATGATTTTCAAAGTCAAGGAAGATGCCAATCTGAAATGCAGAGATGATTTGAATAATTTCTATAGGAAACATATATTCAGAAACAGGAATTCAAGGTTACAGTGAGCTCTCATTGCATCGCTGCACTCCAGCCTGAGGGACAGAGTAGGACCCTGTCTCTTAAAAAATAAAGGAATTTGAAATTGGTGCCTTTATTTTATTTTATTTTATTTTATTTATTTTTGAGACAGTTTTCCTCTATTGCCCAGACTGGAGTGCAGTGGCGTGATCTTGGCTTACTGCAACCTCCACCTCCCGGTATCAAACGATTCTTGTGCCTCAACTTCCCGAGTAACTGGGATTACAGGCGTGTACCACCAAGCCCTGCTAATTTTTGTATTTTTAGTAGAGATGGGGTTTTGCCATGTTGGCCAGGCTGGTCTCGAACTCGTGGCCTCAAGCAGTCCTCCCACCTTGGTCTCCCAAAGTGCTGGGATTACAGGTGTGAACCACTGCACCTGGCCTGAAATTGGTGCTTTTATTGTTGAAAATTGTTGACTTGTCTTTTGCCTGAAAATACGTCTGTTAGTTCTTTATTGATGTAAAAGTAAGCATCCTGACTTTTAAAATAATAATACATCGTAAACTTTGTGTATTGTTAATAACAGGTTAGCAGAAACATTTGGATTTAGCATAGCATTGTCTCTTTAATCATTTCATAGAGTCACTAATTTGTGTTCCCTGTTTAACTGCTTCCTTCATAAATGTATGTCTATTAATGGACACCAATAGGTTTTTCAGTAGTGCTGCATTATTTCACCATAGTTAGAGTTATCTATGATTTGACATTTTTAAGTATTAAAGCTTTTCATTGTTTTTGGGGACCTGACATGTTGTAGATTGCTGGAATAACTCTTCCATATGATACTCTGGATCAAGTAAGGAACAGATTGGAAGAAGTCTCTCCTAATCTTGTTCGATATGATGACATCGAAGGGGCTAATTACTTCCAGCAAGCAAATGAGCTCTCAAAGGTAACAGCTTGCCTATGAGGAGTTTTCATAATGTTGTGTCTACTGGTGTAACAGTACTAGTTTTCCATATTATTGTTGATCTCTTGTTTTTTGTGCAGCTAGTGAACCAGCAGCTTCTTGCTGACCCACTTGTTCCACCTCAGCTAACTATAAAAGACTTCTACATGACAGGTATGTAATTGTCAACATGACTGTGCCAAATATGAAAGGTAAGGAGTAATCAGATCACCTCATATGGTGTTATAATTCCAATTTGTGATTGATAGTGTTTGCAATTCTTAATCTTTGAAGGTTTTCAAACATTGGAACTAATGTAAGCATGTTTTCTGATTCTACTCTAGTTTTTTTGTTTCTGAAATGCAAGCAGAATTTGAAAATCCAAACAATTAATAGATTTTAAATATAAAATTTTGCTGTTGTAAGGAAAGTCACTGTGTAGCAATTTAGGGTGAATTTTCCAAAGTGGCAAATACCTGAAGGTTTTTCGGAGAATTATAGGTGGAAGAATCAAAACATTTAATTGTGAAACATGTTAAACACTGCTCCTGATGTAAAGTGTTAGGAATGTTTTTAAGGAACGCTGACAAACTGAAATTTGTTTATTGCAGATTCTTAGAACAGTTGATACAGCATCTAGGCTATGAAGTATTTAATAGTTGATAGATTATTTTAACTAATTTTCTAAAAGCACATAGAACTCTTTTAATGTGTGTTTTTTTTTTTTTTTT
>NW_012116266.1:2596401-2616845 GCF_000951035.1 Colobus angolensis palliatus
TGTTTTTATATAGTTTGTATCTAAGAATTTTTAATAGGTATTTTAGTTAGATAATAAAGATTACCTTCATTGTAAAATAATAGCTATGCTCAAAAGCACAATGAAAAATCACTTCTACAATACTTATCTGCGAACTTATGAACACAAAGAAGGAAATAACAGACACTGTAGTCAACATGAGGGTGGAGAGTGGGAGGAGGGAGAGGTGCAGAAAAGATAAGTCTTGGGTACTGGGCTTAATTCCTTGGTGTTGAAATATTCTGTATAACAAATCCCCGTGACATGAGTTTACCTGTGTAAAAAACCTTCACATGTACCCCTGAACCTAAAAGCTTAAAAAAAAAAAAAAAAAATCACTACGTTCCCACTATCAAGAAATAACTACAATTTTTTTAACATTTTAGTCACTCTTCCTCCAGGGACATACATATACATTATATACATATAATAGCATATTAATAATTATATATTGTTATTTATATGTAATTATTAGTATATATGTGTATGTGTGTGTGTGTCTATGTATAATTTTTGAGATGACATTTTATTCTGTCACCCAGGCTGGAGATCAGTGTGGTACAATCTTGGCTCACTGCAACTGTTGCCTCCTGGGCTGAAGCGATCCTCCCACCTCAGCCTCCTGAGTAGCTAGGACTGTAGGCGCATACCACCACATCCAGCTAATTTTTGTATTTTTTGTAGAGACAGGGTTTCGCCAGGTTACCCAGGCAGATCTCAAACTTCTGGACTCAAGCAGTCCGCCCACCTCAGCCTCCCAAAGTGCTGAGACAACAGGCGTGAGCCACCACCCCTGGCCTATATATTTTTAAACAAAAAGTGAGATTAGGCCGGGTGCAGTGGCTCATGCCTGTAATTCCAGCATTTTGGGAGGCTGAGGGGGGCAGATGGCTTGAATCCAGGAGTTTCAGACCAGCCTGAGAGTGAGATTATTCACTTGGGGGTTCGGGTTGATAACTTTATTGAAATATAATTCACATACCCTAAAATTTACTCATGAAGTGCACAATTCAATGTATTTTAGTACATATGCTGTTTTGTAACCTTTTTTCAATTATAGTATTGTACACATTTTTCCTATATTTATTTAATTTATTTATTTTTTATTTTTTTGAGACAGAGTCTTGCTGTGTCACCCAGGGTGGAGTGCAGTGGTACGATCTCGGCTCACTGCAAGCTCCGCCTCCCGAGTTTACGCCATTCTCATGCCTCAGCCTCCCGAGTAGCTGGCACTATAGGCGCCCACCACCACGCCCGGCAAATTTTTTGTATTTTTAGTAGAGATGGGGTTTCACCGTGTTAGCCAGGATGGTCTCGATCTCCTTACCTCGTGATCTGCCCGCCTCGGCCTCCCAAAGTGCTGGGATTACAGGCGTGAGCCACCACGCCCGGCCCTTCCTATGTTTTTAATACTTTTTAATAAGTTTTTAATGGCTGCATACTGATGCACTGTCTAGCTGTTCTATAGTTATTTGATTGTTTCCAGGGATAGTTATTGAAAGCATTTGGCCAGTAAGGGGTTTATCATTGGAATCTGTTGGTTACATATAATTATATATACTTGCATAGGGCCTTATAATCTTTTTTTCCTCCTGAATATGTGCAGCATTAAAGTTTTAGTATGTGCCTTTTAAAAAGTTGTATTATCAAAATGACATTTTATTAATATCTTTCAGATTCAATTAGCAGAGCCTCACAGACAATGGCCAAATGTGTCAAAGCTGTCACAGAGGGTGCCCAGGCAGTAGAGGAACCATCCGTATGCTGAAGCATCTACTAGGATCCCCATTTTGCCGCAGATAATTAATGAACAACTATAGTGCAGTGATCCTTTACAGGTTTATTTCTTTGTAAAAAAAAAAAAAAAAAAAATTCTGAATCATGTAATATTTAAGGTTATACTATGCCTGTTTGAAAATGATATTATCAACTTTGCAGTTTGAAAAACATGTATTGTGTGTAAAGGTTAAATAATAAAACTTTATGCAGATGCTCTTAAAAGCATTGATAACCTTTGTGATGCATATAAAGAAATCCTTAAAGTATGAGTTGTTGACTTATCTTTGTAAATAATTTATGTCTATAAAATGGATGAAATGAAAAGAGTTCCAGTTAAAACCCACTTTTTTCTAGTGCTAAAGAAAAGATTTAAGCACTTTGTCAAGCTGGGTAAATAGGAAAAATATATAATCATGCTCAGACATGTATCTGGGATAATTATAATAAATAATAATAGTAACAATGGCTAATGATAATTTAGCTTTATTATGTGTGCTGAGCACTCTGGTTTTACACATATTATCTTCTTTTGTTCTTGCTACAACCGTGTGAGATAGTAATATTATCTTATTTTTCTGATGAAGATTGAAGCCTGGGTATATTAAATAGCTTGCCCAAGGCCATGCAGCAAAAGTCACTGACTGAAACCTACTTCTTACTTACTCCAAAGTCTGTTGTTCTTAACTGCAGCATATCATTTCCTCTCATTAATATTGATTCTATAGGTTGTTACTTCTAAAAATTAGTATTGAGTTTAATGGTGAACACATTTTTCTATTTTCTCTTGAATCTCCTTCTGTAATGTCATGGTGATTTATGTGGCTTCTTTTTTGTATAAGTTATACATGTATGCATGTATACTTACGAGATCTCCCTTGGAATGAGGGAGGTCTCAAGAGACATAATTTAGATTCTCATTGATGTTCTGTATTCATTATCCTAACACCATCTGTAGTGTTAAATCAACTAGATTATTTCAGTAATAGGAGACAAAACAACCAGCTTTCATAATTTTTAATTGTCAAAACGAAAAGGAACCAGAATAAGAATCACTGAGAAGTTTTTTTTTAAAGGAAGTAAAAATTTTACAATTAGAAGATAATTAAAGGTAGATAATTTTTTTTTTTTTTTAATCTAAGGCCGGGTGTGGTGGGCTCACACCTGTAATCCCAACACTTTGGGGGACCGAGGTGGGTGGATTGCTTGAGCCCAGGAGTTGGAGACCAGTCTGGGCAACATGGTAAAACCCATCTCTACAAAAATTACAAAAATTAGCTGGGTGTGGTGGTGTACACCTATAGTCCCAGCTACCCGGAAGGCTGAGGTGGGAGGATCACCTGACCCAGGAGGTTGAGGCTACAGTGAGCTGTGATTGTGCCGCTGCATTCCAGCCTGGGCAACCCCTAAATAAACTAGTGTGAAATAACTCAACGCAGCAGAGTTGTCTTAAATTAGTAATGGATAGAAGACTTAGAATAGCAACTTTTAGCATTACCGATGGGGAAAAAAAACTACTGTTAACACTGCTAATGAAAGAAAATGCGTTTTAACTTTCTAATGATTGTAGATAAACATAATACATGTCTTTTTCACAATATCCTATCATTTTTAGACTAAGCTTTGGTAATCAGAATTCATGAAATTATCCATGGTAAAAATTAGTTATAAAAATTACATAATTAAAAGATAACATTGTTATTTTTAAACCTCATATAATATTGTAACTTGTGTATGTCCATACCTGGATTTGGGATGAAATACTTAATGATCTTTCCATTGGAAATAACTGGGAGTGAAGAAGTTTTTGTTGCTTGTACAATGTCAGATGAAGAACAACACTATCTTAATTTTGCAATACACTGCATTTGCTGGTGCTATTTTTATACAGTGAAGCAACAGCTTTGCAGCAAAATAATAAAATACTCACTTCTTCATTAAAAAATAAAGAAAGAAAGAAAGAAAAGAAATTTACTTCTTAAAATTCTGGAGGCCAAGACATCCATGATAAGGTGCCAGCATCTGGGAAGGGCCTTCTTGCTGTCTTCCCATAGCAGAAGATGGAAGGGCAAGGGAGAACTAACATGCTCCCACAAGCTCTTTTTATAATGTCATCAATCAAATTTGAGGCCAGAGTCCTTGTGAGCTAATCATCTCCCAAAAGGCCCCACCTGCCAACCCTGTTGCATTGGGGTTAAGTTTCTAACATGAATTTTGGAGACAACACATTGAAAACATAGCATTCCACACCTTGGGCTCCCCAGATTCATGTCCTCACATGCAAAATAAATTCATTCCATCCCAATAGCCCCCAAAATGTCTTAACTTGTTCCAGCATCAACTTTAAAGTCAAAGTCCAAAGTCTCATCTAAATCAGATATGAGTAAGACTCAAGATTCATCATGAGATAAAAGATGTACATTTGTAATGTTTGTCATGTCAGACAAAACAAAAATATGTAAATATCCATCAATAGGGAACTGCTTAAAAAATTGTATACTCATAAGATGAAACATGCAGATGTTTAATGAGCTAGATCTCAACATGCTAATATGGAAAGAGCTTCAGAATGTATTAAGGACATAAGTGTACAATAATGTGTGTATATATGTATATGCTTATGTGTGTATAGAAAGTATCTCAGCAGATACAATAAAAACTTAATTGTGATTACCCCTGGATCAATTAACATGTGGTATAGTATAAGGAAATGAATTTTATACCTTGATCAAACATTTGAAAAATTTTACAATATATTGCTTTGTAATTTTTAAAAACAACATATTGTGGCCAAGTGCGGTGGCTCACGCCTGTAATCCCAGCACTTTGCAAGGCAAGGCAGGCAGATCACCTGAGGTCGAGAATTGGAGACCAGCCTGACTAACATGGAGAAACCCCATCTCTACCAAAAATACAAAACCAGGCCGGGTGCGGTGGCTCAAACCTGTAATCCCAGCACTTTGGGAGGCCGAGACGGGTGGATCACGAGGTCAAGAGATCGAGACCATGCTGGCTAACACGGTGAAACCCAGTCTCTACTAAAAAATACAAAAAACTAGCCGGGTGAGGTGGCGGGCGTCTGTAATCCCAGCTACTCGGGAGGCTGAGGCAGGAGAATGGTGTGAACCTGGCAGGTGGAGTTTGCAGTGAGCTGAGATCATATCACTGCACTCCAGCCTGGACAACAGAGTGAGACTCTGTCACACACACACACACATACCCACAAAATATATATATATTTGGGTCTTGAGAATCCACGTCTTATTCCACTTAAAACCCAGGCTGGAGTGCAATGGTGAGATCTCGGCTCACTGCAAATTCCACCTCCCGGGTTCAAGTGATTCTCCTGTCTCAACCTCTGGAGTACCCGGGATTACAGGCACCCACTACCAAGCCCAGTTAATATTTGTATTTTTAGTAGAGATGGGGTTTCACTGTGTTGGCCAGGCTAGTCTCAAACTCCTGACCTTGTGATCCGCCCGCCTCGGCCTCCCAAAGTGCTGGGATTACAGATGTGAGCTACTGTGCCCGGTCCAGTTACATTCTTACATGCAATTATTGTATCATGCCTTAAACTTCTCTTTTTCTGGCAAAGCAACTATAATCATTAACTGTTCTTATTTGTTCACCATCTTAGTACTGGTGATTCATGTAAGCTTGGTAGCCACTTGGATTCCAAGTACAGAGCAAGGTTTTTTGCTCTGTTATCAACTAGTAACAATTTCCTTTTATTGTACTGTGCAATTTATTGGTTCTTCAGGACACTATCTTCTATTTATTTAAATTTGTTGATAGGAGACCCACATTTATCAAAATCATTTCCAAATGATAGCAATTCAGTAAAAATTAGTCATGTGGCCGGGCATGGTGGCTCATGCCTGTAATCTCAGCACCTTTGGAGGCCAAGGTGGGTGGCTCGCCTGAGGTCAGGAGTTTGAGACCAGCCTGGTCAACATATTGAAACCCCATCTCTACTAAAAATACAAAAATTAGCTGGGCATGGTGGCGGACGCCTGTAATCCCAGCTACTCGGGAGGCTGAGGCAGGAGAACCACTTGAACTCAAGAGGCGGAGGTTGCAGTGGGCCGAGATCATGTCACTACACTCCAGCCTGGGCGACAAGAGTGAGATTCTGTTTCAAAAAAGAAAAAAAAAAAAGAAAGAAATTAGTCATGTGTAGTCATACATATGCTGACAAAACTTACTTTCAAATTATAATAAATATAAACATATTTTGAATGTATTTTAGCCTGTGTATTTTACTGGACTAAATAAGTCACATTTCTTACATTTTATTTTCTATTTTATTTGAAAACTTTTAATTATCTTGAATAATATCCCTTCTTGCTAACTGTATCCATATTTAAAATACTTGTACAATTGTGGATGTAAATTGAAATAATTGTTTCCTTTCCTACTTATCTGGCTTTAAAAAAAAACAATAGAGATAGGGTCTCACTATGTTGCCCAGGTCTTGAACTCCTGGGCTCAAGCAGTCCTCCCACCTAAGCCTCCCAAAGTGCTGGTATTACAGGCATGAGCCCCTGCACCTGGCTAGCCTTTTTTATTATAGACAGAGCCCTACTCTGTTGTCCATGCTGGAGTGCAGTGGGGCACTGCAGCCTCAACATTTCGGGCTCAAGTGATCCTCCCACCTCACCCTCCCAAGCAGCTGGGACCACAGATGTGTACTTCCACACCTGGCTAATCTTCTGTAGGGACAGGATCTTGCCATATTGCCCAGGCTGGTCTTGAACCCAGCTCAAGCAGTCTTCCCACTTCAGCCTTTCAAAGTGCTAGGATTACAGATGTAAGCCATTGTGCCTGGATGGCTTTTTTTTTTTTTAAAGTAGGGTTGGGAAGCTCCATGAACTTCATCATGGAAATATTATAAACTTGAGTGTCCTGGATTAGAAAACATTACATGTTTCTATGAATGAAATATTTAAGTATTCAAATATAGAAATAAAGCAAACATGAAAACCATTCTTTCTCATTAGGTATGAATGGAATATACTTTTAAGAATCTAGGACTAGGCATGGTGGCTTACCGCCTGTAATCCTAACACTTTGGGAGGCCAAGGTGGGAGGATCACTTGAGGCTAGGAGTTTGAGACCAGCCTGGGCAACATAGTGAGACACCGTCTCTACAAAAAACTTAAAAATTAGCCAGGTGTGTGGCCGGGCATGGTGGCTCATGCCTGTAATCCCAGCACTTTGGGAGGCCAAGGCGGGTGGGTCACCTGAGGTCAGGTGTTTGAGACCAGCCTGGCCAACATGGTGACACCCCGTCTCTACTAAAAATACAAAAAATTAGCTGGGCGTGGTGGCAGGCATGCTACTTGGGAGGCTAAGGCAGGAGAATCACTTGAACCCAGGAAGCCAAGGTTGCAGTGAGCCGAGATGCACCACTGCACTCCAGCCTGGGTGACAAGAGCGAAACTCCATCTTAAAAAAAAAAAAAAAAAAAAAAAAAATCATCACTAGGCAGTCAAAATTTATTTACCCAAGTATTTTCTTCAGGAATTTTCTAAGAACTGGAAAAATAATAACTAAATTGACAGCAATCTTTCTCAATTATGGGAAAGTAATTGCTAATGGTAAAACAGGCACTAGAATATAGTCACCTTATTCTGAATAACTGTGCTGAAGCTGCATTCTCCCTGAGTCACGCCATCAAATTAAAGAGGTGATTTCAACAGCAGCAATGATGAACTTGAGTCAGCAATGTCCTGGGTGCTAGTTATTGTATGTATGTTTAACAGGACTTTGACTTACTAAGTCTGTGTAGCACTTAGGCTCTTTCTGAAATTTCCATACCTGCATGTTTTACAACCCATTGAAGTTATAGTTTTTCAATGATATTTCAAAATTGGGCAACATGATCAATCTATGAGCAGGATTTGGAGCAATCATTATATCCTACACTATTTACTGAGTGGCAACACTATGAGATATTGTACACATTGATGTATGTGTTAAGGGAGGAAGTAATGGGATCAGTTCCCCAGATTTAAATTCTGGCTCTACCACTCCCCAGCTATGTCATCTCTATTACTAATACCTACGAAATGGGGATGTTGATAATAATAACACCTACCTCACAGAGGTGTTTGGAAGACTAAATAATCTGTGTAAAGTTCTGGGCAGGAGTAAGTGCTTAATAAATGTTAGTTGTTTTTATTGCATGACACTTAAAAAAATTCTTCTGGGCCAGGCGTGGTGGCTCATGCTGGTAATCCCAGCACTTTGGGAGGCCAAGGCAGGCGGATCACCAAAGGTCAGGAGTTTGAGACCAGCCCAGCCAATGTGGTGAAACCCCGTCTCTCTAAAAATACAAAAATTAGCCGGGCATGGTGGCACACACTTGTAGTTCCAGCTACTCGGGAGGCTAAGGGAAGAGAATCGCTTGAACCCGGGAGGTGGAGGTTGCAGTGAGCCCAGATCGCCCACTGCATTCCAGCCTGGGCAACAAGAGCAAGACTCTGTCTAGAAGAAAAAAGAAAAAAAAAAAAAATCCTTCTAAGAATTTCATTTTTTATAAAGTATGAGGAGGGACACAGTGCCTCAAGCGTGTAATACGAGCACTTTGGGGGGCCAAGGAAGGAGGATCACTTGAGCCCAGGAGTTTGAAACCAGCCTGGGCAACACAGCAAGACGCTGTCTCCAAACAAAAAAGAAAGAAAGAAAGCGAATACTGAGTATTCTGTGAATTAGTATGCAACCAATCTGTAGTTCAGTACTAGAATATAAAGCATTAAATGACTTTTTACACATAATATATTTTGTTTTTTACACATAATATTTTATGTCAAAAATTTTATTTCCAGTCAACAGTAATAATGAGAAAACTTTGATTTTAGAAATTACCTCCCAGACAGAAAGTAAGTATATAGGCCAGGTGCAGCGGCTCACACTTGTAATCCCAGCAATTTGGGAGGCCAAGGCAGGTGGATCACCTGAGGTCAGGAGTTTGAGACCAGCCTCAACATGGAGAAACCCCATCTCTACTAAAAATACAAAATTAGCTGGGCATGGTGGTGCATGCCTGTAATCTCAGCTACTCAGGAGGCTGAGGCAGGAGAATTGCTTGAACCTGGTAGGTGGATGTTGCAGTGAGCCAAGATCACAACATTGCACTCCAGCCTGGGCAACAAGAGCGAAACTCCATCTCAAAAAATAAAAAAACAAAAATTAACTGGATGTGGTGCCACACACCTGTGGTCCCAGCTATTCTGGAGGCTGAGGCAGGAGAATTGCTGGAACTCAGGAGGTGGAGGCTGCAGTGAGCCGAGATCACGCCACTGCACTCCAGCCTGGCCAACTGAGTAAGGCTGTCTCAAAAAGAAAAAAGAAAAAAAAAAAAAAGAAGAAAAAAGAAAGTATATAAATATGAGATAGTACTTGAGTTATTACTTAAGATTAAGCTACTAAAAGCAATATCCCCATATTTTGAATTACGACCTTATATCACCAATACCTACTGCAGTACCTTGCACAGATATTCAATAAGCACTTGTTCAATGAATAAATGAATAAAAAGTAAAAGCACACTTACAGCCAAGAATATGAAGAGAATGTTTACGTTTTTTTCATTTAGGTCTGGCAATGTAATTCCCAACCAATGATCTGAATACAGGTCATATAAACTGAGCTCTCTGGACAGCAGAGTAATGCATCATGGCAGATTGTAATTGTTACTTCTACAACTGGTAAAAATCTGAGCTGACAGACAGATGGATTAACAAGAGTTCTTCACTGTTGCTGGAGGACAAATGAAAGTCAATATGCTACCAATGGAAGATTAATGACATTACTTTTATGGAGCTAGATAAATGTGCAAATATATTACAAATTTTAAAAAAGCTACCCACAGCTGGGAGTGGTAGCTCATGCCTGTAATCCCAGCACTTTGGGAGGCCGAGGTGGGCAGATCACCTGAAGTAGAGTTCGAGACCAGCCTGGTCAACATGGTGAAACCCCATCTCTACTAAAAATGCACACACAAAAAATAGCCAGGCATGGTGGCTCATGCCTGTAGTCCCAGCTACTCAGGAGGCCGAGGCAGGAGAATTGCTTGAACCCGGGAGGCAGTGGTTGCAATGAGCCAAGATCGCATCACTGCACTCCAGCCTAGATGACATAGCAAGACTGTCTTGAAAAAAAAAAAAAAGCTACTCACTGGAATAAGAAGGAAGAGTAAAAAGAAACATGTTATTTAAGGGACATTTTACCTTTGCCTGATTTATGTGGACTGATTGTCTTATTAGTCTAAATATATTCATGTGGTAGGCAGAATAATTGCTCCCAAAAGTGCCCATGTTCTAATTCCCTAAACCTGTGAATATGTTACCTCAGCTGGCAAGAGGGATTTCTGTAGATGTGATTAAAGTAAGGATCTTAAAATGGGGAGATGATCCTGGAGTATCTGTGTGGGCCCAATGTAATCAGAAGCATCTGTATGAGAGTGAGGCAGGAGGATCAGAGGTAGCAGATTGGAAGATTCTATGCTGTTGGCTTTAAAGATGGAAAAAGGGAACATGAGCCAAGGAATGCAGTTAGCTTCGAGAAGCTGGAAAAAGCAAGGGAATGGATTCTCCCACAGCCCCGAGAAGGGATGCAGGCCTTTTGAGATCTTAATTTTAACCCAGTATAACCCATTTCAGATTTCTGTCCTCCTGAACTGTAAGACAAAAAATTTGTTTTATTTTAAGTTACTCAATTCGTGGTAATTTGTTAGAATAGCAAGTAAAAACAAACTCATTAATCTGCATCTAACCTATGAAGATGCTGATTTGAGATAGATAGTAAATGGGTGTTGTTGTAAGCTGCTAGGCTTGAGGTAATTTGTTACAGCAGCAATATAAAACTATACGACTGGTGGCCAGGCCCAGTGGCTCGCAACTGTAATCCCAGCACATCGGGAAGCTGAGACGGCAGGATGGCTTAAGCCCAGGAGTTCAAACTCAGCATGTGCAACACAGTGCAACCCATCTCTACAAGAAATAAAACATTAGCTAGGTGTGGTTATGCATGACTGTAGTCCCAGCTATTCAAGAGGCTGAGGTGGGAGGATCACTTGAACCCATGAGGTGGACGCTGCAGTAAGCTGTCACTGCCCCACTGCACTCCAGCCTGGGCAACAGAGCAAGACGCAGTTTCCAAAAAAAAAAGGGGGGGGAGAAAGCAAGAAAACAAAACTACACAAACTGTCTGTAATAACACATTTTGACATCATGTACTCCCTGATAGGACATTATGTCTGAGATTGTTGCCAAAAATGTATTAACTCATCTAATCATGAGAAAACATAAGACAAGCCCAAACTCAGAGACAGTGTACCAAGTAACTGACTAGAACTCTTCAAAAATGTCAAAGTCATGAAAGACAAGGAAAGATTAACTCTCTGGAAGAGAAAAAGGAAAGTAGGTCGAATGTAGTGGCTCATGCCTGTAATCCTAGGACTTTGGGAGGCTGAGGCAAGGGGATCATTTGAATCAAGGAGTTCAAGACCAGCCTGGGCAACACAGCAAGACCCCATCTCTACTAAAAAATAAAAAATAGCCAGGTATGGTGGTTCAAGTCAGCAGTCCCAATTACTTGAGAGGCTGAGGTAGGAGGATCACTTGTGTCTAGGAGTTCAAGGCTACAGTGAGCTGTGATTGTGCCACTGCACTCCAGCTTGGGCAACAGAGTGAGATCCTGTCTCAAAAAAAGAAAAGAAAAGAAACAAAAGAAAAGAAAAAAGAAAAAGAACATTAGTGGGAAACTGGTGAAATCTGAATGTCTGTACTTAACAAGATGACAATAAAATACACTTGAATTATTTCTCTCTAGAATTGGGCTAGTCTATGTAATCTTAAGCAATTCACTTGCTAGTACTTGTTTTTTCCAATTGTTAAGATGAAAAGTGTCTAATGTGCTTTAAGATTCTTAGCTGAAATAGTAACAGTTATGTTGCTTACTGTTTTCATTTTAATAATTCTATTTTCCTTTAAGGTAGCTTAATTTTGGAAGAGTTAGTAGTTAGTGTGCTTCAAAAGACTTTGTTTGTTTTTTTTTTTTTTGAGATGGAGTCTCACTCTGTCGCCCAGGCTGGAGTGCAGTGGCGCAATCTCGGCTCACTGCAAGCTCCGGATTCAAGAGATTCTCCTGCCTCAGTCTTCTGAGTAGCTGGGATTACAGGCGCACACTGCCACGCCCAGCTAATTTTTTGTATTTTAGTAGAGATGGGATTCACCGTGTAGCCTAGACTGGTCTTGAACTCCCGAGCTCAGGCAATCCACCCACCTTGGCCTCCCAAAGTGCTAGGATTACAGGCGTGAGCCACCGTGTCCGGACTGCTTCAAAAGACTTAACATGCAGTCGGCAAGGTGGCTCATGCCTGTAATCCCAGCACTCTGGTAAGCCAAGGCAGGCGGATCACTTGAGGTCAGGAACAACCTGACCAACGAGAAGAAACCCCGTCTCTACTAAAAATACAAAATTAGCCGGGCGTGGTGGCATGTGCCTGTAATACCAGCTACTCAGGAGGCTGAGGCAGGAGAATCGCTTGCACCCGGGAGGCGGAGTTTGTGGTGAGCCAAGATTGCGCCATTGCACTCCAGCCTGGGCAACAAGAGTGAAACTGTCTCAAAACAAAAACAAAATCAAAACAAAAACAAAAAACTTAACATGCCTCAACATTATAATAATTTCGATGCAATAGTACAGATTAATGAAAGTAAACATATGCTGGGCGTGGTGGCACATGTCTATAATCCTCGCTACTTGGCAGGATTGCTTGAGCCCAGGAGCTTGAGACCAGCCTGGGCAACATATTGAGATGCTGTCTCTACAAAAAACACAAAAAATTAGCCAGGCATAGTGGAGCACCTGTGGTCCTAGCTACTCACTGCTTAGGAAGCTGAAGTGGGAGAATCACTTGAGCCTGGGAGGTCGAGACTGCAGTGAGTCAAGGTCTGTACTCCAGCCTGGACAACAGAGCACGACTCTGTCAAAAAAGAAAAAGAAAAAAAGTGACTCATTGAGTTCTTTCTTGTGTTTTTTGAGATGGAGTCTTGCTCTGTCACTCAGGCTGGAGTGCAGTGGCTCGATCTTGGCTCACTGCAGGCTCTGCCCCCCAGGTTCATGCCATTCTCCTGCCTCAGCCTCCCGAGTAGCTGGGACTACAGGCACCCGCCACCTTGCCTGGCTAATTTTTTGTATTTTTAGTAGAGACGTGGTTTCACCATGTTAGCGAGGATGGTCTTGATCTCCTGACCTCATGATCTGCTCACCTAGGCCTCCCAAAGTGCGGGGATTACAGGCGTGAGCCACCACGCCCAGATGATTCATTGAGTTCTGTACTGAAAGACAGAATAGTTGTATGGTTACCATGGTAAAGTTGAAAAATCCTAAATCAAATCATAGTAAATCAGGGGCCATCTGTACTAAATTGTCCAATTTTTTTTTTTTTTTTGAGATGGAGTCTTGATCTGTTGCCCAGGCTGGAGTGCAATGGCACGATCTTGGCTCAGTGCAACCTCCGCCTCCTGGGTTCAAGCAAGTCTCCTGGTTCAGCCTCCCGAGTAGCTGGGAGATTACAGGTGCCCACCACCATGCCCAGCTAATTTTTGTATTTTTTGTAGAGACATGGTTTCACCATGTTGGCCAGGCTGGTCTCGAACTTCTGACCTCGGGTGATCCACCTGCCTCAGTCTCTCAAAGTGCTGGGATTACAGGCGTGAACCACCGTGCCCGACCCAATCTTCCTGCCTCAGTATCCAAGTGATGGGATATAGGCATGAGCCTCTGCGTCCAGCCAACACTTCATTGTAAAATGAGTTTGTGTTTGATGATTCTGCCAAATTGTAGGCTATTGTAAGTATTCCAAGCTCATTTAAGGGAGGCTAGGCTAAGCTATGATGTTTGGTGAATTAGGTACATTACATGCATTTTTCACTTAATATTTCCAATTTGCAATAGGTTTATCATGATGTGACCCCATAACACCTGTACATTGTGAAGGGTTTTCGTTATTGATTTGGTGTTTGCTTTTTGCTTTTATTTCAGAATAAGGAGTTAGCATGTGTGGCATAGTAATATATATATATATATATGTATATATAGAGATAGATATATATGTATATATATGTGTATCTATCTATCTATTTGCACTGTGTCCCTGGTTTTTGACAGAGCTCCTAAAACTGCAATTTCTTGAGCAATAGGATGATAGGAGCGTTGTTTGTTCTAATATTTGGTCTCTGTCCCCAGTTTCTGACACAGAGCTCCTTAATCTCTTTGAATTTCCTGGTTGATAGAAGCATCTTTGGTCTACTGAGGTTTCTTGCTGGGGCCCTAGATAGCTTCAGGATGGGGCCTGGTCACCAGAAAGACTAGGCCTTGATGAGAAGCCTGGAACTTTCAGCCCATTCCCTCAATATGTGGGGAAGTGAGACGGGCTGAAGACTGAGTTAATAATTGGTCATGGTGATTCGACAAAACCTCCATAAAACCCCCTACCAACAGGTTTAGGGAGCTTCTGGGTTGGTGAACACATCAAAGTGCTAGGAGGGTCGTGTGCCCGGAGAGGGCGTGGGGCTTCCAACACCCTGCCAATATCTTGCTCTCTGCATCTCTTCTATTTGGCTGTTCACAAGTTATATCTTTTATAAACAGCCAGTAAATATTAATATAAGAGTGCTTCTGAGTTCTGTGAGTCATTGTAGCAAATAATCAAACTGAAGGGGGAGAGTTGTGGGAACTCCCTGACTTTGTAGCCAAGAAGTGTGTGTGGGTAACCTGGGGACCCGATACTTGCGAATGGCATTGGAATTGAGGACTCTTTAAAACCTGTGGAGTCTGCTGCTAATGCTGGGTCGTTAATGTCAGAATTGAATTGAATTGTAGGATACCCCGTTGGTGTCCAGAAAGTTGGAGAACTGGTGTGAGAAAAAATTCACACATTTGATGTCAGAATTTCTGAGGAAAAATAGCTCGGCATGTAAAACCATAAATACACAAAATCCTTTCAGACAGCTTAAAAGAATGAACATGTTCCAAGTTTTCGGAACTCAACTCAAGATAAAGAGATAGAAGCAAAAATGAACTCAGTAATGTATTACTCTAATAGTTTGATTCAGAGAAAATAAAAACTCCCTTCTAACAGAAAAAAAAAAATGACAAATGGCCTGCATAGCGCAGTTACGTGAGCTTTCTAATAATGCAAATGGGAGTCTGTTATTTCCCTACAATTTTTTTTCTTAGCTTAATTTCAGAGAGAAGGACACAAACTGTAGAAACTGAACGATAACTTATCATATCATTGATGATCATTGTATGAAGTATTCAGTTTGCAGCTCATAAATTTAGGTAATATCATTCTTCCCCTCCTCCTCAATAGAGAGAGACATAATGGTTACTGTCTAGCTCAGTGCTGGCTTAACGGCCTCCTCTGAGGTTAATGTTAACATCATTCTGGACAGGGCAACAGGAAGCATCTGTATATCTTACCACAAAATGAGATGATCCATTTTCCCCCCTATTTGAAGTATAAATTCTGTTGGTATTAAATTACTTAATTGCTCTTGCTTTATATATACATTTAAAATATTTAGATATATCGTAGTAATAGCCTTAGAGAAAATTAAAATGACTTATGATTATGTAAATATTCATTTAGTTTTTCCCAGTTGGTCAATATAGGTTCTTATTTTTTTTTCTCTACGATTTAAAGGAAACTTGGATTATGAAAGCTATTCTTACAATCTTTTTTTGTTCTTATGTTCTAGAACCACTGATGCTGACAACAGAACTCAGGGAATGTTAGTCAGTCAACAGCTGCCAAGTTACCCAGAGGAGCAGATGGTATATCTGATCATATCCTTCAAAATATGAAAAGGGAATACTCAAAGATGTTTGCTCAAATATGCTACAGTTTCCACACAAAAGGCTACAATGGCAACCATATATATTTTTTCATCTTGTATGTTTGCTTTTTATTCCAGGTGATTCTCTTATATTCTATTTTTCAATTTTTTGAACTGTAGAGCTAGTAACCTTAAAATAACCTAGGATATGCATACGTTTTGAGTATTTTTGGCAATAGAAATGCACAACAGAAATATGTCAATAGAAAAGAAAAAGGATACTTAATACCACTCCCAGATTTTTAAACGAGATTAGAGTATGGCCAATTGGAATATAATTCTTGAGGGTGGCTGAAATAACTTGAATTGTACAGATATTTTGCTGATCATCTTGGACTTCTGTAGTGAAGTTTGTTAGAAAGTCCATGCTTGACTCCTCAGAGTCCTTCTCATTTAACCATCTAAAAGCCATTATCTTAATTATCAAATAGTAAAGAATCCAAAATCTCAAATATTCATTAATCCAACAAATATTTATGGTATATATTTCATCCCAGGCACTGTTCAAGAGGCCAAATGAACAAACTAGACAAAACAAAACAAAAAAAGACAAAATCTCTAGCCTTCATGGATGGAGCTTATATTTTTTAAAAGCTTGTATTTATAACAGCTTACATTTCAAAAGGATCTATATAAAAATAAATAACCCTAAAGCAATAATTCTTTTGTCTCTTGCCAGACTGAAGACACTCGCAGGCAGGAGCTATTTCCTCAATATCCTTACCACCTGTGCCTAGCACACTGTAAGTAATTTATAGGCACTTCTTGAACATGTATGTATGTATCTATTATTATTAAAAAAATTTTTTTCCAACCTTTTCAGTCCAAGTGATTCTCCTGCCTCAGCCTCCCAAATAGCTGGGACTATAGGCTCATGCCACCACAAGTGGCATATATATATACACACACACACACAATATACACACACACACACAGACACATGTACACACACACAGTATGTGTCTGTGTGTGTGTGTGTGTGTATGTGTATATATATATACCTGAGGCAGAGTCTCCTCTATTGCCCAGGCTGGAGTGCAGTAGTGTGATCTAGGCCCACGGCAACCTCCGCCTCCCAGGTTCAAGCAATTCTCCTGCCTCAGCCTCTCAAGCAGCTGGGATCACAGGTGTGCGCTACTACACCCGGCTGTGTTGTAAGACGGGGTTTCACCACGTTGGCCAGGCTGGTCATGAACTCCTGACCTCAGGTGATCTGCCTGCTTTGGCCTGCCAACTGGCTAATTTTTTAAATTTTTTGTAGAGACATGGTCTCACTATGTTGGCCAAGCTGGTCTCGAACTCCTAGCCTCAAGTGATCCTCCCACCTTGGCCTCCCAAAGTGCTGGGATTGCAAACATGAGCCACTGTGCCTGGCTTGTGGTGTATTCTCTATGTACTCTTTCTGAACCCCTTTTTATATTTTAAGACCTTGATTGAGTCTGAAGGGCACCAAAATCTCAGCTAAACTTAAAATTCTATCAATTATCTGGGTATTTAAGAATATCTGGGGCTGCGCGCGGCAGCTCACGCCTGTAATCCCAGCACTTTGTGGGAGGCCAAAGCAGGCGGATCATAAGGTCAGGAGATTGAGACCATCCTTACATGGTGAAACCCCATCTCTACTAAAATGCTAGAACCTTGTGCTTTACCCACTATGCCATTTAATCCTCAGAATACCCCAGTGAGGCAGGTACTATTATTATCTCTAGTTTTACAAATGAGGAAACTGAGAGGGTAAGAAGTGCTATGGTCTGAATGTGTCTCCCAAGGTTTATATGTTGGAAACTTAATCCCCAAAGCAATGAGGTTGAGAGGTGGGACCTTTATGAGGTGATCAGGTCATAAGAGCTCTGCCCTACTGAATGGATTCATGCTGTTATCACAGAAGTAGGTTAGTTATTGTGGGAGTGGGCTCCTGATAAAAGGATAAGTTCTACCACCTTCTTCTCCTTCCTCCCCGCTTTCCCCCCTCACACATGTGCTCTCTTGACCTTCTGCCTTCTGCCATGGGATAACACAACAAAAAGACAATTGTCAGATGTCAGCGCCATGCTCTTGGACTTCCCGTCTCCAGAAGTGTAAGAAATAAATTTCTCTTCTTTATAAATTTCTCAGTCTGTGGCATTCTGTTATAGCAGCATAAAACAGACTAGATGAGGAGCTTGCCCAGGGTTACACAGTAGGAAAATGGTAGAGCCGAGTTTCCAAATCAGATGGCCTTGACTCCAAAGATCAAGCTATTAATCACTACAGATCCTGTTGCACATGTAGAAAAAACCCCAAAAAACTAACAAAAGCTAGAAAACAACTCAAGGTATTAGAGTAACAATAAGATCAGTATAGACTCAGCTTGGCATCAGAAGGCTTCAGGGACAAGACTGTGAGCAAGTCATCAAAGCAGAGTGGGATTTAATTGGCATAGCTGAGAACAGAGAGCACCAAAACAAGAACAGAGGCATAAGAACAAGAATGGCCATGACTGGCCGGGCGCGGTGGCTCGAGCCTGTAATCCCAGCACTTTGGGAGGCCGAGATGGGCGGATCATGAGGTCAGGAGATCGAGACCATCCTGGCTAACGCGTTGAAACCCCATCTCTACTAAAAAAAATACAAAAAACTAGCCAGGCGAGGTGGTGGGAGCCTGTAGTCGCAGCTACTCGGGAGGCTGAGGCAGGAGAATGGCGTAAGCCCAGGAGGCGGAGCTTGCAGTGAGTTGAGATCCGGCCACTGCACTCCAGCCTGGGCAACAGAGCCAGACTCCGTCTCAAAAAAAAAAAAAAAAAGAATGGCCATGACTAGATGTGTGGTGCAAAAAGAACATTAACCTAGGCCGGGCGCGGTGGCTCAAGCCTGTAATCCCAGCACTTTGGGAGGCCGAGATGGGCGGATCACGAGGTCAGGAGATTGAGACCATCCTGGCTAACATGGTGAAACCCGTCTCTACTGAAAATACAAAAACCAGCCGGGCGAGGTGGCGGGCGCCTGTAGTCCCAGCTACTTGGGAGGCTGAGGCAGGAGAATGGCGTAAGCCCAGGAGGCGGAGCTTGCAGTGAGCTGAGATCCGGCCACTGCACTCCAGCCTGGGCAACAGAGCCAGACTCCGTCTCAAAAAAAAAAAAAAAAAAAAAAAAGAACATTAACCTAGTAGAAGGATGAGATCTAGTAATTTTTAGTAGACTCTTATCTGTTTTTTCTTTAAGAATAGAAGAAAATGCAAATACCTATAATACTATCACATGGCACCCAGGTATGCATAAATAAAATTCAAATTAGCCGGGCGTGGTGGCAGGAACCTGTAGTGTCAGTGACTCGAGAGGCTGAGGCAGGAGAATCGCTTGAACCCTGGAGGTGGAGGTTGCAGTGAGCCAAGATTACACCATTGCACTCCAGCCTGGGTAACAAGAGCAAGACTTCATCTCAAAACAACAGCAGCAAAACTTCAATGTATACGGAGTAAATAGTACAATAGTAAATAGTACTGAGGTCTTTTTTTCCTTCCTGGGGTACTAGAACTGGCTTTACCATTTAATATCTTTGATAATCTTTCCCTTGACCTGAGTTTAAGTCAAGCTATTTGGGTTATGTTCATAGTTACTCCTTTTTTGTTTGAATGCAAGGATTTTCCCTGCATTTTCCCATTCTTACCATCAAACTCTGGCAGTCTATAACAACAACATGGCGAAGATGTTACAGCACAGGAAGTCCAAACTTATTAATGGGCTGTGTTCCCATGAACATCACTGTAAATTAGTTGTTTGGAACCTGGAATTTATTTTCCCATGGAAATAGTGGTTAAATTCCCAGTGGGTCTACAAAAGCTTTCTTAGCCAGGAATGCACCAGAAATGAACACTGTCACCTTTGTGTTAACCTCTGCCTATTATTCTGAGGTCTCAATGGATTTCTCGCCTTACTTCAATGTTTTAGCCAACCACCACTTTTGGGACAGTTTTTTTCATTATATGGAAAAAGCTGACTATCACTTCTGATTCCACCACCCCATCGTTCATACTGCTTTGGGGTGTTTCTTTTTACTAATTATCACTGAAAACATGACTTGGGGGAGCTGTTTTACTTTTTCCAAGATTAGGAGTCAGTAAAATAGCCCAAGAATGCCTATGGTATATAGTGTCTACAATGTCACATTTTCTGCCTGTACTATGATGAAAAGGCAGCACAACACTGACCATCTGGTTCCTGGAGGGTATCTTTTGGCCTTTGTGGGGGTTTAAAAACAAAACCAGGCCAGGCGCGGTGGCTCACACCTATAATCCCAGCACTTTGGGAGGCTGAGGCAGGCGAATCACGAGGTCAGGAGTTCGAGATCAGCCTGACCAACATGGTGAAACCCCGTCTCTACTAAAAATACAAAAAATTAACTGGGTGTATTGGCGGGCACCTGTAGTCCCAGCTACTCGGGAGGCTGAGGCAGGAGAATCGCTTGAACTCGGGAGGTGGAGGTTGCAGTGAGCCGAGATCGCGCTACTGCACTCCAGCCTGGGAGACAGAGTGAGACTCTGTCTCAAAAAAAAAAAAAAAACACAAAACCAAAAACCCACTTCTTGGCTTCTGGTATGAAATCAGAGGTCTGACTGCCTCAGGTTAGATGTTAGCATTAGGGAGATTACCTGATCAACGCTCATGTTTATTTTGACTACAGCTGAATATATAAATATATATACATAATATGTGTGTGTGTGTATATATATATATATATTTTATTATTATTATTATTTTTG
>NW_012116266.1:2616910-2623094 GCF_000951035.1 Colobus angolensis palliatus
TGTGATCTTGGCTCACTGCAACCTGCACTTCCCAGGTTCAAGCAATTCTCTTCCCTCAGCCTCCTGAGTAGCTGGGATTACAGGCACCCGCCACTATGTCCAGCTAATTTTCTGTATTTTTAGTAGAGATGGGGTTTCACCATGTTGGCCAGGCTAGTCTCAAACTCCTGGCCTTGTGATTCACCTGCCTCGGCCTCTCAAAGTGTTGGGATTACAGGTGTGAGCCACCACGCTGGCCTTTTTTTATTGAGACAGGCTCTCACTCTGTTGCCCAGGCTGGAGTGCTGTAGTGCGATCACAGCTCACTGTGACCTCCAACTTTTGGGCTCAAGTGATCCTCCCTCCTCAGCCTCCTAAAGTTTTGGAACTATAGGTGTGAGCCACCACGCCCAGCCTTGAATTTAAAGAAATTTAAATTTCTTTAAATTTAAATTAAAGAAATTTCATAGTCAGTCTAAAGCTATGATGTGTATGTCAGCTAAATACAGTGTTTATCTCAGAAACACTTTCTTATAACCACAATAAAACCAAAAAATTTGTTTTAGGTAGAAACATTACCAACAAATGTTTGCAAAACAGAAAGGCTTTAAAGTGAAAAAAATTTGAGTCTATGGCCATCATAATAGTGGGGCTTTGAAAATTTTCAGGCTATGTACACACCCCATTTCTATTCCCTCATCTCCTTGGTAGTTTTTTAATTTTAATTTTTTTTTTTTTTTTGAGATAGTCTCACTCTGTTGCCCGGGCTGGTGTGTAGTGGTGCGATCTCGGGTCACTGCAAGCTCCGCCTCTCAGGTTCACGCCATTCTCCTACCTCAGCCTCCCAAGTAGCTGGGACTACAGGCGCCCACCACTGCGCCCGGCTGATTTTTTGTATTTTTAGTAGAGACAGGGTTTCACCATGTTAGCCAGGATGATCTTGATCTCCTGACCTCGTGATCCACCCGCCTCGGCCTGCCAAAGTGCTGGGATTACAGGCATGAGCCAACGTGCCTGGCTCCCTGGAGTTTTTTTATTTTTATTTTTTTGAGACAGTCTTGCTCGATTGCTGGAGTGCAGTGGTGCGATCTCAGCTCACTGCAACCTCCACCTCCTGGGTTCTTCTGCCTCAGCCTTCCTAGTAGCTGGAAGGCTAATTTTTGTATTTTTAGTAGAGATGGGTTTTCACCATGTTGGCCAGGCTGGTCTTGAACTCCTAACCTCAGGTGATCCGTCCACCTTGGCCTCCCAAAGTATTGAGATTACAGGCATGACACCGTGCCTGGCTGATATTTTCTTAATAACTTTTTAGTATACATAGTAACGTGGTCAATTTTTAGAAAACAAAAATAATTAGGCCGGGCACAGTGGTTCACGCCTGTAATTCCAGCACTTTGGGAGGCCGAGGTGGGTGGATCACGAGATCAAATGGAGACCATTCTGGCCAACATGGTGAAACCCCTCTCTATTAAAAATACAAAAACTAGCTGGGCGTGGTAGTGCATACCTGTAGTCCCAGATACTCAGGAGGCTGAGGCAGGAAAATCACTTGAACCTGGGACGCATAGGTTGCAGTGAGCTGCGATCACGCCACTGCACTCCAGCCTGGCAACAGAGTGAGACTCTGTCTTAAAACAAAAAAGAAAGAAAGAAAGAAAGAAAGAAAACTAAAATAATTAATACCAAAAGGTAGATCAATTAAAGATTCTAATGATATTAAAATTATTAAGGTTGTCGGGCAAGGTAACTCACACCTGTAATCTCAGCACTTTTGGGAGGCTGAGGGAGGAGGATCGCTTGAGCTCAGGAGTTTCAGACTAGCTTGGGCAATATAGCAAGACACCATCTCTATGTAAAAAAATAATAATAATAAAAATAATTAAAAAAAAATATTGCCCGAGTGCAGTGGCTCACACCTGTAATCCCAACACTTTGGGAGGCCGAGGTCAGGAGTTTGAGACCAGCCTGGCCAACATGGTGAAACCCCATCTCTACTAAAAATATAAAAATTTGCTGGGTGTGGTGGTGGGTACTTGTAATCCCAGCTACTCAGGAGGCTGAGGCAGGAGAATAGCTTGAACTCCGGAGGCGGAGGTTGCAGTGAGCCGAGATCGCGCCACTGCACTCCAGCCTGGGCAGAGCGAGACTTGGTCTCAAAATAAAAAAAAAAAAATTAAGGCAAGCATTTCCTGCTTCAACTAAAGGCCAAACAGCTATTTGTGAAATGAAGGCATAATAGAATAAGTTAATGATTTATACCATACAGTTCTCATTTTCAGGATCAGGAATAAAGTCTCTGTTAATCATAATGCGTTTGTTATTTTTGTTATTTATTTGCATTCCTCAAAACAACTGATAGATTAGGTGCTAGACTTCATGCATGTGAAATAAACCACTGGTTGCCACCAATGAATGGAGGGGGGTCCAACAGTTGGCTACTCAGTTTGTTTTTGCAAAGAGCATAGAGCAGGAACCTAGCACTTCAGGCATAGTGCACAGAATTGTGACAGGCACCTTGGACACTCTAAACCAGGAGAATTGAGAATCTTACTGGAAAGCTTTTGGGCCAAGAAGGTACATGATCCCTGACAGGAAAGACAATTATCCCATCTTTATTTTTTTTTAAAGAAAAGAAAAATGTAATACTTTTTGGAGCTCTTACAGGAATTAAATAAGAAAACATAGATAAAAGCATCCAACAACGTTATCAAGATGCATTAAGTGCTCAATAATGTAGCCAAATTTGAGTAGTGGAAACTTTATTGGGAAAAAAATAGCTTCCTCAAATTATATCCGTAGTTTTAGCCCGGGTGTGGTGGCTCACGCCTGTAATCTCAGCACTTTGGGAGGCAGAGGCCGGCGGATCACCTGAGGTCAGCAGTTCAAGACCAGCCTGGCCAATGTGGTGACACTCCGTCTCAAAAATAAATAAATAAATTAATAATTTAAAAAAACAATAAAAATTATATCAGTTTTGTTAGCATTTGCAGCTTCTACGAATCAGACATAGCTGAGACGGAATTTCTCTTGTCGCCCAGGCTGGAGTACAATGGTGCGATCTCAGCTCACTGCAACCTACGCCTTCCAGTTCAAGTGATTCTCCTGCCTCAGCCTCCAGAGTAGCTGGGATTACAGGCGCCTGCCACCACACCCAGCTAATTTTTGTATCTTTTCTTTTTTTTGAGACGGAGTCTCACTCTGTCGCCCAGACTGGAGTGCAATGGTGCGATCTCAGCTCACTGCAAGCTCTGCCTCCCAGGTTCACGCCATTCTCCTGCCTCAGCCTCCCGAGTAGCTAGGACTACAGGCGCCCGGCCAATTTTCTGTATCTTTAGTAGAGACGGGGTTTCACCGTGTTAACCAGGATGGTCTTGATCTCCTGACCTCATGATCCACCCGCCTCGGCCTCCCAAAGTGCTGGGATTACAGGCGTGAGCCACCATGCCCGGCCAATTTTTGTATTTTTAGTAGAGACAGGGTTTCATCATGTTGGCCAGGCTGGTCTCGAACTCCTGACCTCAGGTGATCCACCCGCCTCGGCCTCCCAAAGTGCTGGGATTACAGGCGTGAGCCACCATGCCCGGCCAATTTTTGTATTTTTAGTAGAGACAGGGTTTCATCATGTTGGCCAGGCTGGTCTCGAACTCCTGACCTCAGTGATCTACCCACCTGGGTCTCCCAAAGTGCTGGGATTACAGGCGTGAGCCACCGTGCCTGGCCTCAAGTCTTGAATATTTCACTCAATTGATGGATAAATATCATAGATTATAGCTAACCAGAAGTCAAACTTTATAAAGAGGAAAGCACTGAAATGCTAAGCTGATGCAGCATAGCCCTATCCACTGGTTTCTTTGGTCATAAGGGGCATTGCAAAAAAGGGTGTAGCCAGCTTAATGCAAACAAGCACATTTTATTTTAATTTTTGTTTTTGGAGAAAGGGTCTTGCTCTGGTGCCCAGGCTGGTCTCAAACTCCTGGGGTTAAGCAATACTCTCACCTAGGCCTTCCAAAGTGCTGGGATTATAGACATAAGCTATGGAATCTGGCCAAACACATTTTAATTTCTTGAAAAATTCAAAACATATCTATAAAGTCATGTCTTATATAAAGAAAAATAAGTTGTTAGAAAACATGTTTTTCAATTTCACTAGAAGGAAAGTAATTTTCCTTGTGATAACTAATGTGTTTGATGTCTAAATGTTTTTAAAAAAATTGTAAATAGAACATAACTTCACAACTGAGGTTTCGAAGATGGTAAGAATCAGTTGATTTTACTTAACTTTTCCACCAAACAGAGAGGAAAAAAACCACAGAAGAAAATCCAGACTATTTAGGTAAGTACTATATTCAAAGTTATATGATAAAGGTTCAGCTAGAAACTAATAAATATCCGATATATGCATTACATCAACTCACTTTTAAATTAGGACAATTTCTAAATTTGGAAGTTATTTCTAAAGGCTGTGTAATAAATTTTACAAAGAAATTAAATATTCTACTGATTCAGGGCACTAATATAACAAATTCATTACTGCCAGGTTAGTCAACATAAGTCAGAAAAGTAACTTTTAATACAAGATTTAAATCATCATCCCCAGTAGAACATACAAAGATAGTTCATTTTCTATTATTTTTCTCTTTCTTCACAAAAATTGAAAAATGTCTCTGCAACTCATTATCCTCCAACAAGCGTTCTATTGGAATTGATGCAAATGGGTACCCTTTGTCCCTCTCACCTCTGTGCTAACAGCATTGTTTAACTCTGATCCCATTTATCTATTAAGCTTTGCTCATTTAAAAAAGTAAATTCATGACATCCACTGCAACATACAAAAAGTCAACTCATACAGGCTGGCACCACATTGGAAGTTCTGAACTAACTAACAAAAATAGCCACATTTCTCAATTCTGTGACACAAAAAGCAGACAGCAACGTGTGTAATGCACCAAACTCTAGCTAGAGTTTAAAGAATCTAAATAAATAAAAAAATTAGATGCCTGGATATAATTCTTAATAAACTATTTTACTTAAAGAAAAATCTAAGGCTGTCTTTAAAATCTCTTTCCAGGTTTACTGTATCCTTTCTTCATAACAGAATTTCCAGAAACAGGGGTCGTTTTTAAATCCCCAGTGATATCTGCCTTTATTTGCACTGTGGAAAATGACACACTGTATCATGCCTTTCTGGACAGTCCATAGGTTTTATTTACATTGCTTTGAGATAGAGACGAAAGACATGTTTTTTACAATTGTCTTACACCAATCTCAGTTTTGAGAGTAACATGTAACAAATTTTATATGCAATATATAAAAACATGTAAATCTTTATATATACAATAACATAACTAGACAAATAAATGAAGTTACTATTAAGTCTCTTTAAGTACAAATTTACAAACTGACCACCAGCCACAGAACTTAGCCTTGTAATGGAGAAAAATTATTATTGGCCTGAAAAAATATTAAAATATCACTGTCACTAACATGAAAAAAATTAGAAATAGAAAATAGAAAACAATAATCACCGGAAAACCTGTGTCTTGTAATGATTTCTTTCCATCAGAAGATGCAGAAACATTTTTCCCCCTGGAGCAAATGAAAACGTTTCTCATGCACCCCCAGTTTCTTCCCTGCTTTCTCCCCCAGGCGCCGGTGTAGACTGCCGGTGTGGACTTTTTTCCAGAGATGAGGAGTAAAAATTTGTACTTTATCGGGAGCGGGTGCACTTTTCCCCCTGGCCCCCCTTTGCTCTGCCTCCAAGATGGTAGGAAAGTTGTCGTTTCGGAGGGCAGAGGAGCAGCTCTCTGGTGTTATGTCCTCGCAGTGCCTGTAGTGGTGCTGTAGGAGGCTGCTGCCTCTTCTTGTACAGCCCCGGCAGCCCTGCCTTCTTGGCTGGAGAGTATATTCAGGGATTTCCCCTTAATAATCACCGACCCTGGGAGCACTTTTTAGTTTCCAAAATAAAAATATGATCCTCACCCCTCTTGCTTGACAGGGAAAGGCTCTCGCCGGAGCCCAGGGGGGAGCAGTAGCAGCGGCAGCCGAGCTTCCTAGTCCATTGCCAGCGCCTCTCACTCTGATCTGTCAGCCCAGCCGAGGGAACAGGGGGGAAGGAGAAAAAAAAAAGCAACTGAAAGGTAAGCAGAGGCGGCCCCAGGCCCGGCCCACATCCCCGGGCTCCCGTAGGGCGGCGGGCTGGGCCGCG
>NW_012116266.1:2623674-2631428 GCF_000951035.1 Colobus angolensis palliatus
CGGTGAGGAGTCAGGTGCAGCCGCGGCCCAGAAAGTTTCCTTTTAGGTCGGAATTGGGGGCCGCTGTCTCTCCGGGGAGCCCTGGTCCTAGCGCCCGGGACCCCCACAGGGCGTGGGGGAGCGCACTCGGCTATTCTGAAACTCTTTGCCAGTTCCTGTCCATTGAAGAAGGTACTCCGCCCCTGCACCCCTCGCCCGCGCCCCACCCAACTCCCCGCGAGCCCGTTCGGGGCTGCTAACTCCAGCCCGTTCCCCCTAGAGCCCCCCAGGTTGGGGAGAGGGCCTTCTCTTCCGGTTTGGAAAAGTTTGCAAGGGGTTTCTTAGCTTTATTAGTGACTGGGGTTTTTGGGGTGGGAAGGAGGAGGTAAACTCAGGTGGTGTTTCTGCCAGTCTTTCCCTATTGCCGTTTTTAGCCCTTACCCCACCAACTGGGGGTGTTATTTTCAGCTTGAGTACCCACCCCCTTTCATCCCGATTCCTTTGGGTCCAAAATCCCCCTTCTGGACAGCTCCGGCGGAGAGGAAGATGTAGGGAGCAGCGAGGAGACTGTCAGTGAGAGGGGCAGGATCAGGCAGGGTTTCTGGAGCAGTCCCCAGATGTAGGAGTTTCCCCTCCTTTTTGGTCACTGTCCCGTAAAACCAACACCGGAACAGATCCCGAGGGGGAGACGTGGTTGTCAGATGGCTTGGAAGCCTCCGGGATTGGGAGGAGGGAGAGGAAGTGGGCAGGGCAGCTCCCGAAACAAGGTCTACAGTTTAAGGATCAGTAGTTCATTTATTCTGATAATCACTATTTAGATTTATGTGACATTCTTATATTCGACCTAGAAATAGAATAATGGAGATTTTAAGGAAACCTAAACTTGTTATTGCCACAACTCCGAAGGGTCTGTGGAAGAGCCCTCGGAACCTCGGAAAACTACTGTAGTTTTGGGGGGGGGGTTGTGTGTATGTATAACATTTAAACGGAAAAAAATATAAAATATATATGTGTATGTATATATTTTATATGCATATATATACACATACAGATTTTCACACACACCCACACGTATGTTTTCTGTTGAAATTGATTCAATTTTAGCTCTATTTTGGTGCCCTGAGCTCTGAACGTTAAAAGTAATAAACATAAATTTTCAAATCTCAATTTTCCGCTTTCCAGGGACAGGATGTTTCCCGTGGCTATGCTTACCTCCTTGTTGTTGTTGAGTGTTGAAATTGAAATGTTAATGAACCCTTCCACCCCCCGCTGCCAGCCCCCATTGTGGGCGTGTTTGGAGAGGTTATTTTGCATCGTTTAATTGTTGGTTTTTTCCTTTTTTTTTTTTTTTTTGGGTGAGCTTAGGGCAGAGTGTTGTGTTTGTGTGCGGTGTCCTGCTTGGGAGCAGGCTGGAGTTTGCTGGCAGGAGATGTCCCACATTCTGCCCGCTCAGTACCCCCAGCACTGTTAGTGAAAAGCTGCCACTTGCAGGGCAATGGGTAACCCACGACTTTCAGTGCTGACTTCTGTGAGGCTTCGAAGTGAGACTCATGTGATTCTTCTAGGTGTGTGCCTTTCCTTTCCTTTGGTCTGCCGGAGATCGAATTCTCTTTCTCCACAGTAATAGATATCCCGTCATTTAGCATTGAGCTTAAGAAAATCTTGATATTTGAGATTGTATGGATCTGATACAAAAATGCAAATTACATTTAATGGTTGTTTTAAGTTTGTTGATTAATTGAAATTGCTTATTGACTTGGACATTTTCATAAACATGTGTACCAAAAATCGTTACTTCTATTATAGTTTGTCCTTATTTTTAGAGCATATACTGAATGGAAAAAAATCATTCTTAGTAGTTTATCTTGGGACATTTTAAGGTTTGAAAAAATTGTTATTGCCTCATAATTTGATATTTTAAAGGTGTATTGTTGATTTCACATTCCTAAGCTTTCCAAAACTATGTATGTACAAATAGCAAAAAAGTTTTGTACTTTTTCACACTCTATCTCAAACATGTATTAATTTCCTAACCTGATCTCCTAATGGGTTACTTTATTTTCTAAAGGAACGACAGGTTTGATACTTTTAAAAGTTACATTCCATTTGAAATTAATAAAAGATTTTCAGGGCAAATACTGAATTAACTTTAAATTACTAAGGGAATATGCTTGTTTACTATTAAATGTTAGCTTAAAAATTAAATGGTTAGTATAATTACAAGTCTGAAATAATCAAGTTTTCTTTCCTCTGGAAGATTTTTAGGAGGAAATTTGTATACCCCATTCCGACGTTTTCAGCAAATCATGTTGCTACTGTTTTTAGAGAAATAAAAAAATTTTAGTTTAGAAGGAATTAAACATTTCTGAGAGGACCCAAAATTAATGACATTTCAAAAAAATGCTAAACTATTTGTTCATACCTGAGATGTTCTTTGAGAGTTAGCAGCTCTCACTCTCTGGGTTTGGAACAGTGGTTATGGCTAATGAAAAGTCATTTATATTTGAATACAGTTAGAACAATATTCTCAGACAATTCTCTTTCCCCCTCCCCGACACCCGGTAACTGGTAAAACAATGGTTGAATAGGTGAGACTGGGTTGGAGGCAGCAAATTGTCCCCAATGCTAAGTCATTTTAACTTATACATGCAGCTCTGTGCTAGGCAAAACAAACAGCAGCAGAGTCTCCTCACTCCTTCAAGCAAGAGTTTGTCCCAGAGGTCCTGACTGTAAAGGCTGATTTTTCACAATGCTCCTGGCTAGTTTGAGATACTGAGGAAATACTCAATTTAAAACCTTAAGCCTCACTCTGTTCCCTCCTTGCAAGTAAGGTGACAGACTACTTGGTTCTCATCCTTTCACAGAATGTAATTTGTTTTTAAGATGAGTTTTTAGGCTGGGCACGATGGCTCACGCCTGTAATCCCAGCACTTTATGGCTCACGCCTATAATCCCAGCCCTTTGGGAGGCTGAGGCGGGCGGATCACCTGAGGTCGGGAGTTCGAGACCAGCGTGACCAACATGGAGAAACCCCATCTTTACCAAAAATACAAAATTAAAATCAGCTGGGTGTGGTGGCGTATGCCTGTAACCCCAGCTACGCGGGAGGCTGAGGCAGGAGAATCGCTTGGACCTGGGAGGCGGAGGTTGCAGTGAGCCGAGATTGCACCATTGCACTCTAGCCTGGGCAGCAAGAGTGAAACTCTGTCTCAAAAAAAAAAAAAAAAAGATGAGTTTTTGGTGAAATTTTATTTGTAGCATGACATCCTACAGTGACACCTTTAGACTGGGCTTTGAGTTCTGATCCCAGTCCTTCCACTGGGCAATTTACTTTGGTTTCTTTAACTGACAATGGGAATAAATTTCTTTGATATAAAGGTTAGATGAGATAGCCATGTGTTTGGCCCATAATAGTATTAATTAAATGTTAATTCCACTAGCCCACTTTTCTTTCTTTCTTTTTTTTTTTGAGTCAGGGGCTCACTGTGTTGTCCAGCCTGGAGTACAGTGGCACGATTACAGCTCACTGCAGCCTCAACCTCCTGGGCTCCAGCGATCCACCTTAGGTGTGCCTGTAGTCAGCCAGGACTACAGGTGTGTGCCACCATACAAGGCTAATTTTTGTATTTTTGGTAGAGACGGGGTTTCCCCATGTTGCCCAGGCTGGTCTCAAATTCCTGGATGCAAGGGATCCGCCTGCCTCAGTCTCCCCAGGTGGATCATGACAATTACTTAATCTGATTAAGTCTCAGTTTTCTTTATCTGTAAAAGGGGATACTTCATAGGGTTGCTGTGAAGACTAAATGAGGAATTGAACATAAAGCCTTTAGAATGGTTCCTGGAGCATAACCTTTATATTTTCTTGGTGCATAATTTTTTCTGGTACGTAACTTTTCTATTTTTTTTTTAAAAGATATTTAATATTCTTGATGTGAATTTTTAATGAGTTCTTGCCTCAGTATATATTAATAATACTAATAAGTATTTGAGTACAGAAAGAATATTATAATTACTTTAATGGGGCAAATAAATCTATTTTTGCCAGTAAAAAAGTGTGCAGTATATGCAGTTTCAGCGGCTTCATGTTAGTGTAGTCTCTGCTGTTTGAATTTGGAACTGGCCAATGTAAAGGTTTGGTAAGTAAACCAAGGGCAAAGGAGCTTAAGGTGGGTTTGCTTTACTCCTGGTTCCCCTCTTTCAGGTTTTGAAGTGTTCTTGTGAGTCCCCATGGACGATAGTGTTGTGTGGTTTTGAAGGCACTGAGCAGTTTGTGGCCTTGATAGGCTCACTTTAGAGTCCTGGGCATGTTTATGTGACTTGATTGGTAGGAGCAGCTGCTGGTTCATTCATTTAACAGATTAGCTTCTTTGTTGTAGCTCTGAGCTTTGCAATACAAAGACACATTCTCTGCCCTTGAGGAGTTTTTAGTCTATTGGAGAAGGAAAATAAGCTGACATTTACAATGTCAATGTGAATGTTAAGTGATAGCTTAGCCTGGAGGAATATTCTTCTATTCTGGCCTGAAGGGCAGGCTAGGTTTTAAAGTGAGGGCTTTACAGGGGAAGTTTCTGTCCTAAGCGAATGGGAGGAGTTAGGCATTCCAGAAGGTGTGACCTGTAAGTAGGAATCACAGTTTAGGGACAAAAGACTATCCTGTGTTGCAAATTATGGTTCTGTTACCGCCCTGGAGTTGGAGGAGGAGGGGAATAAATAGTGAGAGGGAAAGGTCAGTCTGGCCAGGACCTAAGGAGTTTCTGTGTTAGGGTAAGGAGTTTGGATTTCTTTTATGTTACAGGCAGACCTTGAAAGCCTTTGGCCACATAACTTGAGATTTAGAGGATTTGAGTTGTACAGAGTAGGAAAAAGGAGGACAAGACTGTAATTAGACTAGTGAGGCAGCTCCTGACAAGAGATTTGAAGAGGGTTTGAACTAAGGTGGTGGCAATGGCAATTAAGAGGAGGAGGTGGCAGTGGCAGGGGCAGGTTAAGGAGGTAGGGTGATCTCACAGGTGGACTGGATGTAAAGGTGGGACTCATCCTCACAGATGGCAGCTGAAATGGTAGAAGTAGATAAATTTGGGCTAGTCAGTGGTTCTTAGTCTTAGACACTTCTCCAGAAAAATCCACATATGCAGTTGTATACATTTGGTTTGAAACCTGGGGTAGGCTTGTTACCATGGCTCACAACTGTAGTCCCAGCACTTTGGGAGGCCAAGGTGGGCAGATCACTTGAGTTCAGGAGTTTGAGACCAGCCTGGGCAACATGGTGAAACCCTGTCTCTACAAAAAATACAAAAATTAGCCAGGCGTGGTAGTGCATTTTTGTAGTCCCAGCTACTCAGGAGGCTGAGGTGAGAGAGGTCAAGGTTGCAGTGAACCTTGATCACACCACTGCGCTTCAGCCTGGGCGGCAAAGGGAGAACTTGTCTCAAAAAAAAAAAGATAAAAGTAAGCCTATAGAAATGTTTTGTTTGACCCACACTTTTTGTGATGGTCTCTGATTTTTCATCAGTGCCTTTTCATATATGAGGAAACAGATTTATAAAATAACTTAGTCAGGGTTACATGTCTTTTTCTTTTCTTTTTTGAGACAAAGTCTCACTCTGTTGCCCAGCCTAGAGTGCAGTGGCACGATTGGCCTTCCCAGATTCAAGCAGTTCTCTGCCCCAGCCTCCCAAGTAGCTGGGATTACAGGAGCCCACCGCCACGCCCAACTAATTTTTCTATTTTTAGTAGAGACAGGGTTTCACCATCTTGGCCAGGCTTGTCTTGAACTCCTGACCTCATGATCCACCTGCTTTGGCCTCCCAAAGTGCTGGGATTACAGGTGTGAGTCACCATGCCCGGCTGCCTCAGCCTCCCAAGTAACTGGGACTACAGGCACATGCCACCACGCCAGCTAATTTTTGTATTTTTAGTAGAGACGGGGTTTCACCATGTTGGCCAGGCTGGTCTTGAACTCCTGACCTCAAGTGATTCACCTGCCTTGGTCCCCCAAAGTGCTGGGATTACAGGCCTGAGCCGCTGTGCCTGGCCCTATCTTTTTTTAAAAACACAGAAGAGCTGGAAGTTCTGGGGGTCTACCTTTTTTATATAAAAAAAAAAAAAACATTGCAACAACTTGCTGGAAATAATTTGAGCAAAGTTGGCCAGAGAATGCCCCTGGCCTACTCTTCCAGCCCATGTAGGCATTTCATCTTACATCCCTGTAAAGTAAGATTAAATGAACCTTGGAGTTACTGGCATGGAAGCAAGGGGGCCAAGAGAAAAGAACCCACTGACTGGTCAGAAAGGAGAGATTTTCAAGAAAGAGAAAGTGGTCAGCAGTGTCAGATGCTGCAGAGAGGTCCAGTTAGCTGAAGACGGAAAAGTGTATGTGGAATTCAGTAACAAAGAGGCCATTAGTTTCAGATTTTTAGAACAAAAGAACTTTGAGGAGTAGAGCTACAACTTAGTTTTTCTTCTTTCCTCTTGTCCTGTAACGCAGGGTTTCTGTAACAACAGAGAGTGACTGTGACATGGATAAGAACTCAGAAAGCATTTGTTGTGAAGGATTATTAACTGAACTAATAAATACTGTACCCAGATCAATCAAACTCTGCTCATTCTGCTAGTGTTTTCCATCCCAAGAACATTAGTATTTAAGTGCTCTATAGAATGTAGGAAATATTTTTGATACTAGATTTTTAATGAGGATTATAGGAAACTATTCAGAAAACCACTAACAGCTGGAGAATGTGTTTTAGTCCTACAGATTCTAGATCAAAATGATAATACAAATAAACCACTACTTACTGCTTCTAATGGTAGTTTTTTTTTTTTTTTGAGATGGAGTCTCTCTCTGTCGCCCAGGTTGCCCAGGCTGGAGTGCAGTGGCACTATCTCGGCTCACTGCAAGCTCCGCCTCCCGAGTTCACGCCATTCTCCTGCCTTAGCCTCCCGAGTAGCTGGGACTACAGGTGCCTGCCACCATGCCCAGCTGATTTTTTTGTGTGTGTTTTTAGTAGAGACGGTTTCACCATGTTAACCAGGATGGTCTCGATCTCCTGACCTCGTGATCCACCCACCTTGGCCTCCCAAAGGGCTGGTATTACAGGCGCGAGCCACTGCGCCTGGCTTCTAATGGTAGTTAATATTAAGTGATTACTATATGCTGGGGTTACAGTTCATGAAATACCTAATTTAATTATCCTAAGCAACTCAGTGAGGTACATACAATTACAATCTTCCCTTTACAGATGAGAAGACTGAAGCCTAAATAACTTGCCCAAGGTCTTATACTTAGTAATTAGCAAAACCAGATTTGAGCCCCCTCTCTGATACCTACCAGAGCCAATGAGTGATCTCTTTTGCTGCATAAACTATCCTTACCTTTCTAATATAGCAGGGAAGGACCTAGTGTAAAGTTCATTGAAATTCCTAATGCAAACTTATTTGTACAGTGCTGTCTCTGAGTACAGTATATGGCACGTACTGGACATTCAATAAGCATTATTTTAAAATATTATGGTTTGAACTTGATTATAATGAATGTTGTTTATATTTTTGAGTGATAAGCAGTTTTCTCACTGCTTCTTTCTCTTCCAGTTACATCGGTTGATAGATTTTCATTATTCCTCAGTCTGATTTTACTATTTTTTACATTTATAATATAGATGTTAGGTTCTTAAAATCAATATCGTCATCTGTTTAGTATCATATTACTTTTTTTTTTTTTTTTTTTTTTTCTCTTCCAGTTACGTCGGTTGATAGATTTTCATTATTCCTCAGTCTGA
>NW_012116266.1:2631554-2636709 GCF_000951035.1 Colobus angolensis palliatus
AGGATGGTCTCGATCTCCTGACCTCGTGATCCGCCCGTCTCGGCCTCCCAAAGTGCTGGGATTACAGGCTTGAGCCACCGCGCCCGGCCTCATATTACATTTTTATGCTTCATCAAGTTGAATTAAAACTTATTTAAAAACATAACATGGAAAAATGTTTTTAAGAGTTTATGATACTCTAAATATGATTTTAACAGGATCCACTCTTTCTGGGATAAGTAAATATTCTTTTCATTTGCATTAAGTATATTAGAAAACAAACATTCTGATAATTTAGTAGGCTCATGTTAGTTTTATTTATTTTATTTTGTTTATTGTAAAGGCAAGGGTTTCACTACATTGCCCAGGCTGGTGTTGAACTACTGGGCTCAAGTAATCCTTCTGCCGTGGCCTCCCAACATTATGGTATTACGGTGTGATCCACTGTGCCCAGTCTCACACTAGGGTTTTTTGTTTTGTTTTGTTTTGTTTTTTTGGTATGGAGTCTTACTCTGTCGCCCAGGCTGGAGTGCAGTGGTGCAATCTTGGCTCACCGCAACCTCCACCTCCCGGGTACAAGCGGTTCTCCTGTCTCAGCCTCTGGAGTACCTGGATTACAAGCATGCACCACCACACCCAACTAATATTTGTATTTTGTAGTGACTGGGTTTCACCATGTTGGCCAGGTTGGTCTCGAACTCCTGACCTCAAGTGATCTGCCCGCTTCAGCCTCCCAAAGTGCTGAGATTACAGGCGTGAGCCACTGCACCTGGCATCTCACGCCAGTTTAAAAAAAATTATAAGGCATGGACTGGGCACGATGGCTCATGCCTGTAATTCCAGCACTTTGGGAGGCCGGGGTGGGCGGATCACTTGAGGTCAGGAGTTTGAGAACACCATGACTGACATGGTGAAACCCCTCGTGTCTACTAAAAATACAAAAATTAGCCGGATGTGGTGGCACATGTCTGTAATTCCAGCCACTTGGGAGGCTAAGTCAGGAGAATCACTTGAAAATGGGCAACAGAGGTTGCAGTGAGCCGGGATCGTGCCACCGCACTCCAGCCTGGGCAACAGAGTGAGATTCTGTCTCTCAAAAAAAAAAAAAAAAATTATAAGGTATTTCGTAGATCTAGGCTCTTTAAAAGTGGTAGGATATGAAATTACAGATGGCAATTAGAGAAAAATGGTGTGGCAGTGAAATGAACATGTTTCTGAACTAGGAGAATCAAAAGAACGGCAATGACATAGATTCCACATGGAGCTGATAAAGTGGTAGTCCCAAAGAGAATAATGTTCATATTTTTGTCAAATTGTTTTGCGGTTGTCATTGGAAGACTGAAAGGGCTGCTGGCTGCTTTTGTTAAAAGTGTATCTTCCTTACTTTTCTACTTGATAATGTCTTATTCCTCTGTATTTGTAAGAAGTAAGAAACTATGGAAATGAATTGTTCAATCTTCCTATTAAACTCAGTGTATAATATCAAAGAGGATTAAAAAAAAAATTTTTTTTTTGAGACGGAGTTTTGCTCTTATTGCCCCGGCTAGAGTGCAGTGACGCAATCACGGCTCACAGCAACCTCTGCCTCCAGGGTTTAAGCGATTCTCCTGCCCCAGCCTCCCGAGTAGCTGGGATTACAGGCACGTGCCACCACGCCCGGATAATTTTGTAGTTTTAGTAGAGACAGGGTTTCTCCATGTTGGTCAGGTTGGTCTTGAACTCCTGACCTCAGTTGATCCTCCCACCTCAGTCTCCTAGAGTGCTGAGATTACAGGTGTGAGCCACCATGCCTAGCCCCCAAGGCGGATTTTTATTAAACCTAAACCTAATCATATTTCCTACTGTTTTTTGTTTTTGTTTTTTTTTTGAGACAAAGTTTCGCTCTGTGGCCCAGGTTGGAGTGCAACGGCGTGGTCTCAGCTCACTGCAACCTCCGCCTCCCGGGTTCAAGCGATTCTCCTACCTCAGCCTCCCTGGTAGCTGGGATTACACCCGCCATCGTGCCCGGCTAATTTTTGTATGTTTGTAGAGAGGGGTTTCACCATGTTGGCCAGGTTGGTCTTGAACTCCTGACCTCAGATGACCTGCCTGTCTTGGCCTCCCAAAGTGTTGGGATTACAGGCATGAGCCTCCGTGCCCAGCTATTTCCTACTCTTGAATTCTAGTATATGGATATTTATGCTGTTGAAATATTTCTTCTGTGAGACTTGAATATTTTCTATTCTCAGTAATGGTTATTTCCATTTTTTGGTAATAACAGTGTATATTCTGCTGCTGCTCTATAGTGCTTAATTACCTGTATTTTCTCCTTTAAGGGAGCATAGGTCTGTTTATATGCTAAGCAAGTTGTCTCCACCGCTGAGGATGATATTTGCTAGAACTGTTAATAAATTTAGTTTGGCTAAGGTTTTTTTTTCTTCCCTTTTAAAGTGATATTCATCATGTATTAAAAAGTAGAGCTTGGCAGGGCGTGGTGGTTTACGCCTGTAATCCCAGCAGTTTGGGAGGCTGAGGCAGGAGGGCTCACTGAGCCCAGGAGTTTGAGACCAGCTGGGCAACATAGTGAGACACCCCCCTTTTCTAAAAACAAAAACAAAAAAAGATAGTGCTTAGTTTTAGCGTTTTGTTTGCATGGATTAGGAAATGTGATAGGCTGAGTGTGGTGGATTAGGCCTATAATCCCAGCACTTTGGGAGGCCGATGCTGGTGAATGGCTTGAGCCTAGAGGTTTGAGACCATCCTGGGCAACACGGTGAAACCCCACATCTACTAAATATATGAAAAATTAGCCGGGCATGGTGGCATATTCCTGTGGCCCCAGCTCCTTGGGAGGTTGAGGTGGAAGGATCACTTGAGCCAGGGAGGTCAAGGCTTCATTCAGTAAGGCGTAATCATACCACTGCACTCTGGCCTGGGTGATAGAGCAAGACCCTGTCTCAGAAAAAAAAGAAGGGAAGGGAAGGGAGGGGAGGGGAGGAAATGCGATATTTATATATCAGGGTCTAAAAGACGTTTGATTAAGATTACATGGGTTTTATATATTGTATGTTTCCATTCTTATTTATATCTTGCCCTGAATGCCAAAGAGTGAAAGTTGTGTGAACTTCATCTTTAGTAAAATCAGGGTAAAAAATGCCAGCTATGGAAGGCTAGGGGTAAAGAGTGAAAAATATATGTAGGATTTTTTCTGAGAACTGCCTTAGTGCATTTGTCATACTTCTTTATTTAAAAAGGAGAAGTTTATTAACGTAGAGAAGACCAGATATTCATCGGTTTCCAGTTTACAGAACAGTGATTTTAATACTATAGTAATACTCAATTAGAAGAAATTTAGGCTGGTTGTGGTGGCTCATGCCTGTAATCCCAGCACTTTGGGAGGTGAAGCAGGAGGATCACTGGAGGCTAGGAGTTCGAGACCAGCCTGGGCAATGTAGTGAGACTCCATGTCTAAAATAAATTAAAAGGTTAGTTGTGCACAGTGATGCATGCCTGTAGTCCCAGCTACTTTGGAGGCTAAGGTAAAAGGATCACTTGAGCCCAGGAGCTTGAGGCTGCAGTTAGCTATGATTGTGCCACTGTACACTCTAGCCTTGACAAGAGAGCAAGACTCTGTCTCTTAAAAAAGAAAAGAAGAAAGTTAGATTTCAAAATTATTACAAATTATTATTAATGTATTTGTTGTAAAAAAATTCTATAGTAAGTATGCTTTATGGTTTTGATATTATTGTGGAATATTTTACTATTCAAAATTTTAAAAGATATTTGTGGTTAATGATAGCAAGTACTGACATCTCTATTCTTCCTTCTCCAAACCAACTTTAAAAATAGGGAGAATTAGAAACAGAAACTAAACTGAAGCTTTGACAATTACTGTAACCTTGTAACCAAAATATATGAATTATGGCCAGGCACAGTGGCTCATGTCTGTAATCCTAGCACTTTGGGAGGCCGAACTGGATGGATCACCTGAGGATAGGAGTTCGAGACCAGCCTGCCCAACATGGCGAAATCCCGTCTCTACTAAAAGTACAAAAAAATTAGCCAGGCGTGGTGGTGGGCACCTATAATCCCAGCTACTCAGGAGGCTGAGGCAGGAGAATGGCTTGAACCAGGGGGCGGAGGTTTGAACCGAGATCAAACCGTTTCACTCCAGCCTGGGTGGCAGAACAAGACTCTGTCTCAAAGAAAACCAACAAAAACTCCCTCAAAAAACCCAAAATATATGAATTAGTACTATTAAGTGCAGTGAAAACTGAACCAGGGCAAGAGAAGATGCCAAGACAGAGTGATTTCCTCTATAGAACCAGGCAAAGTAAAGGAAGAAACTTTCTCCCAAGAAAGTGACACACCCCGAGGACAAAACCAGTAATCCCCGTGCAAGGATGGCAAAGTTGGATCTGTATGTTGGGCTCCCTGACTGGCAGGAGGGGTTGGGCTGAGTTATAAACCGTGCAGTCCTACCAGTTTTGTAGGAAGTTCAGAGTGGAGGAGAAACTGGCAGCAAGCAGCCTTTCAGCTGCTGATCTTGGTCATGTGAAGAGAAATAAAGCCTAAATTATCACCCCACCCCCAAATCTATGCCATGTGGGCTCCTGTGAGTTAGGGAACATAGTCCAGCATGGAGTCAAGCCTCAAGGGAAACTGAAAAAATAGTTCCTATGATGGAAGGTGGGGGTGAGACATAGCTCCTCTGAAACTAGAGTTTAAAGATGAGATATAAAATCTCAAGAAATAAAAGACAACAGAAGGATATAAGAGTGAGCTGTTGGAATCAGGGTACAAAATAAGAGAAAAGTAACATTGCAGAAACATTCCAAGCAGCAAATATCAACTGTAGCTGGGGGTAATGGAGGCAAGCTTGAGAAATTTGAGCAACCCAAAATGGAACAATAAAAATGAAGAAAGACTAGAGAGAGTGATAGATAGGGAATAAAGTAAATCTAGCATGCCAATAATTGATACCCCTGAAGCTATCGGAAGAATAAATCAAGCAGAAAGCAATGTCAACACATTAAGGAAGAGTTTTCCACAAGAAAAGATTTGAAGGCAGGTGTGGTAACATGCACCTGTAGTCCCAGCTACTGTGGAGGATCGCTTGAGCCCAGGAGTTCAATCCAGCTTGGACATTATAGTGAGACCTCATCTCCTTTTTTTTTTTAAAAAAAAAAAAAAAAAA
>NW_012116266.1:2637060-2637971 GCF_000951035.1 Colobus angolensis palliatus
AAAAAAAAAAAAAAAAAAAAATCAAGTCCCCTAGAAAATCAAGAGACTGGCCTCAGGCTTTTTCAACATGAAACAACATATACAAAGTCAGTAGATTAAAAAAATGTACAACCCAAGAATTTTATGTCCAGACAAGCTGTTAAGTATAACACCAATTGACATCTTTTCTTTTCTTTTCTTTTCTTTTTTTGAGACAGGGTCTCATTCTGTTGCCCAGGCTGGAGTGCAGTGGTGCAGTTTTGGCACACTGTAGCCTCGACCTCTCAGGCCCAAGCAATCCTTTCATCTCAGCCTCCCAAGTAACTAGGACTACAGGCGTGTGCCACCACACCCGGCTAATTTTTGTTTTGTTTTGTTGTTAACAGAGGTGGTGTTTTCCCCATGTTGGCCAGGCTGGTCTTGAACTCCTGACCTCAAGTGATCCGCCCACCTCACCTTGGCCTCCCAAAGTGCTGGGATTACAGGCGTGAGCCTCTGCACCTGGCCTAATTTTTGTATTCTTTATAGAGCTAGGGTTTCGCACTGTTACCCAGGCTGGCTTTGAACTCCTGAGCTCAAGCAGTCTACATGCCTCAGCCTCCCAAGGTGCTGGGATTATAGGCGTGCACCACTATACCTGGCCAACATATATTTTCAAATGGAAAAATCATGACTTATAGTTTCCACAAATCAGCTCTTGGCAGGGAAAGAAAAGAGAGGAGACTGTGTTATAAACTATTAAATCAAGAAGTGAATGGAAGACTAAATTAAAAAAATTATTTTGCATTGAATAAATTTAAATGTAGAACTAAGAACAACAGGAAAAAGCCTTGAGAGTTAGGGATGGGTAGGTAGTTGCAAGTCTGGAAATTTTTCTCAGTATTTATAACATGGGATCAATTGCAGTAATGCTGATAAGTATACTAATTTTC
>NW_012116266.1:2638271-2644470 GCF_000951035.1 Colobus angolensis palliatus
TTAGCCAGGATGGTCTCGATCTCCTGACCTCGTGATCCGCCCGTCTCGGCCTCCCAAAGTGCTGGGATTACAGGCTTGAGCCACTGCGCCCGGCCAAGTATACTAATTTTCTTTGTGTGGAGTAAAAAAGTGTTATCTAAAGGAGTTAGACTGTAATTCTTCTAAGAAAACAGACTACAGTTGACCCTTGAACAACTTGAGAGTAGAGGTACCAACCCCACATGTTGAAAATCCACATTATAACTTTTTTTTTTTTTTTTGAGATGGAGTCTCATTCCCATTGTGCAGGCTGAAGTGCAGTGACTCACTGCAACCTCCACCTCCCGAGTTCAAGCAATTCTCCTTCTTCAGCCTTCCGAGTAGCTGGGATTACAGGCGTGTGCCACCATGCCTGGGTAATTTTTGTGTTTTTAGTAGAAATGGGGTTTCACCATGTTGGCCAGCTGGTCTCGAACTCCTGACCCCAGGTGATCCACTCGTCTCGGCCTCCCAAAGTGCTAGAATTACAGGCATGAACCACCACACCCGACCATATTAGAACTTTTGACTACCCAAGAACTTAACTGATAGCCTGCTGTTAACTAGATGCCTTGCTGAAAACATAAACAGATTAACACATATTTTGTATAGGTATTATAATATTACGAACAGTAAGCTACAGAAAAGAAAATGTTATTAAGAAAACCATAAGGAAAATATATTTAGTATTAATTGGAAGTGGATCATCATAAAAGTCTTCACATTGGATAGAGGAAAAAGAGAAGGGTTAGTCTTACTGTCAGGGTAGCAGAGGAGAAAAAAAATCCATATATAAGTAGAACTACACAGTTAAAACCTTTGTACTGAATATAGTGAAATGTATAAAGGCTAAAGGCAATACAAAATATAATAGGATTAGGATGAAACAGGTCATAAATATAAAATTATAAATTGGATAAACTCATTTATTAAAAGAAAATGACTTGGACCAGGCAGGGTGACTCACTCCTGTAATCCCAGCACTTTGGGAGGCCCAGGCAGGGGGATCACTTGAGACCAGGAGTTCAAGCCCAGCCTAGGCAACATGGTGAAAGCTCGCCTCTACAAAAACTACAGAAAATTAGCCATGTGTAATGGTATGTGCCTGTAGTCCCAGCTACCCAGTAGACTGAGGTAGGATTGCTTAAGCCCTGGAGGTTGAGGCTGCAGTGAGTGGTGATCGTGCCATTACACTCCAGCCTGGGTGACAAGAGTGAGACACTGTTGACCTCAAAAAGAAAAGAAAAGAAAAAAAAAATTACTCAAAAGTAAAATGATTCAGATTGGGCAAAAAGTCAAACCCAACAAGAGTTGCATCTAAAAGGGATCAGCAAATAACATGTTAGTAAATAGTTTTATCTTTGTGGCCGTATGATATCTGTTGCAACTACTAAATTTTACCACTATAGCACAGAAGCAGCCATGGACAGTATGTAAATGAATGAGCATGGCTGTGTTCCAATAAAACTTCACTTACAAAAACAGACAGTGGGCCACATTTGTCCTGTAAGAAATAGTTTAGTTTGCTGATGTGTGATCTAAAACATAATATGGCTAGGCACAGTGGCTCATGCTTGTAATCCCAGCACTTTGGAAGGCCAAAGCGGGAGGATATCTTCAGTGCAGGAGTTTGAGACCAGCCTGGGCAGCATAGCAAGACCCAGACTCTACAAAAAATTTAAAAAATTAGACAGATATGGTGGCACGCACTTGTAGTCCTGGCTACTTGAGAGGCTGAGGCAGGAGGATCTCTTGAGCCCAGAAGTTTGAGGTTGCAGTGAGCTATGATCATGCAGTCCAGCCTGGCAACAAAGTAAGACCCTGTCCTCAAAATAAAAAATAAGTAAAAATAAAACACAACACAGTGCCTCAAAAGTTGGGAACAAAAGTACAGGCAAAGACTCAGTTGATAAATTCAAACCAAAAAAGCAATAGTTCAAATATTTGTGTCAGACAAGGTTGTATTAATCACAAAATGCATCAGTTGAGTTGCATTTTTTTTTTTTTTTTTTTTTTGAAACAGGGTTTCCCTCTGTTGCCCAGGCTGGAGTGCAGTAGCACAATCTCGGCGCACTGCAACTTTATATCCTTCTATCCCTACCCTCAGATTTCTTTCTATGATTTGTAAAATCCTCTCATACCTACAGACATGTAGATTCCTCTTTTTTCTTGAAGTTCTTATAGGTTTCTTTGAACTAATTTGTGAAAGATACATGTGTGTTTGGCTTGTGGGTGAGTAGAGCAAAGATGGTGAAAAATGAAAAATGGCATGGATTTGCTTTGAAATATTTCCTGTCCCAAACATCCAGGGCAGCTAAATTTAAATGTTTATGTTTTATAATTTTCAAACTTAAAAAATTTTAATGGACACAAAATAATTGTACATGTTTGTGGGGTATACAGTGATGTTTTGATTCATATAATGTATAGTGATCAGCAGGGTAATTAGAATATCTGTCATCTCAAACATCTTTTTTTGTGTATTGGAAACATTCAATATCCTCCTTCTAGCTATTCAAAACTATGTAATAATTATTGTTAACTAAAAAATAGCCGTCCTACAGTGCTAGAGAACATTAGGGCTTATTCCTCCCATCTAGCCATAATTTTGTATCCTTTAACAAATCTCTTCCTATTCTCTTCTTTCCCCTACCTTTCCCAGTCTTTATCTGGTAGTCTGTGTTCTACTTTTTACTTCTTTTTTTTTTCTGGAGACAGTTGCACTCTGTTGCCCAGGCTGGAGTGCAGTGGTGTGATCTCAGCACACTGCAACCTCCACCTCCTGGGTTCAAGCGACTCTCCTGCCTTAGCCTCCCCAGTAGCTGGGATTACAGGCGCCTGCCACCACACCTGGCAACTTTTTGTATTTTAATAGAGACAGTTATTTCACCATGTTGGCCAGGCTGGTCTTGAACTCCTAAGCTCAAATGATCCACCTGCCTTGGCCTCCAAAATGCTGGGATTACATGCATGAGCCACTACGCCCGGCCTGCTTTTTACTTGGAGATCAACTTTTTTAAGTGACTACGTGAGTGAAAACATGTGTGTTTAATTTTCCATACCTCATTTCTTTCACTTAAGATAACGTCTTCTAGTTCTATCCATATTGCTGTGAATAAGAGAATTTTTTTTTCTTTTTTTTTTGGCGGGGGATGGAGTCTTGCTCTGGCGCCCCTGCTGGAGTGCAGTAGTGCGATCTCAGCTCACTGCAACCACCGCCTCCCAGGTTCAAGTGATTCTCCTGCCTCAGCCTTCAATGTAGCTGGGATTACAGAGTGCCATCACCCTCAGCTAATTTGTATATTTTTAGTAGAGAAGGGTTTTGTCATGTTGGCCAGGCTGGTCTCAAACTCCTGACCTCAGGTGATCTGCCTGCCTTGGCCTCCCCAAGTGCTAGGATTACAGGTGTGAGCCAGCGTGCCCAGTGCCCGAGAATTTCATTCTTTTTAATGGCTGAATAGTATTCCATTGTGTATATATACCACATTTTCTTTATCCATTCATCTGTTGTGGGACACCTAGTTTGATTCCATATCTTGGGTATCGTCAATAGTGCTTTGATAAACATGAGAGTACAGATATCTCTTTGATGTATTATTTCCTTTTCTTTGGAAAAATGCCTAGTAGTGGGTAGTTCTATTTGTAGTTCTTTGAGGAACCTTCATACTGTTACTTTCTTTCTTTCTTTTTTCTTTTTTTTTAAAGACATAGTCTCCCTCTGTCAGCCAGGCTGGAGTGCAGTGGTGCGATCTCAACTCACTGAAGCCTTGACCTCCTGGGTTCAGGCGATCCTCCTGCCTCAGCCCCGAGTAGCTGAGACTACAGGCGCATGCCACCAAGCCCAGCCAATTTTTGTATTTTTAGTAGAAACAGGGTTTTGTATTTTTAGTAGAAACAGCCTAGAAACATGTTGACTAGGCTGGTCCCGAACTCCTGACCTCAAGTGATCCACCTGTCCTGGCTTCCCAAAGTGCTGGGATGACAGGCATGAGCCACTGTTCCCGGCTCATACCGTTCTTTATAGTGGCTATACTGGTTCACATTCCTGGTGTATAAGAGTTCCCTTTTTGCTGTTCCTCACCAGCATTTGTTATTTTCTGTCTATTTGATAATAGCCATCCTAAGTGGGGTAAGAGGATGCTTTACCCCAATTCTGATTTGTATTTCCCTGATGATTAGTGATATTCAGCATTTTTTTATATATTTGTTAGCCATTTGTATGCCTTCTTTTGAGAAATGTCTGTTCAGATCATTTGCCCATTTAAAAATTGAATTGTTTGCATTTGTTTCTTTTGAGATGTTTGTTTCTTATATATATTCTGGATGTTAATCCCTTGTTGGTTCAATAGTTTGCAGATATTTTCTCCCATTCCGTAGGTTGTCTGTTTGTGCTGTTGGTTGTTCCTTTGCTGTGCAGAAGCTTTTTAGTTTGATATAATTCCATTTGTTTATTTTTATCTTATTGTCTATACTTTTCAGATCTTAACTCATAAAATATTTCCCCCATCAGTGTCCCCTGTGTTTTCTTCTAGTAGTTTTATGGTTTTAGGTCTTACAATTAGGTCTTTGATCCATTTTAAGTTGATTTTCATATGGGGTGAAAGGTGGGGGTCTAGTTTCATTCTTCTGCATGTGAGTATCTAGTTTCCTAGCACCTAAATTTAAATTTCTAGTCCAATTTTTTTTTCTTATATTCTCATAAGGTGAAAAGAGAAAGCTTTTATTTTTTACGTTAATGTGTGATTAGATTTACTTAGTAATGAATGTGATTTTTTTCCTTCCAGAAGAGAAAGTGTGATTTTTATTAACTAAGGTAATTTTTCGAGTTTTTTTTTTTTTTTCTACTACAGTAAGTGAAGTATTTCTTGAGAAGAATACAAATTCTCTACTTTTATTACTGGCAGGTGGAATATAGTCATGTATTACAAGAATGAACACTTATGAATAGTAATTTGTTTCTCCAGTGTTTACCATATACTAGGGATGATACTTAGTATGTTGCATATTTTGTATCACTTGATCCTTCCAGCGTCCTGATGATAACATAGATACTATTATTATCCCTGTTTTACAGATGAGAAAACTGACATTCAGATAGGTTAAATGATTGGTTCAAGGTAACACAGCAAGTGGCAGATTTTAGACTTGAACAACCGTGTCTTCTGACACCTCCAGCGTTTACGTATCTTGTCATTCACTGGTAAAGGAGAGAGTATTTCTGGACTTTTTCAGTAGCTGATATCTGAGCTGTTCCATCAGCCATCTTGATGATGGCTGGAAGTGCAGAAGAGGATGGGCGAGACTCCATCAGCTCACTAAGATTCTGACTTGGCAAAATAGACTCAGTTTCATGATAGACTAGATGGTGTTGTAATATATAAATCCTACCATTGGGCCTTTTGTGTGTAGTTTGGTAGTGAGTATTGTGTAATTCCCTCCTTCCATTTTCTCACTGACTCTGAAAAGACTCATAAGCCATGATTATTATACTACTTAGTGTGATTGGAAGCACCACATGGTGCAGAACTCTGAACTGAATGGTGTAAGTATGGTCAGGTGACTAGTCTTTGGACCTGAGTTTATTGAGATTGGATGGGATAGGTGTAGGGAAATATTATAAGGGAAAAAATATTTTTTAATGGCAGAAATTTGCTTTATTTTGTATTTCATAGAAACATTTATAAATTGCCAAATATTTTACCATCATATCAAAAAAAGTAGAATTTCTGAGAGAAGTTTGAGGTCTACCATTTATTCTGCTGGCATTGTAAAGGGATGTGGGTTCTGAAAATAAGTATAGCATGCAAACATCAGTAATGAAAAAGAGACCTACTACCTGTGACATTCATTTGGTGGAAGAGTTCTGCTGCTTTGAGGTATTTGTAAAACTTAACCAGCGCAAATGTTATTTAGTTCAATTTGGGGGGATAAGGTAACTTAATTTTTTGTTTTGTTTTGTTTTTGAGACAGATCCTCACTCTGTCACCCAGGCTGGAGTCCAGGGGTGTGATCTCGGCTCACTGCAACCTCTGTCTCCCGGGTTCAAGTGATTCTCCTGCCTCAGCCTCCCAGGTCGCTGGGATTACAGGTGCCCGCCGCCATGCCTGGCTAAGTTTTGTATTTTTAGTAGAAACGGGGTTTCACCATGTTGGCCAGGCTGGTCTCGAACTCCTGACCTCAG
>NW_012116266.1:2644520-2666198 GCF_000951035.1 Colobus angolensis palliatus
CACCATGTTGGCCAGGCTGGTCTCGAACTCCTGACCTCAGGTGATCCACCCACCTTGGCCTCCCAAAGTGCTGGGATTACAGGCATGAGCCATGGCGCCCGGCCAACTTAATGTTTTATAATGTCTCTTATTTTCTTATTTAACCTCATTATTGAGATGTTGATTTACAGTGAAGAATCCATTGCATTAGTAAGGGTGATACCGTAGTATTTTGCTTCCTGGGTGAACTAGCTTTGCTGATTTCTGTTTGTTAACTAGGCCTTTTGATATTTTTGTAGACAATCTGCTTCATCTTGATTCTGCGGCATTCCAAACTGTGGTATCCTTGGGGGTTCTCTTAACATTGCTATGGTGCAGAAGATTTAAAATCAGGTATGGCTGTGGGGCCAGAAGTCCCTCAGTGAAATTCTCAACTTAAATCTGCCTTATACTCTCTGATTTATCATTTGGGTTTCTTTTTTTGTGGTGGCCTTTTAGCTGATGTTCACAAGGAATAGAGTCACGTGATGTATGAAGGGAAACATATACACTTCTCTGAGGTTGACAATAAGCCCTTGTGCTCATATAGCCCCAAACTGTGCAAGCAGAGGCGACTCAACGGCTACGCCTTCTGTATCAGACACGTTCTGGAGGACAAGACTGCCCCCTTCAAGCAATGTGAATATGTGGCCAAGTATAACAGCCAACGCTGCACCAACCCCATCCCCAAATCAGAGGATCGTAGGTAAGGGCTAATCATGAGACTCAATCCTTGATTTCATTAACAGGCTTGGAATTTTTTCTTTTCTTGTTTTTTCTTCTCTTTTCTTCTGTCCCTCATTTCTCCCTCCCTCCCTTCCTCCACCTATATAAATATTGAATTCTGGGGGTAATCTAAGTAAACTATGGAATACTTTTAAAGATGACATATGGCAGTTTTTAAAAATAGAGTAATACGTTTGGAGAATTACTTAAAATATGTTTGAGTGTCTTCTTTTTAATTGATTTCATGGACTTCTAGAATTTTTAAGATTTTTTTTCCCCTCAAAGTTGCTGCTTGAAGTCTTAAAACGGATTTGTTTGGTTTGTGGCCTTATAAAGTAATTCCTGATTCTGTACCTAGTTTTCTCATTTGCCTAAATGAGAGAAATTTTAAGAACTAATTAGGTGTTGTAATTAATGATAGTAATTTTGGAGTTTAAAATCTATGCCTAGAAGTTAGTAAAGGATATATACTTAAAAATTTTTTTTTAAACTACTTGGATCATTTAGATTTATTTCCTGTCAGACTTCTCACCAGTGTTTGGCATGTTTTATAACCTTACCTTTTTTGGTTAAAAAGTGTTCCAAATAGAGTATGTTTACCATAATTTGGAAACACTATTTTCACATTAAGGGTCCATTTTGCCACTAGAATGATGAGTTTATGCTTTTCTGACTGGAATTGTGTTTAAAGGAGTCTTATACTGGTTATTCATCTTTCATATTGTTAGGAAAATTTACACTATCTTTCATATATAATCTCTTCTCCATGCCTCTTTTTCTTCAGTTCTCCAGAAACTATATAGATCATTGCGGGACTTCATGGAGAGATACATGCTTGTTTCCCAAAAGTTTCAAGATACTTGTTATCTCTAGGTAGAAAATTTGAATCTTAAAACACACACACAACCTTCATCCATGTTTCTATACATTAGCAAATGTCACTTGCATAAATTGGTTGGACAGGAATCAGATATTTTATGTCATGAATACTTTTTATGCTTGCAGTATGAAATAAATAATTTGTGTTGGTGGAGATCTCACCAAAATGAGTACAAATAGTTTAATGGGGATTTAGGAATACTCTTTTAGAATTTCTAATGAGCGCTTAAGGCTTCAGATTACAATACCTGAAAGTTAGAAACAGCTGCTTAGTGGGGCAAGAAATAAAATTTTAATCTCAGGTGAGAAAGGGACCTGTGTATTACGCTAAATATATCTGTCTAGTTAGTTTTTAGCAGACTGAAAATGGTAATTTCTTACTGCTGCCTTTTTGTAACTTGAAGAATGGATGAGCTTGGATTAATTTTTTTTTATGTCAAGCCCCATTGTAAACACATTTCTAAAATTTTGTCTTAAAATCAGCTTATCATGGTTACAGTTGTCAGTGTTGGATTTATTTTCAGTTGAGCCAAAGCAGGAATTATCTTAATAGCAGCAAGCACTGGGTGTGATGGCTCACACCTGTAATCCCAGCACTTTTGGAGCTCAAGGCGGTGGATTGCTTGAGCTTAGGAGTTCAAGACCAGCCTGAGCAACATGACAAAACCCCATCTCTACAAAAAATACAAAAATTAGCCAGGTGTGGTGGTACATGCCTGGAATCCCAGCTACTTGGGAGGCTGAGATGGGAGGATTGATTTAGCCCAGGAGGTCGAGGCTGCAGTGAGCAGTAATTGTGCCCCTGTACTCCAGCTTGGGCAACTGAACAAGACCCCATATCCAAAAAAAAAAAAAAAAAAAAATTCTCTGACACATCTGTATTCACCTTTGTCTTTGAAATAGTTTGCTCTTTTGAGAACATGTTTCTATCTCAAGAGAAGCTGTGCTTAATAAATGCTAAGTTGTTTTTTTTTTTGATGGCGTCTCACTCTGTTGCCCAGGCTGGAGTGCAGTGGTGTGATCTCGGCTCACTGCAAACTCTGCCTCCTGCGTTCAAGCAATTCTCCTGCACCAGCGTCCCCAGTAGCTGGGATTACGGGTGTATACTACCACGCCTGGCTAATTTTTATATTTTTAGTAGAGATGGGGTTTTACCATGTTGGCCAGGATGGTCTTGAACTCCTGACCTCAAGTGATCTGCCCACTTCTGCCTGCCAAAGTGCTGGAATTACAGGCATGAGCCACTGCACCCAGCCGTAAGTACTAAGTTATAAATTTATCTTTCTTTTTTTTTTTTCTTTGAGATGGGGTCTCATTCTGCTGCCCAGAAAGTGCAGTGGCATGATTGTAGCTCACTACAGCCTTGAACTTCGGGCTTTGAATGATCCTCTTGCCTCAGTCTCCCAAGTAGCTAGGACTACAGGCACAAGCCACGTGGCCGGCTGTGTTTTGAAAAATTTTTGTGGAGATGGAGCCTTACTAGGTTGCCCAGGCTTATTTCGAGCTCCTGGCTTCAAGCAATCCCCCTGATTTGGCCACCATTCCAGGCCAAATTTATTCTTTATTAAAATTTTTTCCTGTTCTTGGAAAACTTTTTGGTTAGTGCAATTATCCCAGCTGCCTCTTTCTTTGCTGGCCATTGCTTTGTGAATCTGTTCTGTTTAAGATATGTATGGGACCTACCTCAAACTTGCTAGGGAAGCACATGTGTGCGTGCGCACGCACACACAGTGTAGATTCTCTTTGCTGGCTAGAAACCTTTTTCTCTTTTTCAGTGACGGCACATGACAAAGAAAGCTTTTTCTTAAGAGGCCTGTCTTAAGGAGTGCCTCTGATAGATTTATTTCTAAGACGAAGCAACACAATACACATATTCTGTGTGTGTGTGAGATTTTCTGACTATTTGGTGAATCTGTATTTTTAGCCATTACTAAAAAAAATTTTTATGATGAAGCCCAGTGAATTTGAGGATTGACATTTTTTACTTTAGTGGTCTTTTCCCAAACTGTGTTTGTGGAGCTATCACCTATATGCTACAATAAAAATAGGTTCTCTTTTGTTTTTGTTTTTTGAGGCTGAGTCTCACTCTGTCGCCCAGGCTGGAGTGCAGTGGCACAGTCTCAGCTCACTGCAGCCTCCACCTTATGGGTTCAAGGGATTTTCCTGCCTCAGCCTCACAAGTAGCTGGAATTACAGGTGCCCGCCACCACACCCCACTAAGTTTTGTATTTTTAGTAGAGATGGTGTTTCGCCACGTTGGCCAGGCTGGTCTCAAACTACTGACCTCAAGTGATCCACCTGCCTCGGCCTCCCAAAATGCTGGGATTATAGGCATGATGAGCCACCTTGCCCGGCTGGTTCTGTTTTCTTGGATTTTTTTTTTTTTTTTTAAACTGAGACAGGGTCTTGCTATGTTGTTCAGGCCAATCTTGAACTCCTGGCCTCAAGGGATCCTCCTGCCTCGGCTTCCCAAAGTGCTGGGATTACAGACATGAGCCACTGCGTTTGGCCCTGGGTTTCATTTTCAAATAATTTTGGGAAACACTGCCAGATGGGTACATTTTCCTCTTGGAACTTCATAATGTATGATATACAAAGTGCTTTGAGTAGTTGCACATGTAGTTGTAACAAAAAAACAAAATCCTTCTTTAATTTTGTTTAAGCCAGCATTTTCCAAATTTATTTAAGCATGGAGTAGTGTTTTTTTGTTTGCTTGTTTGTTTGTTTGTTGTTTTTTTGAGACGAGTCTCACTCTGTCTCCCAGGCTGGAATGCAGTGGTGCAGTCTCAGCTTACTGCAACCTCTGCCCCTGGGTTCAAGCGATTCTTGTGCCTCAGTCTCCCGAGTAGCTGGGATTACAGGCATCTACCATCATATCCGTCTAATTTTTGTATTTTTAGTAGAGATGGGGTTTTGCCGTGTTGGCCAAACTGGTCTCGAACTCCTGGCCTCAGGTGACCCATCTGCCTTGGCCTCCCAAAGTGCTGGGATTACAGGTGTGAGTCACCGCACCTGGCCCTTTTATAGGTTTTTAAAATAGCATGAAGAGTATGAAGACCACAATAAATATCTACCTTTTCAATACCCACACAGACGAAAATTCACAAGCATCAAGACCATCCAGGAAAACATGACATCAACAAATGAAATAAATAAGGCACCAAGGACCAATTCTGGAAAAACAGAGATATGTGATCTCTCAGACAGAGAATTCAAAATAGCAGTTTTTGAACTTAATTTTGCTCATTTTTTTTTTTTTAAGTTTCCACAGGAAAAGTCCATGTCAATATGGCATCACTGGTGAATTCTATCAAGCATTTTAAAAAATTATTTTTATTTTATTTTTCCATAAGTTACTGAGGTACAGGTGGTATTTGGTTACATGAATAAGTTCTTTAGTGGTGACTTGTGAGATTCTGGTGCGCCAGTCACCCAAGCAATATACTTGCTCGTTGTTGAAGACTAATGAGAGTCTTCATGAGCTTTGATTTTAGTTGGTCTTAGCTCTGACTCTTTCCAGCTGGAAAGAGTCTCAGGCAAGTTAATTTCTATAAAGCTTAGTTTCCTCGTGTGCATTAAGGGCATTATTTTAGTGCCTACAGCAGGTAGATACTACAGGAGATAATTCGTGTACTTACATCTGGCTACTGAAAAAGACATTTCACCTATAACCCCATGAGCCATCTTTTACTTTCTTGTTTCATTCTGTCTTTCTTTCTGTCTCTTTCTCTCTCTCTGTATATATGTATCTAAAGCACAGTAGACACTTGACATTCTTGAGGGTTTTATGTCATAAGAGCTTTGTGAATCTCCAAATACCTTAATGGCCTTAGAAAATATATATATATATTTCTCTGTAAGAGAATTTTAAGTGATCTTTTAGACTCTTGATGAGTTACTTTGTATGCTATGAATAGAGAATAACAAAGCCATGTGAGAAGCAGTAGCTAAGCAGTTATCCAGGGCCACTCAGTCACTGAATGACTTGCTTCTGTCTGGCCACCCCTGTGCATGTACAGTTCACATATTTACCTCATCAAAATTACACTGACTTTGAGGATTGCTTGAAAGTAGTAGAGGTTTGCATGTTAAGTCGCTGGCTGCCAAGAGTCACTATAGTGATGCAGTTTTTAACATATTAGGATTCATATGTAGTTTTATGTTCTACTTTAAAAAATAGGTATCATGAATATTTTCCCATGTATGTGTGTGTTTTAAAGGTACTGCAACAGCCACCTGCAGGTACTTGGCTTTATCCCGAAAAAAGAGAGGAAGAAAAAGAATGATCCTATAGATGAGGTGAAGGTCAGGCACCAGATGGATACCATGGCCTTTAGCCTGACAGTGCCCACGCTGGCCTTGAAGATGCCCAACGGACTGGATGGAATGTCCCTCTCTCCACCTGGGGCAAGGGTCCCTCTCCACTACCTGGAAACTGAGTTGGAAGACCCATTTGCTTTCAACGAGGAAGATGATGACCTAAAGAAAGGGGCAACTGTGAGAAAGAAGTTGCAGAGCAAGTTGGCCCAGAATCGGCAGCGCCAGAGAGAGACAGAGATTTTAAAAGTTCGACAAGAGCACTTTAGTCCCCCTCCTGCACCTTCACAGCAGCAGCCTCCGCAGCAGCACTCCCACCTGTCACCTTTATCCACTTCTTTAAAACCTCCAGCGCCACCGCAGGGTTCAGTCTGCAAGTCACCTCAACCTCAGAACACCAGCCTACCAATGCAGGGAGTGGCACCCACCACACACACTATAGCACAAGCAAGGCAGTTGTCTCACAAGAGGCCTCTGCCCCTCCTGCCATCCAGTAGGGCTCCCACCGTGGACCCACCCAGGACTGACCGGATCCTCATGAAAGCCACAGCCTTCTCTCCACACTTCTCATGTATAAGCCGACTGCAGAGACTGGTGAAACTGTGCACCCAGAAACATCAGTTGGACACTGATCTGTTTCCCCATTTAGGTGAGTTATCTATTTTATCGTATCATAGATACATAATATGACAGAATGTGTTCTGTTGTGTGGAGCTTCCCTTTCATAATCACCCCATATGTGATGGGGGTGGAATCACAATGGGGCAGAGCAGTGCAGTGGAAGATTCTGTATTTAGGTAGACCACCTTAAAATAAACACAGTCATCCCTCTACATGTGTGGTGGATTGGTTCCAGGATTTCCCTCAGGTACCAAAATTTGAGGATGCGCACGTTCCTGATATAAAACAGCATAGTATTTGCACATAACCTATGCACATCCTCCCATATTCTTTAAATCATCTCTAGATTATTTATAATACCTAATATAATGTAAATGCTATGAAAACAGTTGTTATACTGTATTGTTTAGGGAATAATGACAAGAAAAAAAGTCTGTATATATTCAGTACAAATGTAATCTTTTTTTTCAAATATTTCTGATCAGCGATTGGCTGAATCCACAGATGTGGATCCCATGGATACAGAGGGCCAACACTGGAGGGCATAATACTTGCTGAACAGGATACAGAAATAGGAGTTGGGAATTTAGAATTCCACACATAGCTTTTATTTGTAGTGATAGCAGCATTAAAAGACAGTTGTGTTTGGTTGTATGCTTTTATGAGTTTAGCACCTGTGCATCCAATGAAGTTCTTTGCGTGTCTTATTCTAGGAATGATCATAGCATTGTTGATATCTGCTGACAGTTTTAAAACATTTTTTCCTGTTTAAAAAATTTGCAAGGCAGTACCTGTTAATGATTTAAAAGTGAGAAAATACAGGGAAAACTTGTAATTTAATGTAGTCACATGTCTATTTTTCTTTTGTTGCTTCTGAATTTCCTGTCTTGCTTAAGAAAACTTCCTCGATTCCAAGTTTATACAGATATTCTATGTTTTCTATTAATAGTTTGATTGTTTTTTATCATTTAAACCTTTAATTCAGTTGAAATTTATTCTCAAATGCAATATGAGCTATGATTTTCACTTCAGGAAAAATTATTTGCATAATGTGACAGCAATAGAAATATGAGCAAAGATAGAACATGAAGAGATATGAATAGTCAGTAAACAAATGAATACCTCAATCCTCTCAGCAGGCAGGAAATACAAATTAAAGCGACAATGAATTACCAGATTGGCAAAAATGATATCCATTGTTGGTCAGGGTCAGGATATGGTATCTCATACATTGCTGGTGAGTAATTTAGCAATATCTACTAATTTAAAATGTATTTATAGGCTGGGCTTAGTGGCTCATGCCTGTAATCCCAGCACTTTGGGAGGCTGAGGTGGGCAGATCACCTGAGGTCAGGAATTTGAGACCAGCCTGGCCAACATGGTGAAACCCTGTCTCTACTACAAGTGCAAAAAAATAGCTGGGTGTGGTGGTGCGCACCTGAAGTCCCAGCTACCTGAGAGGCTGAGGTGGGAGAATTGCTTGAAGCGGGGAGGTGGAAGCTGCAGTGAGTCGAGATTGCGCCACTGCACTCTAGTCTGGGTGACAGAGACCCCGTCTCAAACAAACAAACAAACAAACAAACAAAATATATTTGTAGCCAGCAGACTCACTTTTGGGACACTATCCTGTGGATTAAAAAAATCAAACTGTAAGGATGTATGTGCAAGGACGTTCACTGAAACATTGTTCGCAGCATTAAAAACCTGCAAAGCAACAATTACTGATAGGAAACCTTGACTAAATTATGGTTCGTATGTGTTTTATGAAATATTATGTAACAGGCTGGGTGCAATGGCTCATACCTGTAATCCTAGCACTTTGGGAGGCCGAGGTGGGAGGATCACTTGAGCTCAGGAGTTCAAGATCAATCTGGGCAACACAGTAAGACCTCATCTCGTTATATAAAAAAAAGAAAAAGAAAAGAAAAGAAAGAAATATACAGCTATTAAAAAGAATGAATGAGGCCGGGCGTGGTGGCTTACGCCTGTAATCCCAGCACTTTAAGAGGCCGAGGTCGGTGAATCACCTGAGGTCAGGAGTTCGAGACCAGCCTGGCCAATATGGCAACACCCTATCTCTACTAAAAATACAAAAATTAGCCTGGCATGGTGGTGCGTGCCTGTAATCCCAGCTACTTGGGAGGCTGAGGCAGGAAAATTGCTTGAACCCAGGAAGTGCAGGTTGCGGTGAGCCGAGATTGTGCCATTGCACTCCAGCCTGGGCAACAAGAGCGAAACTCCATCTCAAAAAAAAAAGGAAAATGATATCTGTATCTTTTGACCGGGATGTGTCCATGGTATATTAAAAAGTAGAAAAAAAAATCAAGAGGTAATTATTATCCCATTTTGGTAAACATAAACAAAGTAAATAAACAGGGGATATCAGTATATTTATTGATTAAGTATATGACTGTTTGCCTGATTGGTGTGAGCAAAGGTAAAAGTATAAAAGGATATATACTTCCAGGCTGTTAACATCAGCTACCCTTTGGGAGGATGGAATTGGACAGGGTGTATTTTATAGGAGATGGGAGTGGTGACTTTTCTTACAGCTTTTTATTGTTTAACCTGTTGTTTAACCATCTGTGACTTTTCGTGATTAAAATACAAAAGTTAAAAAATTTATAAACAAAAATAATAAAACACTCCAAGCCATATTAATACCCATTTGTTAGTGCCTTGATATATTCTTTCCAATATATAAAATTGGGTTCTTACTATACATGCTGTTTTGTAACCTGTTTTAAAATTTTTCATACTAATGTATTTTCAAGTTGGTGATTTTTAATATACGGTGTAATTTTTCATGACTGAATTCTGTCTTCCATTTAAGTTGTATCCAGTTTATGTCCTTATAAACTGTTGTAGATGTATATAGCCTTAAAGTAAAACAATTATTGCCACATCTTTAATTTTTTTCTTCAAATAGATTGTTAATTCAGCCTAAAAGTGGAATTGCGGATTCAAAGCTTTAGCTTTTAAAAAAAAAACAAAAAAAGTGTTGATATATGTTGCTAAATTTTTCTTCAGAATTATTTTGTCAGCTTATCTTCTTTAAGCAGTGTGTGAAAATACAGTTTCTCTAAATCTTTTATCAGCCCTGGGTAGTATTATTATGTTATTATTGCCTTTGCAAATTAGATAGAAAATCTGCTTAAATTTACATATCTTAGTGTTTCTCAAATATTTGTTTTTAGGATCCTTTTCACTTAAAAATTAATAAGGACACCATAAAGCTCTTGTATATGGGTTGTATCTATTTATACTGTATTTAGAAGCTAAAACTGAGAAATTTAAAATACAATTTTTTTTTGAGACAGGGTCTTGCTGTGTTGTCCAGGCTGGAGTGCAGTGGCACGATCATGGCTTACTACTGCCTTGACCTACTGGGCTCAAGCGATCTCCCGACCTCAGCTTCCCAAGTCACTGGGACCACAGGCACACACCACCACAACTGGCTAACTTTTTTTTCAAATTTTTGATAGAGATGGGGTCTCACTGTGTTGTGTTGCCCAGGCTGATCCTCCTGTCTTGGCCTCCCAAAGTGCTGGTGGGATTACAGGCATAAGTCACCGTGCCTGGCCTGTCAGATTCTCTTTCAAATAAAGATGATGATGTAGGCTGGGTGTGGTGGCTCACGCCTGTAATCCCAATACTTTGGGAGGCTGAGGTGGGCAGATCATTAGATCAGGAGTTCAAGTCCAGCCTGGCCAACATGGTGAAACACTGTTTCTACTAAAAATACAAAAACTTAGCTGGGCATGGTGGAGCATGCCTGTAATCCCAACGACTCGGGAGGCTGAGGCAGGAGAATTGCTTGAACTGGGACCTGGAAAGCAGAGGTTGCAGTGAGCCAAGATCGCGCCTCTGTACTCCAGCCTGGGCTACAGAGTGAGACTCCATCTCAAAAAAGAAAAAGTGATAATGAATGAGAAAAAGCAGTTTGGTCAGGTTGCAATGAAAACAGTTGTGCAAGTCCTCTTCCTCAGGACAGCTGTCATACTTTCTTCCTCTGCAGCAGATTCACATTTACACACACAGAGTAGTATCAAGACATGTGCTCGGGGGTCGATTTAATAAAAATAAATAATCTTTAATGAACAAGAATATTCTCAAATAAAACTCCTTTACAACTGCGAAGCATGGGATGAGGAATACTGTGACTCCTAGTAAGTCTGATGCCACTGCCTTGATTCATGGTAATTAAGGAGCCTGTAGTTTTACCCATCATTGCTTTTATACCATCAGTGTAAGTGTCAACACAGTGAAAAAGGCAAATAATGTCTTAATATTATTTTGTTGAAAATAGTTTTGAGGCCAGGTGAGGTGGCTCATGCCAATAATCTTAGCACTTTGGGGAGGCCAAGACAGGAGGATCACTTGAGCCCAGGAGTTCGGGACCAGCCTGGGAAACATAGTGAGATTCTTTCTCCTTTTTAAAATTTAAATTAAAAAAACACTTTTTAGAAAGAAAATAGTGTTGACCTATATACTCCAAGAATATTTCAAGGACTTCTGGTGATCTGTGGACCATACTTTCAGAACTGCTATTTTGGATTAATAATATAGTTGAGTATTTGTTCATAATGATTTTTGGACATTTTGTTTATTTTGACTTTCACTTCTTCCATCCATATATTTATTTTCTATTGATTGGTAAGAGCTTTTTATATGTGTATTATATCTGTTGGAAAGTCTCTCCGTCCTCTCCTTTGTGTTTTGCTCCCAGGTATCTGTTATAGCCAGGCACAGTTGCAAACTTGTAATCTCTGCTACTTGGGAGGCTGAGGCGGAAGGAGCCCTTAAGTCTAAGAGCTTATGGCTGGCAGTGAGCTATAATCATGCCACTGTGACAGAGCTGAGACCCCTGTCTCTTAAAAAGAAAAGAAAAGAAAAGAAGTATCCATTGTAGGGATTTAAAAGTTAAAATTTTAATGTATTCTCTTCTTTAAGATTTCTTTCTTTTGAGGCTGGGTTTTGATTTGCTTGCTTCCTTGTTTGGATTCTCTTCATCCCAAAAATATGTAAACCGATTCACCCATATTTTCTTTTAGTCCTTTTATTATTTCATTATTTGCATTTTAGTTATCTAGCTGGAACATTTAGACATTAGTTTTGAGGCAGAGATCTAACAGTTTTTTTAAAAGTTTGCCTCTAATTCCAACACTTACCGGCATCATCTACTAAATTTTTATTTATAATTTCATTTATTTTTGGATGCTGATAATTTTTTAGCTTTTGAAATGATGAAATTTTATGTCATCTTAGGGGCTGATTTTTTAATTTTTTTTTGATGCGGAGTCCTGCTCTGTCACCCAGTCTGTAGTGCAATGGTGAAGTTTTGGCTCACTGCAACCTCTGCCTCCCGGATTCAAGTGATTCTCCTGCCTCAGCCTTCTCAGTAGCTGGGACTACAGGCGCATGCCACCACATCCAGCTAATCTTTTGCATTTTTAGTAGAGACAGAGTTTCACTATATTGGTCAGGCTGGTCTTGAACCCCTGATCTTGTGATCTGCCTGCCTCTGCTTCCCAAAGTGCTGGGATTACAGGCATGTGCCACTGTGCCCAGCAATTTTTAAATCATTTTTCAACAGAATGAAAACATACAGAAAAAGTTTTCAGCCTTTTACATTTTTTTTTTCTTTTTTTGAGATGGAGTCTTGCTGGGTTGCCCAAGCTGGAGTGCTGTGGCATGATCTCAGCTCATTGCAGCCTCTGGCTCCCAGGTTCAAGTGATTCTCTTGCCTCAGTCTCCTGAGTAGCTAGGATTACAGGTGCACGCCACCACGCCCGGCTAATTTTTTGTATTTTTAATAGAGACGGGGTTTCACTATGTTGGCCAGGCTGGTCTTGAACTCCTGACCTCAGGTGATCCACCCACCTTGGCCTCCCAAAGTGCTGGGATTACACGCGTGAGCCCCTATGCCCGGACGCCCTTTTAAATTTTTAAAAATGCAAACATATTGGAGGGCCTAAGATTTCAAATCAAAGGTTATTTTGGGGAAACCAGAAATAGTAATATATATACTCTATAACCTTATGACAAAGTATAGTCTGTATTCATGTTAGCAAAGAGTACTTAAATAAAAACTCAGTCTTATTATTAGCTTTTATAGTCCTGTCTGCGCTAGTTATATCAGTTAGTTACATTAAAACTAGTGATAATGAAGCCAAGATCAAAGGTTTGCTTTATTGGACAGTTAGTTTCACAGCAGGAAAAACACTTCCATCTTAGTTTTTATGACTTAGATCTTGACTTCTTCAGAGAAAGTATAGGTGTCTTAGTAGAAATTATTCTGTTGAAACAAATAAAAGATAACTCATGTTCTGTTTTTTATTGGTGCCTTAAATGTCACTTTGAAGAACTTTACCTTTCTTTTTTTTTTTTTTTTTTGTTGTTGTTGTTGTTGAGACGGAGTCTCGCTCTGTCTCCCAGGCTGGAGTGCAGTGGCCGAATCTCAGCTCACTGCAAGCTCCGACTCCCGGGTTTACGCCATTTTCCTGCCTCAGCCTCCCGAGTAGCTGGGACTACAGGCACCTGCCACCTCGCCCGGCTAGTTTTTTGCATTTTTTTTTTAGTAGAGACGGGGTTTCACTGTGTTAGCCAGGATGGTCTCGATCTCCTGACCTCGTGATCCCCCCGTCTCGGCCTCCCAAAGTGCTGGGATTACAGGCTTGAGCCACCGCGCCCGGCCAGAACTTGACCTTTCAACACACTGAAGTTGATGCTGTTGTGATCATTTAATTGCTTTTTTTTACCTTTTCCCCCTACAAATTATTAATTATTTCAGTTGAGAGAAAGTAACTCATTTTTAAAGGTGACCTGACATTTTAGATAGTCATCTTAGAATTAGATTTGAAGTTTCTTTATGCCAATTGCAATGTGTTATTTAATCTTAAGCATTTATAATTTGCATTTTAATTAACCTTTTCTTAATTTCCCTATTTGCCACATGTAAACTCATTTAAACTATGGAGGCAATCCGTGAAGTCCTTTTTAATGTAACTGTCTAATAAGGATACTCTTAATTTTTGAGGTTCTTAAGAAGGAAGACATAAATAAAATACTAGTTATCAAGGTGTCCAGTAAGTTTCATAGAGGTATGAATATGTTAAACTTACATAGTGCCACATGTTACACTTTAGGCTGTGCAACATCAGTCTTTATCAAGACCTCTTCAAGCTATAAAACTTCTTTTTTTTTTTTTTAAACTTTTAGAGACAGGGCCTTGCTCTGTCACCAGGCTGAAATGCAGTGGCATGATCATGGCTCACTGCAACCTCAACCTCCTGGGCTCAAGGGTCAATTGATCCTCCTGCCTCAGTCTCCTGAATAATTGGGACTGCAGGCATGCACCACTCAGCCTGGCTAATTTTTAAGTTTTTTGTAGAGTCGGGGCCTTGCTGTGTTACCCAGGCTGGTCTCTAACTCCTTGCCTGAAGTGATCATCCTGGCTCAGCATCCCAAACTGCTGGGATTACAATCACGAGCCAGTACACCTGGCCAAGGCACAAGACTTTTAAAAGGGTAAAACTTTTATGTTAGGAGCTAAAAATTATTCAGTCATTAAAAATTATAGCATTTGGCTGGGCACAGTGGCTCATGCATGTAATTGTGGGATGTTGGGAGGCTAAGGCAGGTAGATCACTTGAGCTCAGGAGTTCGAGAGCGGCCTAGTCAACGTGGCAAAACCCCGTCTCTACAAAAAGTACAAAGATTAGTTGGCCATGGTAGTGCTGCCTGTAGTGCCAGCTACTCTGGAGGCTGAGGTGGGAGGATCACTTGAGCCCGGGTGGTCAAGGCCGAGATTGCACCACTGTGCTCCAGCCTGGGCAACAGAGTGAGACCCTTTAACAAAATATTAATATACACTATGTTTATCCACTTTTCCTTCTAACCTTGTTTTATGTGATGGAGCACAAAGTCTGACATTTTTTGTTTAAAATAATTGAAAGAAATCCTAAACCTCATTAGTAATAGAACATTACCATCTCACCCTTCCATCTTCCCATGGAAGGTAAGAACCAGGGAATGGTTTGGGAGAGGAGGATGGAGTGTTTCTGCCTTTGACACTTTATCGTAGGGCCCTTCTTGGTTGAAATGTAGAGTGACTCTATCTGTACTTTTTGGTGTTTTTCTTGTTGTTGTTGTTTCATAAAACCTTTCAGAAGCAGGTGTTGACCTTTTTCTTGCCTGAACGTATAGTGAGCTGCTTTTCTCACCCTCTTGTTTGTATTTTATGTTTTTCTGATATATTAGTGTATGAAGTTTTGATACTTAAAGAAATTCTGGCCAGACACGGTGGCTCATGCCTGTAATCCCAGCACTTTGGGAGGCCAAGGCGGGTAGATCACTTAAAGTCAGGAGTTTGAGACCAGCCTGTCCAACATGGCGAAACCCCATCTCTAATGAAAATACAAAAATTAGCCAGGTGTGGTGGTGCTCATCTGTAATACCAGCTACTTGGGAGGCTGAGGCAACAGAATCGCTTGAACCTGGGAGGCCGAGGTTGCAGTGAGCCGAGATCATGCCACTGTTCCCCAGCCTAGGTGACAGAGCAAGACCCCGTCTCAAAAAAAAAAAGAAATTCTACCTTTTTGTGACCTGAACTCTCTCTTTGCTTGTGTTGCTTCTACCCTATTAGTGAAGTGTCTGACAAAAGAAGTTCATCTGTAGAATACAGCTTAGCCTTTTTGTTGTAATGTCATTTAAAAAACCCGATTGTGTGGCTGGGCACGGTGGCTCACGCCTGTAATCCCAGCACTTTGGGAGGCCGGGATGAGTAGATCACGAGGTCAGGAGTTCGAGACCAGCCTGGCCAATATGGTGAAACTGTGTCTCTACTAAAAATACAAAAATTAGCTGGGCGTGGTGGTGCACACCTGTAGTCCTGGCTACTCGGGAGACTGAGGCAGGAGAATCGCTGAACCCGGGAGGCAGAGGTTGCAGTGAGCCAAGATCGTGCCACTGTACTCCAACCTGGGCAACAGAGTGAGACTCCATCAAAAACAAAAATAAATTGATTATCTTTGTATGAATAGAAATGAAATTCATCAGGAGGCATTTATTCACACCATGATAGTACTTGCGATAGGTGTGTTGGGTTATGTTATTTTGTGTAGCTTTTTAATTCAAATTTTGAATAAAAGTAAATTTTTTCTAATTTGCAACATCTCCTGTCTACCCCAGGTTTGGACTGGTCTGAAGAGAGCGGAGAGGAACCAGAGGACTCAGAGCAGGCCTCGCCCTACCAGGTTGCATGGTCCATCCGGGAAACCCTCAGATATCAAAGACATGCGTAAGTCTTCTGTTCTGTTTTTATTCTTTTTTTTTGAGATGGAGTCTCGCTCTGTCACCCAGGCTGGAGTGCAGTGGCGTGATCTTGGCTTACTGCCACCTCTGCCTCCTGGGTTCAAGCAATTCTCCTTCATCAGCCTCCCGAGTAGCTGGGAGTATAGGCGCCCGCTACCACCCCTGACTATTTTTTTTGTATTTTTGGTAGAGACGGGGTTTCACCATGTTGGCCAGGCTGGTTTCAAACTCCTGACTTCAAGTGATCTCTCTGCCTATTCCTCCCAAAGTGCTAGGATTACAGGCATGAGCTACCACGCCCGGCCCTATTTTCCTTCTTGAATGACCGCTGTAGCAGATTGATATTTCTTGCTATATATGCTGATACTTTTATTAGATCTAGTTTTATTGTAAAATAAAGGTTAAAAAAAGTTGGAAGTAAAATAGATTTCACTCCAAGAAATTGGAGGTAAAATAGATTCCACTTGGGAGGAAATGTACTATATTGTTTGAGCAAAGCTACTCTTAAATTTTCTTGGTAAATTTGTTTCTGTACCTTTCCCACTCATCATTAAATGAATTAATTATAATAGAACCTATAATTGAAAAGAACCTTAGAGATTAATTGATCCAATTTCCTCATTTTACAGAAGAGGAAAGCAAGGCCCACATAGGTTGAGGAACTTGCAAGTGGTCTCTTGGAGGGCTACGTGGAGTCCCACTGTCTTGCCTCTCTGTATCTTCCTTGGCTATATCTCCACAGTGGTAGAAATAGTGCTTTTTTACTTCACTTCTGTCTTCTGCAACATTGATCCATTCTTTATTTCTACTGTGCTACAATTTTTTTTTTTTTAAGGATAAATCTCCTGAGGGGTTTTCTTTGTACCTTCCTTATTGGAAAGCTGTTTGGGTATACTGACAGCTCTCTTCGGTTTTTTTCCCCATGTTATGTCTTCGGAAAAGAAGCATTTGTCTAAGATCTGTAGAAGTTGAATGCACATCCCCTTCAATGATAGTAAGAAAACCAATTTTTTTAGGAGACTGCTTTTAGCATTCTACAGATTCACTTGGTGCAGTTTGACAATACCAAGATAGATCCTTGTCTGTGGGGCCAAAATATGACTCACTCAGCTAACTATTTATTTAAAATGTTGTGGTTTGAATATTCAGCAATGTAAAGGGAGACCAGCTATCTGTGATGGTTTTTGAATTTATAGGATTAAAAATGTGATTTGTTAGTACACCTAGAGGTGATTAGGTTTAGGGAACTGATTGACTAGAGACTAATCTGTACACTAAAATGCCAGCTTAGCTGAGAGATAAAATCATCAAGTAGTACAAATGGTCACTGAACAAAACTGCACAGGAAGCAAATTATCAGAAGCGTATTTGGATATGGAATTAGAGCAAGTAGGGTTAGTTGGATTTTAGTAATGGTCAGTGTCTCAAATTATAATAGCATGATGCATCTATTCCACTCTTGGGATTTATCTCCCACCTAGTTGTTCCTGCCTCATTTATCCCCTAGATAGTATTGGAGAATGTTACACCTTTTTTTTCTTATGCTGAGGTTCCATTTTATGTGTCATTCAAGACTGTTTCCTTACCATTAGCAGGTTCTTTCAGATACAGCACAATAGAGTCAATTGAGCTTAAGCTTTTCAGTTATAGATACCATCAGTCATACTTCCTAATGGTAATTCGTATCAACTTAATTTGACTTGTGATATTTTGGATTAATTTTACAAATCCAGCAAAAACCTGTTACATGGGAAATTATTAATAAATGGTAGTTATCATTCTTAATTTAATTCTTAAGGTAACCTTGACATCAGTATAGGGAGTATATGCTACTGATTGGGAACAATGTATATTCTATTCTGCCTTCTATTCTTGCAGAGTTATGAAATACTTCTTTTGTTGTTTTAGGTTTGTGGCCATCCTCATTTTTCTTTATCTGTGTAGCATGTTACTTTCTTGGCCACTTTCATAACTTGCTTCCTCTTTGATTACTGTGATACTCTGCTCTCCTGGTTCTTTTCCTTTACTCTGTTTTCCTCCCCCCCCTTTTTTTTTAACAGATACTTATCCTTACTTCGTGCCCAGCTGTTGTTTTCATCTTTTCCCCTTCATTCTTTTCCTTCACTCAGTCATTCATTTTTCATTCATTTGTTCATTTACTTATTCAGCACATTCTTATTGGGCTCTTATTACGCTCCAGTCATGGAGCACTCTATATTTTTAATGTTGGGCAAACATGTTGGTTTACCCACGCGTCTATTCCTGTAACTCCACATTTGTATCCGCCACTCTGCTCTCTAAGAGGAATCTCAGTCCTGTATTTTAATTAATTAATTCATTCATTCATCTATTTTTTGAGATGGGAGTCTTGCTCTGTTGCCCAGGGTAGAGTGCAGTGGCATGATCACAGCTCACTGCAGTCTTGAACTCCCAGGCTCAAATGATCTTCCCCCCACAGCCTCCCAAGTAGCTGAAACTACAGGTGTGCACCACCACGTTTGGCTAATTTTTAAATTTTTCGTAGAGATGGGGTCCTGTTATGTTACCCAAGTTGGTCTTGAACTTCTGGTCTCAAGGGATCCTCCTGCCTTAGCCTCCCAAAGTGCCGGAATTATAGGCATGAGCCAACATGCCTGACCTGTCCTGTATTTTAAACTTTCGTCTTTATTCCAATTTCTTGTTGCAGCTACCTGTCATTTGTTTTACCTTGCTGTGTTTAAGTGTAGTAAAAAATGGAGAGCTGTAGAAAATTGGCCCTACTTGGCTGAGCACAGTGGCTCATGCCTGTAATCCCAGCACTTTGGGGAGGCCGAGGTGGGCGGATCATGAGGTCAGGAGTTCGAGACCAGCCTGACCAACATGGTGGAACCCCAACTCTACTAAAAATACAAAAATTAGTCGGGTATGGTGGTGCATGCCTTAATCCCAGCTACTCAGGAGGCTGAGGCAGGAGAATTGCTTGAACCCGGGAGGCGGAGGTTGCAGTGAGCCGAGATTGCGCCACTGCACTCCAGCCTGGGTGACAGAGCTAGACTCCATCTCAAAAAAAAAAAAAAGGAAAATTGGCCCTACCTAGGCTGTTCATTATATCTTCAAGAGGGTGTTGCCATTCCAAATGCCTCAATTAGTTCATTGAGTTTTTGAAAGAAAAACTGACAGTGGTCTGGCCACCAAGTTTGTGCCTAAAGAACCTTTTTGTGAGTTTTTTGCTAATGCAGGATTGTACCATAAGGAATTTTTTTTTTTTTTTTTTTTTGAGGCGGAGTCTCGCTCTGTCGACCGGACTCGAGTGCAGTGGCCTGATCTCAGCTCACTGCAAGCTCCGCCTCCCGGGTTTACGCCATTCTCCCGCCTCAGCCTCCCGAGTAGCTGGGACTACAGGCGCCCGCCACCTCGCCTGGCTAGTTTTTGTATTTTTAGTAGAGACGGGGTTTCACCGTGTTAGCCAGGATGGTCTCGATCTCCTGACCTCGTGATCCACCCATCTCGGCCTCCCAAAGTGCTGGGATTACAGGCTTGAGCCACCGCGCCCGGCCAGGAATTTTTTTGTTTGTTTGTCTTGAGTCAGGGTCTTACCCTATCACCCAGGCTGGTGTGTAGTGGTGAGATCATAGTTCATTGCAGCCTTGACTCTCTGGACTCAAGTGATCCTCCTGCCTCAGCCTCCTGAGTAGCTGGGAAGACAGGTGCAGGCTACCATTTTAAAATTTTTGTAGAGATAGGGTCTTACTATGTTTCCAAGGCTGGTCTCAAACTCCTTGCCTCAAGAAGTCCTCCTGCATTGACCTTCCAAAGTATTGGGATTACAGGCATGAGCTGCTGTATCCAGCCCTAAAGGATTTTTTTTTTTTGAGATGGAGTCTCGCTTTGTCGTCCATGTTGGAGTGCAATGGCACGATCTCGGCTCATGGCAACTTCCACCCCCCAAGTTCAAGTTATTCTCCTGCCTCAGCCTCCCGAGTAGCTGGGATTATAGGCACCCACCACCATGCCTGGCTAATTTTTGTGTTTTTAGTAGAGACGGGGTTTCGCCTTATTGGCCAGGCTGGTCTCAAACTCCTGACCTCAGGTGATCCACCTGCTTCGGCCTCCCAAAGTGCTGGGATTACAGGCGTGAGCCACCTTTTAATCTTGCTTTTCCTTTCTTTGATTCTCTTTATTGTTGTTTTTAATTTCATTGCTTTGTATTCTAATTCCTATTATTTCCTTCTGCTTGTTTTGAGTTTAATTTGCTTGTCTTTTTGTAGTTTTTAAGGTGACAGCTTAAAACAGTTGACTGAGATCTTGATTGTTTTCTAATGTTGACTCTTCATGTTATACACTTCCCTGTAAACACTGGTTGGAGCTGTGTCCCACAAATTTTAATAAGACATTTTTGTTTTTATTCAGTTAAAAATACTTTTTTTTTGAGACAAGGTTTCACTCTGTCACCCAGGCTGGAGTGCAGTGGCATGATTACGGCTAACTGCAGCCTTGACCTCCTGGCTTAAGAGATCCTCCCACGCCAGCCTCTTGAGTGACTGAGACACCTGGCTAATTTTAATTTTTTTATTTTCTTATGAAGATGGGGTCCCAAACTCCTGGGCTCAAGTGATCCTCCCGCCTTGGCCTCCCAAAGTGCCAGGATTACAGTGCCCAGCCCCCAAATACTTTGTAAATATCCCTTTTGATTTGTTGTTTGATCCATGGGCTATTTAGAAATGATATTTAGTTTTTGAGTATTTTGGGGTTTCCCAGATACTGATTTCTGGTTTAATTCTGTGATCAGAAACCACATTTGAATATAGTATTCTATAAATGTAAATTAGGTGAAGTTGGTTAATAGTGTTCATGTCTTCTACATCCGTGGTGATGTTTGTCAAGTCATTATATCAATTACCGAGAAAAGGATCTTGAAATCTCTTTTTGTGAATTTGATTATTTCTCCTTTTGGGTCTGTCATTCTTTATTTCCCATATTTTGTATTTCTGTTATTAGATGCATAATTATTTAAGATTGTTTTGATGAAGTAGCCTCTTTATTATTATAAAATGGTCCTCTATATCCCAGTAACAGTGTTTTCTCTAAGATCTTTCCTTATGTAGCATTAACATAGCCACTCTATCTTTCTTTTGATTAGTGAAAGCCTGGTATCTTTTTCAGTCCTTTTGCTTTTAACCTGTTTGCATCTTTATATTTCAAGTGAGTTTCTTGTTGACAATGTATTACTGGCTCTTGCTTTTCTGTCTTCTCTGTTAATCTCTGCTTTTTATTTGGAATATTTAGACAACTTAAATTTAATATGATTATTGCTATTAATGGGTTTAAATTTACTGTCTTTTGTATTTGTCTTGTCTATTCTTTGTTTTTTTCTCCCTGTTTTTTTAATTATTTTTTATGATTGTATTTTATCTCTTTCATAGCTTATTACCTGTACTCATGTGCTTTGTTTTTGTAGTGGCTGTTGTAGGGTTTTTTTATACATCTTTAACTACCACAGTCTACCTTCAAGTGTTAAACCACTTCACGTGTAAGAACCTGTAACAGTTTCCTTTCATTCCTGCCCACTTAATTTATCTACTCTCACAGTGTCTGCTTTTTATTTGGAATGTTTGGACCATTTGAATTTAATGTTATTGTTTATATTACTGCATTTATTTAATTATTGTTAATTAATTGTTTATATTACTGCATATTTATTTAATTTTTTTTTTTTTTGAGACGGAGTCTTGCTCTGTCGCCCGGGCTGGAGTGCAGTGGCCAGATCTCAGCTCACTGCAAGCTCCGCCTCCCGGGTTCACGCCATTCTCCTGCCTCAGCCTC
>NW_012116266.1:2666248-2669071 GCF_000951035.1 Colobus angolensis palliatus
CCACCTCGCCCGGCTAGTTTTTTGTATTTTTAGTAGAGACGGGGTTTCACCGTGTTAGCCAGGATGGTCTTGATCTCCTGACCTCGTGATCCACCCATCTCAGCCTCCCAAAGTGCTGGGATTACAGGCTTGAGCCACCGCGCCCGGCTATATTTATTTAATTTTTAAGACAGAAACAAAACATCTAAAATGTACCCTCTGGAAGAACCGCTTGTTCTTGCCCGTCTTGTATCTCTCTCTGAGTTGACCTTGCCCTCCCACTAGGCCTTGTGTTTAAGAGCAGGATCTCTGAAGACATCCTTGTGGATGACAGTTTTGTGTAAGGGGATATCCACAGTACGTTGTAGGCGTTAAGACGATGTAGTTATAAAGCTTCACAAAAGACTCGATCTTGGACCTCCTGGTAATCTTCTTTTTGCCCATGGCAGCTGTCACTTTGCAGGGATAGCGATCAATTCCAACCACGAGAGCCTGGATGTAGGGGCAGTCTGAGGTGCCATCATTAATGTTCTTTACGATGACAGCTTTGCGTTCAGCCAGAATAGTGCTGGCCAGGACCAGCACCACTTTCCCAGGTTTCATGCACTTGCCCATTTTGACAGCAACCACTGAGGGCTACAACAGAAAGGAAGGAAGGCTATTATTGCATTTATGTCTAACATGTTAATTCTTCTTTAAATGTTTTAGTATAATTCACTAGTGAAGCCATCTGGTCTTGGGCTTTGTTTTTTTGAGACAGTCTCACTCTGTCACCTAGGCTGGAGTGCAGTGGTGCGATTTAGGCTCACTAAACCGCCTGAGTTCAAGTGATTCTCCTGCCTCAGCTCCCTGAGTAGCTGGGATTACAGGCATGCACCACCACGCCCGGCTAATTTTTGTATTTTTAGTAGAAATGGGGTTTTACCATGTTGGCCAGGCTGGTCTTGAACTCCTGACATCAAGTAATCTGCCTGCCTTGGCCTCCCAAAGTGCTGGGATTACAGGTGTGAGTCACCATGCCTGGCCCTGGGCTTTTTTTTGTGGGAAGTTTTGTGATTACTCTTTGTTATAGGTTTATTTATGTTTTTTCTTGAGTTAAATTCAGAAGCTTGTGCCTCTCTAGGAACTTGTCCATTTTTTATCTAAGTTTTTGGCATACAGTTTTTAAAAATAACATTTCCTTATATTTTTTCTTTCTTGTTTTTTTTTTTTGAGACAGAGTCTTAATCTGTCACCCAGGCTGGAGTGCAGTGGTGTAATCTTGGCTCAGTGCAACCTCCATCTCCTGGGTTCAAGTGATTCTCCTGCCTCAGCCTCCCGAGTAGCTGGGATTACAGGCATGCGCCCCACACGCCTGACTAATTTTTGTATTTTTAGTAGAGATGGAGTTTCACCATGTTGGCTAGGCTGGTTTTGAACTCCTGACCTTAGGTGATCTGCCCACCTCGGCCTGCCAAAGTGCTGGGATTACAGGGGTGAGCCACCCTGCCCGGCCTCATTTTTCTTTCTTTAAGTTAGATAATGTATATTCTTTTATTCTTAATTTATTACTTTTCTTTTTTTCTTGGTTAGTGTAGGTTAAAGGGTTGTCAATTTTATTGACCACTTATATTTCATATATATTCACATATAAACTGTACAATATGCGGCCTTTTGTTGTTGGAGAACATAGTTTATATAATTTTAGTTCTTTCAAATTTATTGAGACTTGTTTTATGGTCTTGTAGAGAATCTTTTATATTGCACTTGAGAAGAATGTGTATTCTGCTGTTGGGTGGAATGTTTTTAGATCTAGTTGTTTTATGGTGTTCAGTTTTTCAATTTCCTTGCTGATCTTCAATTTTATTCTGTTATTTGGAGTAGGATATTGCAGTCTCCCAACTATTACTGTTAAATTGTCTGATTCTTTCTTCAATTCTGTCAATTTTTGCTTCATGTATTTTAGGACTCTGTTGTTAGGTACATGTATGTTTGTAATTACTGTATTTTTCTTAAGTATTGATATTTTCATCATTATAAAATACCCCCTCTTCATCTCTAGTGGCATTTTTTGTTTTGAAGTCTACTTTGTCTTGATGTTAGCATGGCTACTCCAGCTCTTTTCTAGTTGCTGTTTGCACATGTATCCTTTTCTGTCTCTTTGCTTTCAGCCTATTTGTGTGTGAATAGTAGAATATATATTCTTTTCAATGACAACATGGAGTATACTCCAGATGGATATTTAACCTCACAAGAAGTTTAATAGTTTTTGACGTGTTTGTGCAATTTTATACTTGTACCAGCAATGTATAAGAATTCTGTTTTCTCAATATCCTGTCCAACATTTGGTGGTGTCAGTCTTGTTAGTTTTAGGTATTCTAATGAGGTGTGAAATGGTTTCTTATTGTCATTTTACTTTGCATTTTGCTGCTGGTGATGTTTACCTTTCATGTGTTTATCGGCCATTCAAATGTCTTTTTTGGGAAATGATTTTTTCAAGACTTGTGCCCCCTTTCTAATACATTTTTTAAAAATTATTGATTTGTCATAGTTAATTATATATTTTGGGTACAAGTCTTTGGTACATATATATTTTTGTTGTTTTTTAGAGACAGGGTCTCACTCTGTTGCTTAAGCTGGAGTGCAGTGGTACAGTCATAGCTCACTGCAGACTCAAAGTCATGAGCTTAAGTGATCCTCCCGCCTCAGCCTCCTGTTTTATTTTTTGTAGAGACAAGGTTTTTCTTTTTTTTTTTTTAGAGAGGTTATCTTTTTTTTTTAATTTTTTTATTATACTTTAAGTTCTAGGGTACATGTGCATAGCATGCAGGTTTGTTACATATGTATACTTGTGCCATGTTGGTG
>NW_012116266.1:2671716-2685708 GCF_000951035.1 Colobus angolensis palliatus
CTTTTTTTGGTTGGTAGGCTATTAATTATTGCCTCAATTTCAGAGCCTGCTGTTGGTCTATTCAGGAATTCAACTTCTTCCTGGTTTAGTCTTGGAAGAGTGTAAGTGTCCAGGAAATTATCCATTTGAGACAAGGTTTTTCTATGTTGCCCAGGCTGGTCTCACATTCCTGGCCTTAAATGATCCTCCTGCTTTAGCCTCCGAAAGTGCTGCAAATACAGGCATGAGTTACCATTCCTGGCCTACATATACGTTTTGAGAGTGTTTTCTTTTAGTCTGTGACTTGAGTTTTTATTTTGTTAAGGATGTCTTTTTTTATTTTTGAAGATTATTATTATTATTTTTTAAATAGTAGAGACAAGGTCTTGCTATGTTACCTAGGCTGAAACTCCTGGCCCTAGGTGATCCTCTCACCCCATCCTCCCAAAATGTTGAGATTATCGGCCTGAGCCACCTCACTTGGCCTGTTAATAATATTTTTTTGATGAGTACAAGTTGTTAATACTAAAAATGTCCAGTTTATTACATTTTTTCCTTTTATGTTTACTACTTTCTCTATACTACTTTAAAAATCTTTGACCATTCTAAAGTTGTGGAGGTTTTTCACCTCTGTTGTACTTAGAAACTTTGTAGGTTTAGCTTATCTTTAACATTTATGTCTGTGACCCATTTTATATAATTTTTTGTGTGTACTGTGGTTGGGGTCAAAGTTTTTTATTTTTTTTTGAGATGGAGTTTTTGCTTTTGTTGCCCAGGTTGGAGTGCAATGGCTCAACCTTGGCTCACTACAACCTCCACCTCGTGGGTTCAAGTGATTCTCCTGCCTCAGCCTCCTGAGTAGCTGGGATTACAAGCATGAGCCACCACACCCGGCTAATTTTGCATTTTTAGTAGAAATGGGGTTTCCCCATGTTGGTCAGGCTCGTCTCAAACTCCTGACCTCAGGTGATCTGCCCACCTCGGCTTCCCTAAGTGTTAGGATTATAGGCATGAGCCACTGCCCCGGCCAAAGTTTATTCTTTTATATGGCTATCTAGTTGTTGCAAAAGTACTTGTTGAAAATACTTTTATTTCCTATTTATTTGCTGTGGTGCCTTTGTGACAAATTAATTCAGCATATTAGAGGTGTGAACCTATTTCTGAAGTCTTTTCTGTTCCATTGATTAATTTTTAAATTTTTAGACTACTTCCAGACTTATTTACTTAGTTAATTGTGGTTATAGAGTACCTGTAGAAATTCAGTGGTTTGAATCCTACAACATAGTCATTTTTCACAATTATTTTGACTATTCTAGGTATTTTTTTTTTACACACAAATTTTAGAATCAAATTGTCATTTTCCACTAACAACACTATTGTGGTTGTGGCTTTTATTATAAGTTGATTTGTGGAGAATTTACATTTTAACAACATTAAGTCTTCCAATCCATGAATATGGGATACTGCTCTAGTTTAGGTCTTTTAAAATTGTCTTCATTAGAGTTAAATTTTTGATGTGACAGTCTTGCATATATTTTATTAAATTTATTTCAGAGTATTTTGCTTTCAATGCTGTTGTAAACTGAATTGTTTTTATGATTTTATTTTTCATTTGTTTGCCACTTACATGTAGAAATAGTTTGTTATTAGGTTGAATTGTCAATATATATTGCAGTTTTGATAATTTACTTATTCTAACTTTTTTGGGTAAATTCTTTATGATTTTCTCTGTAAACAGTCATGTCATGGTGAATGACAGTTTTACTTCCTTCCAATCTTTATGCCTCGTATTGCTTTTTCTGGCCTTCTGGACTGGCTAAGATTTTCAGTAAATTATTGAATAGAAAGAGTGAGGATGGACATCATTGCCTTGTTTCCTTTATTTTGGGTAAAATATCCATGAAATTTTGGTTTAAAATAATTTTTTATTTTTAAGAGTTTATTTATTAAATAAAATTCTGAGGCCGTGCCACTGAGCCCAGAACCAAGAGACTAAGCCATAGCTGGAACATCATTTATACATTTTTTTTTTTTTTTGAGACAGAGTTTTGCTCTTCTTACCCAGGCTGGAGTGCAATGGCGCAATCTTGACTCACCGCAACCTCTGCCTCCCGGGTTCAAGTGATTCTTCTGTCTCAGTCTCCCAAGTAGCTGGGATTACAGGCATGCACCACCACGCCTGGCTAATTTTGTATTTTTAGTAGAGACAGGGTTTCTCCATGTTGGTCAGGCTGGTCTCGAACTCCCGACCTCAAGTGATCTGCCCACCTCAGCCTCCCAAAGTGCTGGGATTACCAGCGTGAGCCACCGCACCCAGCCCCTTTATACCTTTCTTACACAACTTTTATATTCTGTGTGTCATAAGTCCCACCTTTGGGGTCCTTGTAAGTATGAGCCTGTCATTTATCATGTTTTTTCTTTTTATCACACAAAGTGGCTTACCTACTTATTTGCATGGTAATCCTTGGTTTTATAGGTTTTGGACTTATCCTGGAAACCCAAATTTAGCTACATTAGCTTGTTAGGATGATAATTTATATCAGCAAGTACTTTGAAATCAGCCTACCTCCAGTCTTTTTCTCTCTGCTTCTACCTTTAGCTTCAGTCTTGTGTTCATTTGTTTGTTTGTTTGTTTGTTTGTTTTCTGAGACAGGGTCTCACTCTGTGACCCAGGCTGGAGTGACCTTCCAGGGTCAAGCTGTCCTCCAACCTCAGCCTCCTGAGTAGCTGGGACTACAGGCATGCACCACCATGCCTGGCTATTTTTGCATTTTGTTGTAGGGATGGGTTTTGCTATGTTGCCCAGGCCACTCTCGAACTCCTGAGCTTAAGCTATCCTCCCACCTAGGTCTCCCAAAGTGTTAGGATTACAGGTGTGAGCCACTGTGCCTGGCCCAGGTTTTTTCTATTTAACGTTTATTTACTTTTTGATGAGCAGTTAGGGGAAGAGATCTCCTCTACTTCCTATTGGGACCAACAATGCATTCATAAATATAGTTTACCTAGTATGTAGTTGCTTTAGAATGGTAAGTTCTCTTAGTGTTCTAAACTACCATATGCTGTCAAGTGTTTCTTTCTCTTTTTTTCTTTTAAAAGTTTTATCAGGTAACTTTTTTTACCCTCAAGGTCAAAGAAGAACACAATGTATTCATCTTTATACCTCAAATATTCCAAATATTCTTTTTTTTGTTTTTTTTTGAGACGATCTCGCTCTGTCACCCAGGCTGGAGTGCAGTGGCCCGATCTCGGCTCACTGCAAGCTCTGCCTCCTGGGTTCTCGCCATTCTCCTGCCTCAGCCTCCTGAGTAGCTGGGACTACAGGTGCCCGCCACCACACCCTGCTAATTTTTTGTATTTTTTTAGTAGAGACGGTGTTTCACTGTGTTAGCCAGGATGGTCTTTATCTCCTGACATCATGATCCGCCTGCCTCAGCCTCCCAAAGTGCTGGGATTACAGGTGTGAGCCACCGCACCTGGCTATACCACAAATATTCTAATACACAGATCAAAATAGAATGAAACAGATGACTAGTTTTATTTCCATATTATTTTTACACATTTATGGGGTACATATGCAGTTTTGTTTTGTTTTGTCTTTGAGACGGAGTTTCGCTCTTGTTGTCCAGGCTGGAGTGAAATGGCATGATCTCGGCTCATCGCAACCTCCCAGGTTCAAGCAATTCTCCTGCCTCAGCCTCCCAAGTAGCTAGGATTACAGGCATGTGCCACCATGCCAGGCTAATTTTGTATTTTTTTTAGTAGAGACGGGGTTTCTCCATGTTGGTCAGATTGGTCTTGAACTCCTGACCTCAGGTGATCCTCCTGCCTCGGCCTCCCAAAGTGTTGGGATTATAGGCGTGAGCCACCGCGCCCAGCCATGTGCAGTTTTGTTATGCATAGATTGTGTAGTGATCAAGTCAGGGCTTTTAGGGTACCAATAACCTGAATGACATACATTGTACCTATTAACCAATTTGTCATCATCCTCCCCTCTTCCACCCCCTCAACCTTCTGAGTCTTCATCTGTCACTCCACTCTCTACGTCTATGTGAACATGTTTTTTAGTACCCACTTATGAGTGAGAACATGTGATACTTGTCTTTCTGTGCCTGGCTTGTTTCACATAAGCCTCCAGTTCTACATATGTTGCTGCAAAAGATGTGATTTTATTCTTTTCTTTGGCTCAATAGCATTCTATTGTGTATACATGCAACACATTTTCTTTATCCATTTGTTCACTGATGGACCCTTAGGTTGATTCTATTCTTTGTGATTCTGAATAGTGCTGTTATAAACATATGAGTGCTGATATCATTTTGATACATTGACTTATTTTCCTTTGAGTAGATACCTGGTAATGGGATTGCTGGGATGAATGGTAGTTCTATAGTCATATTTTTACTTCTTTGAGAAATCTTTATACTGTTTTCCATAGAGGTTGTACTAATTTAGATTCCCACCAACAGTGTATAAGAGTTCCCGTTTCTCCACTTCATAGCCATTATCTGTTATTTTTTGTCTTTTTAATGATAGCCATTCTAACTGGGTTTACTTGTTACCTTTTTGTGAATGACTCCCAAATCTTTTTTTTTTTTTTAATGTTGAGACGGAGTCTCCCACTGTCACCCAGGCTGGAGTGCAGTGGCATGATCTCGCCTCACTGCAAACTCCGCCTCCCAGGTTCACGCCATTCTCCTGCCTTAGCCTCTAGAGTAGCTGGGACTATAGGTGCCTGCCACCTCGCCCAGTTATTTTAGTAGAGTCGGGGTTTCACAGTGTTAGCCAGGATGGTCTCGATTTCCTGACCTCATGATCCGCCCGCCTCAGCCTCCCAAAGTGCTGGGATTACTGGTGTGGGCCACCGCGCCCGGCCTGAATGACTCCTAAATCTTTTACTCATGTCTAACGATAAATCTTTTGAGTTTGAACTGCTTGTTGGATATTTCTCATCACGTATTTGGTCAATACCTTAAATTCAGCATTTCTAAAACTAAACTCATTATTTTTCTTAATATGTATGTCTCTTTCTGATTGTCCTATTTTTTTTTTTTTTTTTTTTTTTTTTGAGACGGAGTCTTGCTCTGTCGCCCAGGCTGGAGTGTAGTGGCCGGATCTCAGCTCACTGCAAGCTCCGCCTCCCGGGTTTACGCCATTCTCCTGCCTCAGCCTCCCGAGTTGCTGGGACTACAGGCGCCCGCCACCTCGCCCGGCTAGTTTTTTGTATTTTTAGTAGAGACGGGGTTTCACCGTGTTAGCCAGGATGGTCTCAATCTCCTGACCTCGTGATCCGCCCGTCTCGGCCTCCCAAAGTGCTGGGATTACAGGCTTGAGCCACCGCGCCCGGCCGATTCTCCTATTTTTATTAGAGGTATTACCATTTTGCTGTTTGGTTGTCTTAATAAAGTAAATTAAAATGAATTTCATTTGGAGAAGTTCATATTATGCCTTGAAATTATGGACAAGCCTGGAATCTTAGAATATCAGGTGTAGAATTTGCTGCTCTGTATTTAGGGTTGTTAATAACATTTTAGTAATAACAATATCTGTATTTATATTGTCACTTCACAGGTATCATTTCTCTCCTTTTTCTTAACAATCTTGGGGGGTAGGCCAGGTATATCTCATTTCACAGATATGGAAAGTTAAAGAAGGAAGGAAACAAACACATACTGAGAATGCACTAGGTGCCAGGTTTTGTCACTGCTAAATGAAGGGAAACTGGCCTTTCTCTTCTCAGTTCCCTATTCTTCATCAGCAACCAGGTTTGAAATATCATTGTCATTGATCTTAGAAGTGGGAAGCATCCTGGAGATGTTCTAAATTATGTCCTTGCAAGGGATGGCCTGTGGACCTGTGTCAGTCTACAAACTGCTTATTACTGGTCTGTGATACAATAAGTATGGAAATTATGAATAAGCTTTAGAAAATTGTATAATCATGTAACATGCCTCAGCATCCAAGTGTGTCTTTCCACATTTAACTTGAGAAGCACTGATTTAGTCCTTCCATTCTGCAGTAATAGCATCTTTTTTATTTTTATTTTTTCCGTTTTCCATAGGTTATTGGGGTCCAGGTGGTATTTGGTTACATGAGTAAGCTCTTCAGTGGTGATTTGTGAGATCTTGGTGAACCCATCACCTGATCAGTATTCACTGCACCCTATTTGTAGTCTTTTATCCCTTACTCCCCTTCCTCCCTTCCCCCAAGTCCCCAAAGTCCAGTGTTTCTTGCTTATGCCTTTGGGTCCTCATAGCTTAGCTCCCACATATCAGTGAGAACATAGGATGTTTGGGTTTCCATTTCTGAGTTACTTCACTTAGAATAATAGTCTCCAGTCTCATCCAGGTCACTGCAAATGCCATTAATTCATTCCTTTTTATGGCTGAGTAGTATTCCATCATACACACACACACACACACACATACATATACACACACCACAGTTTTCTTTATCCACTCATTGACTGATGGGCATTTGGGTTGGTTCCATGATTTTGCAGTTGCGAATTGTGCTCCTATAAATGTGTGTGCAAGTATCTTTTTCGCATAATGACTTCTTTTCCTCTGGGTAGATATCTGGTAATGGGACTGCTGGGTCAAATGGGAGTTCTTCCTTTAGTTCTTTAAGGAATCTCCCCACTGTTTTCCATAGTGGCTGTACTAGTTACATTCCCACCAGCAGTGTAGAAGTGTTCCCTGATCACCACATCCACGCCAACATCTACTGATTTTTGATTTTTTGATTATGGCCATTCTTGCAGGAGTAAGATGATATCACATTGTGGTTTTAATTTGCATTTCCCTGCAAATCAAATTTGCAATTAGTGATGTTGAGCATTTTTCCATATGTTTGTTGCCCATTTGTTTGTCTTCTTTTGAGAATTGTCTATTCATGTCCTTAGCCCACTTTTTTTTTTTTTTTTTTGAGATGGAGTCTCACTCTGTCACCCAGGCTGGAGTGCAGTGGCGCCATCTCGGCTCACTGCAAGCTCTGCTTCCTGGGTTCACACCATTCTCCTGCCTCAGCCTCCCAAGTAGCTGAGACTACAGGCGCCTACAACCATGCCTGGCTAATTTTTTGTATTTTTAGTAGAGATGAGGTTTCACCATGTTAGCCAGGATGGTTTCGATCTCCTGCCCTCGTGATCTGCCTGCCTCGGCCTCCCAAAGTGCTGGACTTAAAGGCGTGAGCCACTGCGCCCAGCTGAACATAGCCCACTTTTTATTGGGATTGTTTGTTTTCTTCTTACTGATTTGTTGAGTTCGTTGTCAATTCTGGATATTAGTCCTTTGTCAGGTATATAGATTGTGAAGAGTTTCTCCCATTCTGTGGGTTGTCTGTTTACTTTGCTGACTGTTCCTTTTGCGGGGCAAAAGCTCATTAGTTTAATTACATCCTAGCTATTTATCTTTGTTTTTACTGCATTTGCTTTTGGGTTCTTGTCATGAACTCCTTGCCTAAGCCAATGTCTAGAAGTGTTTTTCCAATGTTAGAATTTTTATAGTTTTAGGTGTTAGATTTAAGTCCTTAATTGACCTTGAGTTGATTTTTGTATAAGGTGAGAGATGAGGATCCAGTTTCATTCTCCTACACATGGCTAGCCAATTATCCCAGCACCATTTGTTGAAAGGGTGTTCTTTTTCCACTTTTATGTTTTTGTTTGCCTTGTCAAAGATTAGTTAGATGTAAATATTTGAGTTTATTTCTGGGTTCTCTATTCTGTTCCATTGGTCTATGTACCTATTTTTATACCAATACCATGCTTTTTTGGTGACTGTGGCCTTATAGTATAGTTTGAAATCAGGTAGTGTGATGCTTCCAGATTTGTTGTTTCTACTTAGTCTTGTGTTGGCTATGTGGGCTCTTTTTTGGTTCCTTAGGAATTTTAGAATTGTTTTTTCTAATTTTGTGAAGAATGAGGTGGTATTTTGATTGGGATTATGTTGAATTTGTAGATTGCTTTTGGCAGTATGGTCATTTTCACAATATTGATTCTACCCATCCATGAGCATGGGATGTGTTTCCATTTGTTTGTGTCATCCATGATTTCTTTCAGCAGTGTTTTGTAGTTTTCTTTGTAGAGGTCTTTCGCCTCCTTTGTTAGGTATATTCCTAAGTATTTTATTATTATTATTTTATTTTGCAGCTATTATAAAACGGATTGAGTTCTTGATTTGATTCTCTGCTTGGTCGCTGTTGCTATATAGAAGAGCTACTGATTTACGTATATTAATCTTGTATCCAGACACTTTGCTGAATTCTTTTATCAGTTCTAGGAGCTTTCTGTAGTCTTAATGGATTTCAAGGGTAAACGATCAGATCGTCGGCAAACAGTGACAGTTTGACTTCCTCTTTACTGATTTGGATGCCCTTTATTTCTTTCTCTTATCTAATTGCTCCAGCTAGGACTTCCAGTACTGTGTTGAAGAGGAGTGGTGAGAGTGGGCATCCTTGTCTTGTTACAGTTCTCAGAGGGAATGCTTTAAACTTTTCCCCATTCAGTATTTTGTTGGCTGTGGGTTATAGATGGCTTTTATTATATTGAGGTATGTCCCTTGTATGCCAATTTTGCTGAAAGTTTTAATCATAAAGGGGTGCTGGATTTTTTCAAATGCTTTTTCTGCATATATTGAGATGATCATGTGATTTTTGTTTTTAATTCTGTTTATGTGGTGTATCACATTTCTTGACTTGCTTATGTTAAACCATCTCTGCATCCCTGGTATGAAACCCACTTGACCACGGTGAATTATCTTTTTGATAAGTTGTTGGATTCGGTTAGCTAATATTTTGTTAAGGGATTTAGCATCTATATTCATCAGGGATATCAGTCTGTGGTTTTCTTTTTTGGTTATGTCCTGGTTTTAGTATTAGAGTGATGCTGGCTTCATAGACTGAATTAGGGAGGGTTCCTTCTTTCCCTATCTTGTGGAATAGTGTCAAAAGGATTGGTACTAATTCTTCTTTGAATGTCTGGTAGAATTCTCCTGTGAATAAGTCTGGTCTTGGAATGGTTTTTGTTGTTAATTTTTAAATTACCATTTCAATCTTGCTGCTTGTTATTGGTCTGTTCAGGGTATCTAATTCTTCTTTATTTAAGCTAGGAGTGTTGTATTTTTCCAGGAATTTATCATTTATCTATCTCTTCTAGGTTTTCTAGTTTATGTACATAAAGGTGTTCATAGTAGCCTTGAATGATCTTTTGTATTTCAGTGGTATCAGTTGTAACATCTCCTGTTTTGTTTCTTACTGAGGTTATTTGGATTTTCTCCTTTTCTTGGTTAATCTTGCTAATGGCCTATCAATTTTATTTATCTTTTCAAAGAACCAGCTTTTTGTTTCATTTATCTTTTGTATTTTGTTTGTTTGTTTCAGTTTCATTTAGTTCTGCTCTGATATTGGTTATTTCCTTTCTTCTGCTGGGTTTGGGTTTAGTTTGTTCTTGTTTCTCTGCTTCCTTGATGTGTGACCTTAGAATGTCAGTTTGTGCTCTTTCAGTCTTTTTGATGTAGGCGTTTAGGGCTATGAACTTTCCTCTTAGCACTGCCTTTGCTGTATCCAAGAGGTTTTGATAGGTTGTGTCATTATTGTTCAATTTGAAGAATTTTTAAATTTGCATCTTGATTTTGTTTTTGACCGAATGCTCTTTCAGGAGCAGATTATTTAATTTCCATGTATTTGCATGGTTTTGAAGGTTTGCTTTGGAGTTGATTCCCAGTTTTATTCCACTGTAGTCTGAGAGAGTGCTTGATATAATTTCAATTTTCTTAAATTTACTGAGGCTTGTTTTGTGGCCTAGCATATGGTTCTATCTTGGAGAAAGTTCCATGCGCTGTTGAATAGAATGTGTGTATTCTGCAGTTGTTGGACAAGGCCTTTTACTATTATATAATATCCCTCTTTGTCTCTTTTAACTGCTGTTGCTTTAAAGTTTGTTTTGTCTGATATAAGAATAGCTACCCCTGCTTGCTTTTGGTGTTCATTTGCATGAAATGCCTTTTTCTGTGCCTTTAAGTTTATGTGAGTCTTTATATGTTAGGTGAGTCTCCTGAAGGTAGCAGATAGTTGGTTGGTGGGTTCTTATCCATTCTGTGGTTCTGTATCTTTTAAGTGGAGCATTTAGGCTATTTACATTCAATGTTAGTATTGAAATATGAGGTACCATTGCTTTCATTGTGCTCTTTGTTGCCTGTGTGCTTTGGTTTTTTGGTTTTTTGTTTCACTTTCTAACTTGTATTTTTGTTTTATAGGTCCTGTATGATTTATGCTTTAAAGAGATTCTGTTTTGATGTGTTTCCAGTATTCGTGTCAAGATTCAGAGCTCCTTTTAGCAGTTCTTGTAGTGGTGGTTTGGTAATGGTGAATTCTCTCAGCATTTGTTTGTCTGAAAACGACTGTATCTTTCCTTCATATATGATGCTTAGTTTCACTGGATACAAAATTCTTGGCTGACAATTGTTTTGTTTAAGGAGGCTGAAGATAGGGCCCAATCCCTTCTAGTTTGTGGGGTTTCTCTTGAGAAATCTGCTGCTAATCTCATAGGTTTTCCTTTATAGGTTACCTGGTGCTTCTGTCTCACAGCTCTTAAGATTCTTTCCTTCGTCTTAACTTTGGATAACCTGGTGACAATGTGTCTAGGCAAAGGTTCCCAGGTCAATGGAGTTGTGTATTTAGGAGGATTATGGCTGCCTCTGCTGAATCACGTAGGTTGTCAGGGAAGTGGAGGAAAGCCAGCAGTCATAGGCCTCACCCAGCTCCCACACAATCTGAAGGGCCACCCTTACTCCCACCATGCCCCACCTAATAGCCCAGTCTGTTTCCAGGCAGTGGGTGAGCAGGGCTTGAGAACTTGCCCCAGGCTACCTGCCTCCTAGCTGCGAAAGAAAAGGGCTTTGGTTCTTTCCCCACCTGTGGAGTCTGCACACAGGATTCGTGGCCTCCCCCACATTCTGGCCAGGAGGCTTCTCACCCAGTTCAGATTGTTACAAAGTTCAGCTGGAGATTTCCTTCTCCCTGTGGCATTTTCCCCATGCCTCTGGCCGCTCTCCCAAAAGATCTCTGTGATGCCAGTCAGGAATGACCTGCTTGGGGACCCAGTGAGCTGCCGGAACCTTTCCCGCTGCTTCCTCTACCCCTGTATTTTGCTCAGCTCTCTAAATTGACTCAACTCCAGGTAAGGTCGGAAACTTCTCCTGTAAACTAGAACTTCAGTTTCCGCAGCGCCGGTGTGTGTTCGGAGCAGAGGATCTCCCTTTCCTACTTCTGCAGTTTGGGCACTCACAGTGTTTGGAATGTCTCCAGGTCCTGCAGGAGCAGTCCACTTCCTTCAGAGGGTCTGTGGGTCCTCTTGGGATTTCTGGTTTGTTCTTGCAGTTGTTCTGGAGCTAAAATTCACTATGTGAGCCTCTGCACTCTGCTCTGTCTGTCCCCGTCGGAGCTGCAATCCAGTCCTGCCTCTCATCAGCCATGATGATCACTTCGCTATTTTAAGCCAGTCCTAGGGGTAAAGCACCATCTGGGGCACACGCAGCGGCTGCGCAGCACAGGAGGCAGGCAGGGCCATGCAGCTGTGGCAGTGCTGTCCTAAGAGCGGGACTGGAGCCAGGGGACACTGAGGTGGTGATAGCGGTGGCAGGGCACAGGCGCATCTTTTTAAAGTAACAATTTTGGCAACTGATTATTGACCCAAGCTTTGCCTTCCCTTCAAGACCTGCCTTTCCTCTCCATTTCCTTTTTTGTATGAATGAGACTTCTATTTCCTAGTTATGCAGATTCTGAGCTGTTGAGTCATTGACTTTCTAATCCTTCATATTGAGTCACCAAAGTGAGTGAGTTCAATTATGATAATGGCCATTATATGTTTTTTTGTTTGTTTGTTTGGTTTCGTTTTGAGATGGAGTCTTGTTCTGTCGCCCAGGCTGGAGGGCAGTGGCTTGTGATCTTGGCTCACTGCAACCTCTGCCTCCTGGGTTCAAGTGCTTCTCCTGCTTCAGCCTCCCAAGTAGCTGGGACTACAGGCACCACCATGCCAAGCTAATTTTTTTGTATTTTTAGTTCCTTGTTTTATACATTATGTTACTGTTCTTCTTCCCAGTCTTTGCTGGTGGAAACTGCTGCCTGCTTATTGTCCCTTCCCTGGTCCTTGCCAGCTGACAAAGCTTGTCCTTATACATGTCTTTATGCATGCAGATTGCCTCACGCTCTCCAATCCTCCTCCTTCCATCCTGGGATGGATCCTTGTTATCTCTTTCCCGGAGTTTTACTCTTCTCTCTTTCTTCCATTGATTTTATATCTGCTGCTGACTGTAATCATTGTCATGGCACACCTGTGTTACTGTGTTTTCTTAACAGTTAACAAAGCTTAGCAGTTAGGAGTGCAAAATTTAAAAAATTACAAGTCTCCTGCTTTCTCTGTGGAATAAAGGTTAAACTCTTTAATTTGATATTTAAGTTTAGAAAGCTAACCTTACCTATCATTATTCCCTTATAGACCCCCTTACCTTAGCCACACTAAGCTACTTGCTGTTCACCATCCTGTCTATCTCTGTATCTTGGCTTACGTGTTCTATTTGTGTGAGGTCCTCTTTCTTCAGGGTTCATTTCTGCTGTCACCTCCTCTGCAAAGCCGTTCTTTTCTTCCAGCAGAGTTTTTTTTTTTTTTTTTTTATTGAGGCAAAGTCTTGTTCTGTCACCCAGGATGGAGTGCACTTTTGCTGTCTCAGTTTCCTGCAACCTCCACCTCCCAGATTCAAATGATTCTCCTGCCTCAGCCTCCTGAGTAGCTGGGATTACAGGAATACACCACTACACCTGGGTACTTTTTATATTTTTAGTAGAGACAGGGTTTTGCCATGTTATTAGAACTCTTGACCTCAAGTGATCTGCCCACGTTGGCCTCCCAAAGTGCTGGGATTACAGGCGTGAGCCACTGCATCCAGGCCTTCCAGCTGTCTTTCCAGTGAACTTCAGTAACACCTTATACCCTGACCTCTATTGTGATACTTTACTGTTTTCTGTCTTGTGTGAAAGATATTTATCACACTTGCTAGATCTACGAGAACTCGCAAGTGTAGACCTCCTGTTAGAGGTCAGGGAAGAATTCAAAATGAAGAATCCTGGGCCTATACCATGGAGATTTCTGTTTCAGTAGATTTGGGGTAGTTCCTAGGAGGCTGAAACTTTTAAGTGCTCACAGATTTTTCTGATTTGTGGTCAGATGTTTGAATCATTGGCCTGTCTGCCCCACTGTTTTTGTTACTGATTTTATTCTTTTTTGAATTGTTTTAACTTTTGGTAAGTGTTTATCTTGTCTAAATTGCATTGCAAACTCTTTGAAATGTTGCTCTCTCTTCTGTAGTGCTGAGCATAATAGATAAACAGTAAATGTTGAATGTTGAATAAATGAAAAGATTGAAGTAATCCTTCAATTTGTAGATCTGTAGTAAAAACTATACTGATGAGAATGTGCTTCTTAGGAGAGATACTAAGTAGAAGTTTATAGAGTAGCCTGTTATAGGCTATGCTGAAGGAAAGAATAATAATATCACTTAAGAGAAACCAAGCAATGAATAGCAGAAGATTGGTAAGATAATATATAGTCTATAGTGTCACATGTGTGGTATTTACTTATGATAGAAGAGAAAGAAGCTAAAATAACAGGTCAGTTTTCAAGTCCAGTGTGCATTATCCCTAACGGTAAAAAGTAAGATCACATTTGTTTCGTAAAAAAGTGGCCTTTTAAACCTTGCTGGTGGTAGACATTGCTAACTAACCTCAGCACTCTTTCTTGTTGAGCTTAAATGTTCCTTCAGCATCACTTCCACGTAGCATTTAGCCAGGACACCAGTTAATCACATTATTAGCATGTGATGGAAAATCCTGTATGTAATCCCTGACTTATTAAATGCTGTCTAGGATACTTCCATAGTTAAAAAAAAATACATGGTAGAAAGCTGGGCGTGATGGCTCACGCCAGTAATCCCAGCACTTTGGGAGGCCGAGACAGGCGGATCA
>NW_012116266.1:2685758-2687753 GCF_000951035.1 Colobus angolensis palliatus
CGAGGTCAGGAGATCGAGACCATCCTGGCTAACATGGTGAAACCCCGTCTCTACTAAAAATACAAAAAAAATTAGCTGGGCGTGTTGGCAGGAGGCAGAGCTTGCAGTGAGCTGAGATCGCATGAACTGCACTCCAGGGAGACTCTGTCTCCACCCGGAAAAAAAAAAAAACGTGATAGAATCGATGCTATCCCTACAACCAAATTTCTTTAGGTGGTTAGCAAGAAAAAGGTAGTTAAAAACCGGAATGTTTAAAAGGGCAGCTCTTAGATAATAAACTGTTAGAATTTGCTGCCCTATTTCTGGTATGACCTGTCTTTTATGAAATTATGCTGTTTGTTTCCTCATAACTGTCATGTCATTTACTCAGACATTTTAGTAAGTAAAGGTAAAGAAATGAATTTTTTCCTCTAGAGTCTCTAATCACTTAAAATTTAGAAGACACTGGCATATTAAGTGTCTACCAATGCCACGCTAAGAAGGCTGTTTCTGAAAGCACTGGATTAACTCTGTCCTTATTGTTGAAATACTGTACTTATTTCAGCTCTATTGGAATTCTCTTACTGTAGTTGTGTGAAGTATGTGCCCACATGCCACAAAAGTTTTAAACTTGTGTATTCAGCCACACTTCCTAATTCTCTTTTTCCCTGTCTAAAACGAGCCTAATGTGTAACCAATTTTTCATTTCTCTCCCTGCACTTTCCAGGTCAGATGATGATGATGCGGAGAGTAGGAGCTCCAGGGTGACCCAACTTTGCACTTACTTTCAGCAGAAATATAAGCACCTGTGCCGCCTGGAGCGGGCAGAATCTCGTCAAAAGAAATGCCGGCATACATTTAGGAAAGCTTTGCTGCAGGCGGCCAGTAAAGAACCAGAATGCACTGGTCAGTTAATACAAGAACTGCGGAGAGCTGCATGCAGTCGAACCAGGTTAGAGCCACAGCAACCTATTCTTAAGGGACTCATCTCAGTTTGCTTTCTTTATTTTGTGAGGGGATAGTTGAGGCACAATGGGAGATGGCCACTAAGTTGCAAACATTTAAGCATCGTGTTTTGGTTTTCTTGCTTTGTGAAAGTGCTGCAGGTGTCAAAATAATACTGCCATGAGCTAACAGTAAAATTAAAGCATTGCTAACAGTTTGCTGAAGTTTGATTAGAATTTATTCATTAAAGATTTGAGATGGGTGCTGACGAGTTGATGGGTGCAGCACACCAACATGGCACAAGTATACATATGTAACAAACCTGCACGTTATGCACATGTACTCTAGAACTTAAAGTATAATAAAAAATAAATTAATTAATTAATTAAAAAAAAGATTTGAGAATGTTACCTGGCTTAAAAAAAAAATACAATGCTTAGGAATTTCATGCTATTTAAAAGTAACATTTATAGATTTTTAACTACAAAGGTAGTATTTTATGTTTATTTACTTGTGTTATTTGAGTTTCTTTTCAGTGTAGGTTTTCGTTTTTTGTTTTTAGAGACAGGGTCTTGCTCTGTTGCCCAGGGTGGAGTGCAGTGGTGCGATCATAACTCACTGCTGAGCTCAAATGATCCTCCCACCTCAGCCTCCTGAGTAGCTGGGACTATAGGCATGTGAAAGCGTACTCAGCTGATTAAAAAATGTTTTTGTAGAGATGAGGGTCTCCCTATATTGCCCAGGCTGGTCTCAAGTGTTGGGATTAGAATGGGATTAGAGGTGTTAGCCACTGTAGCTGGCCTTTTCAGTCTGTTTTCTGTGAATATTTACATTACCTCACAGATTATTTGTGCAAGTATTTTATTACATTGATTTTTTTTTAAGAAAAAATTCCTTCTGTTTATAATGCAGATACTTGTTTATTGTGGAAAATTTTTAAAATATAGAAATGAGAAGGGAAAAATCTTCATGTTGCCATTCACAAGACAGAATGAGCACTGTTAACATTTTGATTCTGTTTCCTTCTAGTCTTTGTGTGTGTGTGTGTGTGTGTGTGTGTGTGTGTGTGTG
>NW_012116266.1:2688169-2727794 GCF_000951035.1 Colobus angolensis palliatus
CGTGTTAGCCAGGATGGTCTCGATCTCCTGACCTTGCGATCCGCCCGTCTCGGCCTCCCAAAGTGCTGGGATTACAGGCTTGAGCCACCACGCCCGGCCTTCTTAGTTTATATCTATAAAATGTTTCAAAAATCCAAAGTTATATTTTCTAAACTGATTACAGAGTTCTGTTATACATATATAAACATAAAATATCTTCTATATAAATAAATATATGTAGTATCTGTTGTGTATATATAAATACATATTTATATAACAGAATTTTGTTTTTTATATATATTTTAATTATGGGTTTTTTTGGGGTTTTTTTCCAATTTTTTTGAGATGGAGCCTTGCCATGTCACCTAGGCTGGAGTGCAGTGGCACAATCTTGGCTTGCGGCAACCTCCACCTCCCTGGTTCAAGCGATTCTCCTGCCTCAGCCTCCCAAGTAGCTGGGATTATAGGTGCCTGCCATCATGCCAAGCCAATGTTGTATTTTTAGTAGAGATGGGGGTTTCATCATGTTGGCCAGGCTGGTCTTGAACTCCTGACCTCAAGCGATCTGCCTACCTTGGCCTCCCAAAGTGCTGGGATCACAGGCATGAGCCACTGCCCCTCCTGGTTATTACTTTTAACTGAAATACACATTTAAAGCACTAAATTGAATTTTAAAATTTCAAAACATGGCTGGGTGCAGTGGCTCACACCTGTAATCTCAGCACTTTGGTAGGCTGAGGTGGGTAGATCACTCGAGGTCAGGAATTTGAGATTAGTCTGGACAACGTGGTGAGACCCCATCTCTACTAAAAAATACAAAAATTAGCCAGGTGTTGTGGCGTGCGCCTATAGTCCCAGCTACTAGGGATGGTGAGGTGGAAGGATGGCTTTAGCCCGGGAGGAGGAGGTTGCAGCGAGCAGAGATCATGCCACTGTGCTCCAGCCTGGGCTATAGAGTGGGACTGCTTTCCAAAAAAAAAAAAATTCAAAATTATTATCTTACTTTAAGGAAGTGAAGTTCAATTCTGATTCTTTTTGTTGTTGTTCAGACAAGGTCTCCGTCTGTCGTCCAGGCTGGAATGCAGTGGCATGATCACGGGTCACTACAGCGTCAACTTCCTGATAGAAGGCCAGCTTTATTGAGTTTATTATTTATTTTTTTTTTTTTTTTTTTTTTTTTTTTGAGACAGAGTCTCACTGTTGCCCAGGCTGGAGTGCAGTGGTGCGATCTCCGCCCACTGCAAGCTCCGCCTCCTGGGTTCATGCCATTCTCCTGCCTCAGCCTCCCAAGTAACTGGCACTACAGGCGTCCACCACTACCCCCAGCTGATTTTTTGTGTTTTTAGTAGAAACAGAGTTTCACCGTGTTAGCCAGGATGGTCTCAATCTCCTGACCTTGTGATCCGCCCTCCTTGGCCTCCCAAAGTGCTGGGATTACAGGTGTGAGCCATTGCACCCGGCTATTTTTTATTATTTCACACATTTTTAAATTTTTTTTTTCTTTTAAGGCTAGTCAAGTGAAGCAGTGGGAGTGGAGAAGGAAGAAAGAAATCTGTAACTGGTTGTGATAAATTACTTGTAAACACCACTGCACATGGACCAGCCTATTTCACACTTTTTAGTTATCACATTTTCTTTTTTTTTTTTTGAGACGGAGTTTCATTCTTATTGTCTAGGCTGTGGTGCAATGGTGCGATCTCAGCTGCTTCTGCCTCCCAGGTTCAAGCGATTCTTCTGCCTCAGCCTCCTGAGTAGCTGGGATTACAGGCGCTCACCACCACGCCCAGCTAATTTTTGTGTTTTTGGTGGAAACGGAGTTTCACCATGTTGTCCAGGCTGGTCTGGAATTCCTGACCTCAGGTGATCCACCTGCCTTGGTCTCCCGAAGTGCCGGGATTACAGGCGTGAGCTACCGTGCTTGGCCAGTTATTATATTTTCATATGACAACTTTTAGTATATATATAGAGAGAAAAAATTTAGGAATTTATGTACCAAAATATTCTAGATGGTGAGATTATTGATAAAACGAAAAAATTCTTAGTTTGTACGGTCTCATTTTTATGTAACGATCATAAGGCAGTTGAGGAAATAAAAAGGTTTTAAAATGAAGTGCTGGCCAGACGCTATGGCTCATGCCTATAATCCCAGCACTTTGGGAGGGCGAGGTGGGTAGGTCACAAGGTCGGGAATTTGAGACCAGCCTGGCCAACATAGTGAAACCTTGTCTCCACTAAAAGCACAAAAATTAGCTGGGCATGGTGGTGGGCGCCTGTAGTCCCAGCTACTCAGGAGGCTGAGGCAGGAGAATCGCTTGAACCCAGGAGGCATAGGTGCAGTGAGCCGAGATTGAGACACCGCATTCCAGCCTAGGCAACAGAGCAAGACTCCGTCTCAAACAACAAAAAAAAGATAAATAAATAAAACAAACTGTTAAAATATAACCTTTGTTTTGTAGCTGTTGGTCATATTACTTATATGCCTTTTTTTGATATTTTTAGTGTTGTGTATTTTGCTTTTCATTTGTTGTAATAAAGTGACCTAATTTTCAGTTGCATATCTCACATGGATGCACTGTGCCCTTAAGAGTTTTCTAGAAGTGGAACAGGTTAGAGTTGTTTGAAGTATCTAATATATCATATGTAATGGCTACAGCCTACTCTTCCCTTACACCCAAATCATCTTGCCTGGCTCCTAGACCTCTCAGTCCTCTGGATCTAATATGTGTTCTAGAACATCCTTCAGGTCTCAGCTTACTCAGAGACTTATCTTCTTAGAGATACATTCCCTGATTCCCTGGACTATGTTAGGTTCCCTCTACTATGTATGCCTACTGTGCTCTGTATTCTGTTTAATTGTAGAATTTTATACCTATATTAATGTCTGTCTCTCATGCTAGACAGTAATTTCCATGAGAGCAGGAACAAGTTTGTTCCTAAATCTCCAGTATTGATGAATGAGTGAATATAATTGAATAAATGAAGATCTGTTCTCTATGTGTTGAAGGAATCTCCTCAGTTTGACACAGGTTATAAAATAATGATATCTAACATTTATATGATATAATGTTTTCAGGTGTATACTTTTAGTAGAATTGTCCAGCATGAACCAATTTGTATGTAAATATGTACGCTGAGTCTAATATATTATTATCTTGTCAGAGATGTAAAAGACTATACAATGAGTTTGGAAAAATTTGGCATTTGTACGGAAAACTGTATATATCTACGATTCTTAACTGGTTATTTTCAGAACATCTTCCAAAGTGATGTCAGCGATATTTAAAAAACATTAATGATAACTGCCACAACAAACAAACACCAAGATGGACCCTGTTACAGTTTTCAGATTGATTTGATGATATTCGGTTGTGTCACTCATGATTAGTGAAAAGTTTATGGGCCAATGTATGGCTGATAATCATGTAACAATGTATCATAATCATTCTTTGGTGATTGGCAGCTTTTTTTTTTTTTAAGATGAGTCTTACTCTGTTGCCCAGGCTGGAGTGCAGTGGCACAATCTTGGCTCACCACAACCTCCGCCTCCTGGGTTCAAGCGATTCTTCTCCCTCAGCCTCCCGAGTAGCTGGGACTACAGGCACACGCCACTATGCCTGGCTAATTTTTTGTATTTTTAGTAGAGATGGGGTTTCACTATGTTGGCTAGGCTGGTCATGAACTCCTGACCTGATCTGCCCTCCACAGGCCTCCCAAAGTGGTAGGTTTACAGGCATGAGCCACTGTGCCTGGCCGGCAGCTTTTTATATTACATTATATTCTAGGGTCACGAAAGTCAACTTTTAGTTGCATGCTGCCCTCTATTTGATATTTTTGGTATCAAAGTCTCAGTTTCAAAAAAAAGATATATAAAAGGTTGGCATTACATATTTTAGAAATTAAAAGTTTAATGGCTGCCTTCTAATGTGGACCGTTTATTAATTTTTCAGTTTTTTGAGATGGAGTTTCACTCTTGTTGCCCAGGCTGGAGTGCAATGGCGCTGTCTCCGTTCCCTGCAAGCTCCGCCTCCCGGGTTCAAGCGATTCTCCTGCCTCAGCTTCCCGAGTAGCTGGGATTACAGACACCCTTCACCACCTCTGGCTAATTGTTCTGTAGTTTTAGTAGAGACAGGGTTTCACCATATTGGCCAAGCTGGTCTCGAACTCCTGACCTAAGGTAATCTGCCTCCCTTGGCCTCCCAAGGTGCTGAGATTACAGACATGAGCCACTGCGCCCGGCCCGGATCCCTTAAAATACAGTTTGTTGGCCAGGCATGGTGGCTGGGCGTGGTGGCATGCACCTGTAGTCCCAGCTACTCAGGAGGCTGCTGTGGGAGAATTGCTTGAACCTGGGAGGCAGAACTTGCAGTGAGCTGAGATTGCACCATTGCATTCCAACCTGGGTGACAGAGGGAGACTCCTTCTCAATAAAATAAGACATAGTTTGTATGCAAGCTAAATAATGTTAGTCTTTCCTATCAAATACCTTTGTCGTATTTATTGATGAGTAAGTGGAATAAGCCATTGAAATAGCTTCAAGTATGTGAACCCAAATTAAGTATCTTGCAGCCCACAATCGTACAGTGACTAATGTTGTTTGTATGAAAACATCATTTATGGGGGATGCAATAGAGCACGTCAAGGGGAATCCTGTAGTAGATTTTTTAAATGTGAAAAACATGAAAAAGTTTTGGTAATTCCCTTTGTTTTCTTGGGCTTATTTGGATAATAAAATATATCTAACATTACATCAAGCATTTTTACATTTTTTTTTTTTTCTGAGACGGAGTTCCACTCTGTCACCCAGGCTGGAGTGCAGTGCTGCGATCTCGGCTCACTGCAACCTCCGCCTCCCGGGTTCAAGTGATTCTTCTGCCTCAGCCTTCCGAGTAGCTGGGATTACAGGTGCCCGCCACCACGCCCGGCTAAATTTTTTGTATTTTTAGTAGATACGGGGTTTCACTATGTTGGCCAGGCTGGTCTCGAACTCCTGACCTCGTGATCCACCCGCCTCAGCCTCCCAAAGTACTGGGACTTACTGATGTGAGCCACCGTGTCTGGCCATTTTTACCTTTATTTGTCCATGGGGTTATTGAAACATAAGGCAATTTTAAAAAATGAAGCCAATAGTTATTTTGCAAGTTTAGAATAAAGAAAATGAGGGAATGTATTGTACACTAGTCTTTGAAGATAGCTGAGCAGTTTATTATAGTGTTTAATGAAAATTATCCCTTTAGGCAGGGTGTGGTGGCTCATGCCTGTAATCCCAGCATTTTGGGAGGCTGAGGCAGGTGGATCACCCGAGGTCAGGAGTTAAAGACCAGCCCGGCCAACTTAGTGAAACCCCATCTCTACTAAAAATACAAAAAATTAACCAGGCGTGGTGGCAGGCACCTGTAATCCCAGCTACTCGGGAGGCTGAGTCAGGGTAATCACCTGAACCCTGGAGGCGGGGGTTGCAGTCAGCCAAGATCACACCATTGCACTCCAGCCTGGGCAACAGAACAAAACTCTGTCTCAAAATAAAAAAAGAGAAGTATCCCTTTAATATAGAGACCCTTCTGTTTAAATCTAGACCAAGAGAATTTGAGCTTAGCTGCCAGAATAGTAAAGGTTTATTTATTTGAAATTACATATTCTTTTTATAGGGTTAAATTTAATGTAAACTTTTTAAAGAAATGATGGATAAACTATTAGGAATAAACTGTTTAGTTCTATGATCCACTTCCCTACTCTTATAATCCTGACAAATCTTGCAGAAATCTTAGTTAAGGCAGGTTTTAAGGCAGCACCATGGACATATAAACAGTGTTTATATGAAATTAATAACTATGGTAGAAGTATTATTTATATTTTGTGTGAATTCATATGTAATTTAGATTCTGTGTGGCCTTAACCTAATTAGTGTAAATCATTCCTTTGAAACCCTGAGAAAGATACTAGAAACAAACAGCTCAAAAGATTTTTTGTTTGTGATATCTGACTTGAACTCAGTACGTTAAGTAGATTTTTTTCTTCATACTCAGACTTGTAAAAGCTTAATGGTTTGTAATGCTTTATAGAGTCATGTAGATAGGATAGGTTTTGTACTTTTAAGAATTGTCTTTTTTCTTTTCTTTTTTTAATAGAGATGGGGGTCTCCCTGTGTTGCCCAGACTGGTCTCAAACTCCTGGGCTCAAGTGATCCTTTTTGATTTTGGGAGCCCTCCTCTGTCTCCCAAAGTGTTGGTATTACAGGTGTGAATCACTGCACCTGGCCCACTTCTAAGAATTTAAATGTTACTTATTTGTGTTTTTATGTTTGTGTAAAGAAACTGGAAGGATCTGCAAACTAATAAAATGAATACATACTATAGAGGGAGTGGGGGCTGGCAAATTAGGGGGCAAGGGCGAGAAGTCGATTCTTCACTGCCTAGTGTTCTTTCATTTTTTTTTATGGATCCATGTGAATACATTGCTTATTCATAAGATTTTAAATAAGTTAAAATATTTGAACATTAAGTGTACAAAGTGGAGATAAAATTTAATGAAACATGGATTGCACATATAATAGAAAGTTTAAAAAAATGGATCTAAAGTGAGTTCACCTTGGAGGATAAAAGCCACTCAGCCATTTCTGCATCTCAGTATCCTCTTCCCCATGTATGAGATGAAGAGTTTTTTGCAGATTTATGGGTTTAGCAGCATGAGGCAATCAATTCCTAATAGTGGTGATAATCATAGTCATGACTAACAACCATCACTGACTGTTTACTATGTAATACTATATACTGTATATAAGTGGTTTAGATGTGCTTAATCTTTTTATGCTCCCAACAACCCTGCCAGCTCAAGGTACCTTATTGTCTCTACTTCACAGATGAGAAAATTGAGGCTTAAATGAGGCCTAGCAATATGCCCGTAGTCACACAGTTAGTAAGAGGGAGAGCTGAGATTTAGAACCAGGTCTTTCTGATTCTTCTCTCATGTTCTTCATCACTTTTCTCTACTGCCTCTTTGTGAAGAAAAGGGAAATAAAACATCACTTAAAAAAAAAAACAGACATACTTGAAACATATTGTGATGTAATTATTTACTTTGAATGTCAGAAGATTAGGGAAATAACACAATTGGTAATTGTAATACCGTGTTTCTTTAACTCACATTTGCATTTTATTTAGTGACTGTAGATGTTATAGATATTATAATGAGAGTGTTACAGAGCTGTGACATCATGTTGAAAAATTACCCTGGATTCTTAAAGCATTTTTTTAAAATTAATTTTGTGTTTTTCTTTCCTTAGCATAAGCCGGTCCAAGTTGAGGGAGGTGGAACCAGCAGCATGCAGTGGTACCGTGAAGGGTGAACAGTGCACTAACAAAGCCCTTCCATTCACCAGACATTGTTTCCAACGTATCCTTTCACCTAAATGGAATGTGCATTGAAAAAGTGCAGCCTAATTTGGGGCTATATATTTCATTTTTAAATCAAGTGAATTACTTTTGAAACCATAACTATTTAATGTTTAAAATAATTTTATGTAACTTATAATTTTCATGACATCCTCTGAATAATTTTTCCTGTTTTATTCAAAAATCACAAAAAATAAGCAAAATTGATAGCAAATAGCAGGTTCCTCCAGTGTCTGTCACTTAATTATATTTTGTTAATAGAATTCTGATCCCTCAGGTGGTTCTTGGTAGCTTGTAAGAAGGAGCTATAACGCTCATTGATGGACAAAATCAAATCACATTATTAAAATCTGTTTTTAGTCTTCTAAGACAGTTACACAGTTTTACACTTTTATAGTACTTTTTCCTATAAGATTAGTTTACTCTTTTTAATGAGTACAGTGCTGATTTGAAATGAATGAAAGGTAACAAACATCACTGACTAGGAAAGATCTCTTTTAAAGTATAATTGAGGAAAACCTATGTTAAGAAGCTTTAGGTTGGTGATGAAATCTTATTGCTGTGACTTTTATTGAATATTTAAAATTAGGTAGCATTTAAAAATAGCAGCAATTACTTATCTTTACCATCTATTTAATTTTTGACCTCTTTTCTGTTCTTGGAACAGCTTTTCCAGCAGCACTTTCTATGTAATAAAGGCTTTATAGTTATACCTAAAAAACATAAAGGAAAAACACAAAGGTACTTAATAGATATAAGGTAAGTCTTAAGGAAATGTAGTAGCTAAAAGCAGGGAGAGCTTAAAAATATTGATGATGTAAAGCTCAGGTTTGTTTGTTTAGAGGCAGGGTCTCACTCTGTCACCGAGGCTGGAGTGTATGACACAATCACAGTTCACTGTAGTCTTGACCTCCCTGGGCTCAGGTGATCACAGCCTCCTGAGTACCTGGGACTACAGGCATGCACCACCATGCCCGACTAATTTTCATACTCTTTTGTTGCCCAGGCTGATCTTGAACTCCTGAGGCTCAATAAATCCGCCCACCTTGGCCTCCCACAGTGCTGAGAGTATAGGTGTGAGCCACTATGCCTGGCCAATAGTAAAGTTTTGATTTAAAAGTAATTTTTCATAAGTTGTGAGTCTGAGTTTGGTGCTGGAAATGTGAAGCAAAATATTCCAATTTGGAAAGATGAGTTTTAATAATTATGTCTTTAAATTTTTATTCTTTGTAAGTATCATAGGCAGAAAATTTTCCTTTTAAGAGCTGTTTAAAAAAAGAAAGCCATTGGCTGGGCACACGGTGGCTTATGCCTTTAATCTCAATTTTGTATTTTACATAATACTCTTAGTGAATATGTGTAGACTTCATATGGTTGTGGGTAAGAGAATACTGCATTCAGATAGAAAAGATGATATATGGCTAAGCTGATCCAGGATCCTTGGGCTACCTGCTAGGCAGCTTGTGGTGAACAATCATAATCTCTAAAAAATACCTTGTCTGGGCTGGGCATGGTGGCTCACACCTGTAATCCCAGCACTCTGGGAGGCTGAGGCGGGTGGATCACTTGAGGTCAGGAGTTGGAGACCAGCCTGACCAACATGGTGAAACCCTGTCTCTACTAAAAATACGATAAATTGTCCAGATATGGTGACACATACCTGTAATCCCAGCTACTCGGGAGGCTGAGACAGGAGAATTGCTTGCTTGAACCCAGGAGGCGGAGGTGGCAGTGAGCCGAGATCGTGCCATTGCACTCCAGCCTGGGTAACAGAGCGAGACTTCATCTCAAAACAAAAAGCAAAAACTTTGAGTGGAACTTTAAGTGGAGTTCACCTGTTAAGAAGGAAATGGCCCTGCTTTTCCAAATAACACAATTTGGTTCAGAATGGTTGTTAAGGAGACTGGTACCAGGATCCCATTAGCTTTTCCCATATCAGTAGTGGAGCTAGTGCTGATACGGGTAATATTTATATTTATTATGGATAGTAAAGTTTGTACTTATTAAACGTAAGTAAGGGAACAAGCAAATTTTATATAGAAATTGAAAAATTAGAGTTTCAGTGTGTTTTATTCCTAACTTAAAAAAAAACCAGATATCCTCTTGAACCACTCTCAGCAGCTCTTCTCAAGTTGCACAGCCAAGTTTGCAGATGGACAGCAGTGCTCTGTGCCAGTTTTTGACATTACACATCAGACACCTCTGTGTGAAGAACATGCCAAAAAAATGGTAAGTTCTGCAACAGAGGCTTTCAAACTTTTCGTAGCTATCCACTGTAGGAAATATTTTGTGACTTAGCACAACTATGTATGTATATAAATCACTGAAACAAGTTTTGAGACAGGATTTTTATTCCCTTAAGATACATTTTATTCCCTTAAAATATATTTCTTATACATAGCAGAATTTCTAAATACTCTTTGTTCCTATGTCTCTAAGTTTTTGCTTTCTTATATACAATTCTACAAATGTTGTGAATAGTTCATAAAATTTCAAAGGCCCAGCCTTTCTAGAAATCTGTTGAATGTAATTAATTGCTTTAGTTAATGCTAGTATCATAAATCCTAATTAATTCAGAATAATTTGGAGGAGAGACGGATTTGAATTCGAGGAATATGTAAATTATATAATCATTTAAAGAAAGTTCCTTTTTATTGTTTTCATCCATCAAGCAGTTACTGCAAGATACTTTCAGTATTAGGTATCTTATGTATCTTATATACATATCCTAGGTATCTTAATGTACTAGAACGTGAGATGCTTCCTGCCCTCTCTAAGCATGTTACAATTTTCAGGGATTCTCAGGGTGAGGGAATGGGTATTAGACCAGGACTTAATAGTTGGAACCTGTGATCCTGGCTTTGCTGCCAGCTTGGTGTGTAACTAGGGACTAAGGATTCAGCCTTTTTGGACCTCAGTCTCAATGTGTGTGACTCACTGGTGTATTAGTCTGTTTTCACACCTCTGATAAAGACATACCTGAGACTGGACAATTTACAAAAGAAAGGTGTAATTGGACTAACAGTTCTCCATGGCTGGGGAGGCCTCAAAATCACGGTGGAAGGCAAGGAGGAGTAAGTCACATCTTACATGGATGGCGGCAGGCAAAAAGAGAGCTTGTGCAGGGCAACTCCCATTTGTAAAGTCATCAGATCTCATGAGACCCATTACTATTAAAGAACAACACAGGAAAGACCTGCCCCATAATTCAGTCGTCTCCCACCAGGTCCCTCCTACAACACGTGGGAATTATGGGAGCTACAAGATGAGATTTGGGTTAGGACACAGAGCCAAACCATATCATTCCGCCCTGGCACCTCCCAAATCCCATATCACATTTCAATACGAATCATGCCTTCCCAACAGTCCTCCAAAGTCTCAACTCATTTCAGCATTAATTCAAAAGTCCACAGTCCAAAGTCTCATCTGAGACAAGGCAAGTCTCTTCTGCCTATGAGCCTGTAAAATCAAAAGCAAGTTAGTTACTTCCTAGATACAATGGGGGTATAGCCATTGGGTAGATACAGCTGTTCCAAATGGGAGAAACTGGCCAAAGCAAAGGGGCTACAGGCTCCATGCAAGTCTAAAAATCCAGTGGAGAGTCATATCATAAAGCTCCAAAATGATCTCCTTTGACTTCGTGTCTCACATCTAGGTCAAGCTGATGCAAAATGTAGGTTCCCATAGTCTTGGGCAGCTCCGCCCCTGTGACTTTGCAGGATATAGCCCCCTTCCTGACTGTTTTCACGGGCTGGCATTGAGTATCCGCAGCTTTTCCAGGTGCACAGTGCAAGCTGTCAGTAGATCTACCATTCTGGGGTCGGGAGGATGGTGGCCCTCTTCTCACAGCTCCACTAGGTGGTGTCCCAGGAGGGACTCTGTGTCGGGGCTCCCACCCCACATTTTCCTTCTGCACTACCCTAGTAGAGGTTCCCCTGGAGGGCCTCACCCCTACAGCAAACTTCTGCCTGGGCATCCAGGCATTTGTATACATCTTTTTTTTTTTTTTTTTGGGGAGACAGAGTCTCACTCTGTCACCCGGGCTGAAGTGCAGTGGTTTGATCTTGGCTCACAGCAACCTCTGCTTTCGAGGTTTAAGCAGTTCTCATTCCTCAGCCTCCCAAGTAGCTGGGCTTACAGGCATGTGCCACCATACTTGGCTAATTTGTGTGTAGTTTTAGCAGAGACAGGGTTTAACCATATTGGCCAGGGTGGTCTGGAACACCTGACCTCAGGTGATCCGCTCGCCTCAGCCTCCTAAAGTTCTGAGATTACAAGCATGAGCCACCATGCCCAGCCTGTTTCTATACATCTTCTGTAATCTAGGTGGAAGTTCCCAAACCTCAGTTCTTGACTTCTGTGTACTTGCAGGCTCAACACTATGTGGAAGCTGCTAAGACTTGGGGCTTCCACCCTCTGAAGCAACAGCGCGAGGTCTGCTTTGCTCCCTTTTAGCCATGGCTGGAGCGATTGGAACGCAGGGTACCAAGTCCCTAGGCTGCACAGAGCAAGGGAGCCCTAGGTTTGGCCCATGAAACCATCTTTTCCTCCTAGGCCTCCAGGCCTGTGATGGGAGGGACTGCCATGAAGACCTCTGACATGCCCTGGAGACATTTTTTCCATTGTCTTGGGGATTAACGTTCAGCTCCTGGCCGGATCTCAGCTCACTGCAAGCTCTGCCTGCCGGGTTTACACCATTCTCCTGCCTCAGCCTCCCAAGTAGCTGGGACTACAGGCGCCCGCCACCTCACCCGGCTAGTTTTTTATATTTTTTAGTAGAGACGGGGTTTCACCATGTTAGCCAGGATGGTCTCGATCTCCTGACCTCGTGATCCACCCGTCTCGGCCTCCCAAAGTGCTGGGATTACAGGCTTGAGCCACCGCGCCCAGCCAGCTCCTTGTTAATTATGCAAATTTCTGCAGCTGGATTGAAGTTCTCCTCAGAAAATGGGATTTTCTTTTCTATTGCATTGACAGGCTGCAAATTTTCCAAACTTTTATGCTCTGTTTCCCTTTTAAAACTGAATACTTTTAACAGCACCCAAGTCACCTCTTGAATGTTTTGCTGCTTAGAAATTTCTTCCGCCAGATACCCTAAGTCATCTCTCTCAAGTTCAAAGTTCCATAAATCTTTAGGGCAGGGGCAAAATGTTGCCAGTCTCTTTGCTAAAACATAACAAGAGTCACCTTTGCTCCAGTTCTCAACAAGTTCCTCATCGCCATCTGAGACCACCTCAGCCTGGATTTCATTGTCCATATCATTATCAGCATTTTTGTCAATGCCATTCAACAAGTCTCCAGTGAGTTCCAAACTTTCCCATGTTTTTCTGTCTTCTTTTGAGCCCTCCAAACTGTTTCAATCTCTGCCTGTTACCCAGCTCCAAAGTTGGTTCCACATTTTTGGGTATCTTTTCAGGATCACCCCACTCTACTGGTACCAATTTGCTCTATTATTCTGTTTTCATGCTGCTGATAAAGACATACCTGAGACTGGGCGATTTAAAAAAAAAAGGAGGGGAGTTTAATTGGACTAACAGTTCCACATGTCTGGGGAGGCCTCCCAATCACAGCAGAAGGCAAGGAGGAGCAAGTCACATCTTACGTGGATGGTGGCAGGCAAAAAGAGAGCTTGTGCAGGGCAACTCCCATTTTTAAAGCCATCAGATCTGTGAGACCCATTCACTGTTACAGGAACAACACGGGAAAGACACGCCCCCATAATTCAATCATCTCCCACTGTCTCGCTCCAACAACACATGGGAATTATGGGAGCTACAAGATGAGATTTGGGTGGGGACACAGAGCCAAACCTGACCAACTGGCTCTTTCACCAAGAACTTCTTTAGTTTTTAGGTTTCTTTTACAGACCATATGTTTTGAAAAATTTGTATAGTAAACTACATATTATGATTACGTATTACATATGTTGAATAATTATTTTCCCACTATAATATAAAAACATTTAAAATATAGGCTTTTGTGTGTGTGTGTGAGATGGAGTTTTACTCTGTCACCCAGGCTGTAGTGCAGTGGTGCAATCTCGGCTCACTGCAACCTCCGCCCCCTGGGTTCAAGTGATTCTTGCACCTCAACCTCCTGAGTAGCTGGGATTACAGGTGCATGCCACTGTGCTGGCTAATTTTTGTTTTTTTAGTAGAGAAAGGGTTTCTCCGTGTTGGCCAGGATGGTTTTGAACTCCTGACCTCAGGTGATCCTCCCGACTTGGCCTCCCAAAGTGCTAGGATTACAGGCATGAGCCACCATGCCCAGCGAATATAGGCTTTTTTTTTTTTTTTTAGCTTATTCAGGCTTTGTCATAGCTAAGGAATAATTTCTATATGCTTTTTGAACCACTTTTGTGCACCTTCATTGATGATTTCACAGACCCATGGTAATGGGGGCCCTGTAGCTTTCAAATCACGAAATAAAAGATCCCAGCTGCGTATTTTCTTTTTTATTTATTTTTTTTTGAGACCGCATATTTTCATTTTAAAGTTCTGTCATTCCAGCATACTTCTAAGAGTAGGAAGATACTGTTAAGTAGAAAAACTGTACTTCAGTGTCTGCTTTAGGAACTTATTATGAGTGAATTTTTGGTTCCTATAACAATTTTTTTTTTTTTTTTTGAGATGGAGTCTCGCTCAGGCTGGAGTGCAGTGGCGCCATCTCGGCTCACTGCAAGCTCTGCCTCCTGGGTTCACGCCATTCTCCTGCCGCAGCCTCCCAAGTAGCTGGGACTACAGGCGCCCACCACCACACCTGGCTAAGTTTTGTATTTTTAATAGAGATGGGGTTTCACCGTGTTAGCCAGGATGGTCTCGATCTCCTGACCTCATAATTCATCCGCCTCGGCCTCCCAAAGTGCTGGGATTACAGGCATGCGCCACTGTGCCCGGCCTCCTATAAAAATTATTATGTGAACGCTTTTAGAGAAATTGAACGTGGTTTTATTCTTTTCAGCTAAACTTTCCTACTTAGGCAAATTCAATGAGGCAAACCTAAGACTGAATTAGTATAATGTAAATTAGTCATAAAATAATATATATTTTATATAATAATATGACAATCACAATTATACTAATAAAAATTTTTAAAAGTATTTACAATACAAATATTTGAAAATGGTTTTCTCTCTGAAGACAGTTAAAGAATCTGGCAGTAGTTAGAGCTATTTTTGTTTTAGGTTAAAAATTACATAAGAGACTATAACAAGTACTTGTACCCCATCAGTAGTCCTGTGAGAGACTGACACTGGGAGATGAAAACTATGTGCAAATCTCTTGGCTCTGCCTTTTTTTTTTTTTCTTTTTTTCTTTTATTGAGACAGAGTGTCTCTTTGTCACCCACCCAGGTTTGAGTGCAATGGTGCAGTCTTGGCTCACTGCAACCTCTGTCTCCCAGGTTCAAGCAAGTCTTCCGCAGTAACCTCCCGAGTAGCTGGGACTACAGGCATGTGCCACTATGCCCAGTTAATTTTTGTATTTTTTCGTAGACACGGGATTTCACCATGCTGGCCAGGTTGGTCTTGAACTCCTGACCTCAAATAATCTGCCCACCTTGGCCTCCCAAAGTGCTGGGATTACAAGCCTGAACCACTGTGCCCAGCCTCTATTTTCATATTATATTCTGAATCCAAACACATTTTATCAAATTCACTGCTACGATTCTAGTCGAAGCTATCGTTATCTTTGCCTGGGTTATTGTAATAGTCTCCTAATTGATCTCCCTTCTTACCATATGCCCCTGTCACAGGGGGTATGTTGTTTACATAGCAGCCAGAGTAGGCTGGATGTGTATATGTTCTACTTTCTTTGAATTGAATTCACTTTTTAGTGTACACTCTTAGGAGTTTTGTAGATTCATACAGTTGTATAACCACCACCTAAATCAAGATAACAGAACAGCTCCCCAGATTCTCTTATACTACCCTCTTTGTGGTCATCCCTTTGCTCCATCCCTACTGATCTATTTTCTGCCCCTATAATTTTACATTTTCCAGAATGTCATAGAAAGGGAATTCTGTGGTAATTAGCCTTTAGAACAGGCCCTTTGGACTATACGTCTGATCATATTAGCTCCATAATCAAAACCTGTTAATGGCTTCCCATCACATCCTCCTGCCACTGCCTCCCAAAGTGTTGGAATTAAAGGCATGAGTCACCACACCTGGCCTTTTCCCAAGTTTTGGCATGGTTCACTCCTTTCATTCAGGTTTATCATGTGTCGCCTCATCAAAGAAGTCTTCCACCTGCCTATTACCCTGTCAATTTTTATCCTCATACTCTACCTCATTTTTCTTCCTAACATTTGCCTGCCTACCAGTTATTCATTAGTTTGTTTATTTTCTGTATTCTCCTACTAGAATGTAACCTTCACAAGGACAGGAGCATTTTTTTGTTCACTGCTGTATCCCTAGCACTTAGAGATGCTCAGTAAGTAATTGTTGAATACATTAATGGTTAGGCACACCGATGTAAGGGGTTAAGATTCAGAACTAGAATATGACAGCCATTGGTAAGAGACTCCAGCTGCAGGAAGTCCCAGCTGTCAGGCAGAACATGGGATTCCACCTTTGTAAGATCCTATGACAGATGGTGAGTGCCTTGCCTTGACATAGAGGTAGAATGAGACAAAAGTTGGGAGTGAATAATATTTCACTGTGCACTGAAGCTAGCTAAAAGAACAGCTGGCATTAGGAAAGCCTCAGGGAGTGGGGACTCTAGCTCTCTGGAGGTGAGCAAGGCAGGTATCAGTCACGGGCTGTTCTGTGTGAAGTATCTGGCACAGTACAAAGAGTGCCACAAGGCCACTCCACACAAGCTTAGGAGAATCAGGCAGGAACCTAAAACCTGACCCAGGTGATCACTGGGAGTCTTACAGATAGGACTTATTTTCTCTTGGGTGAGAGCTCAGTAGAACTTCCTCCTGAGATCAGCACTGGTGCTGGAGGGAAAGCCTGGCATGGATGCAGAGCACCATGTTCGGGTACTGGTCCTTGTGCATTCACCATTTGTTGAGTTAAATAGTGGACATAATACAAGTAGACCTCAAGTGTTGAGACAGAAAGAACTACAGAGTCTGAAAAGTAGCTTTTTTTTTTTGAGACTGACTTTCACTCTTGTTGCCCAGGCTGGAGTGCAATGGCTTAATCTATCTCGGCTCACTGCAACCTCTGCCTCCCAGGTTCAAGCGATTCTCCTGCCTCAGCCTCCCAAGTAGCTAGGATTACATGCACATGTCACCAGGCTCGGCTAATTTTTGTGTTTTTATTAGAGACGGAGTTTCGCCATATTGGCCAGGCTGGTGTCAAACTCCTGACCTCAGGTGATCTGCCCGCCTCGGCCTCCCAAAGTGCTGGGATTACAGGCATCAGCCACTGCGTCTGGCCAGAAGTGGCTACTTTTTCTTGGTTTTAAATTTGTGTATTTGTGACTTAATCTGTAATTGTTTACATTCAATCATTTGAGTAGGATTAAACCTGTTTTAGATTTCCTGAATTTATACTTCAATTTTATTCTTTCTTTTCCATTTTTTGATGCTAGTGATAGTTACTAGTCTTAAACTGCTGTGGTCTACAATCTTTATTTAGCTATAAGAGTTATTAGGGAATTAATTAAAGGTGACATCAATTGCAAACCCCACTGTTCTGTGTGCCACTAAGAAAGAAAAAAATGTTGCCAGTGATGCGGTATTTTCTTATCACTTAGAATTTTTGTTTTAGACTTATTAAAGAGCTTTTAAAAGACTTATCTAGACACAGATTTTTATCTTATATACTGTTCCTGGTTTTGGCTGTGCTGCTTGACATGTGAAAGGGAGTATTTTCTGCGTACTTCAGCAATAGAACAACTTCATCTACTTTGTGGTTATTTTCCTTTTTTACTTGGTTGTTTCCTTACAGGGAAAAAAAAAAAAGAATTGTGGTCAGTACTTCAGTAATGAATATGTGCTCCACTAATATTAATTTTATGCCCTGCTGCTCTTTGTGCCTTTCTACATTCACAAAAAATTTTCCTCCACACGTAGTACCAACAGTGTACATACCTTAATTCAGAAACGACGCCAGGACAAAGAACTGGAACCGTGTGTGTGTGTGTGTGTGTGTGTGTGTGTGTGTGGACAGTGTCAGCTATTATGACCATCAGCAGGCTGACTGCAATGGTAAAATGCCAACAATTTAAAATGCTTCCTAATTGCAGAGATATTAAAATGTAGATCTTGGAATTGATGAAGTTTGGTGTCTTCATTATTGTTACACATAGTTTTGGGCATACAGTATGTTTTAGGCATTAATATAGAATATTAAGGGATGTAAGTATTTTTTAGGTAGCTGTCAAGTTTCTCCCAGATAATCTCAGTTTAAAAACGTATTTATTCATTCCAAAGGATAATTTCTTGAGAGGCGATAACTCCCGTAAAGTTCAGCACCAGCAGCAGAGGAAACCCAGGAAAAAAACCAAGCCTCCTGCACTAACCAAAAAACACAAGAAGAAGAGAAGGCGTGGACCTCGTCGACCCCAAAAACCCATTCCCCCTGCAGTCCCCCAAGGGAACCTCAGCATGCCCGCCAGCGTCTCACTGCCAGTGGAGGCCTCTCAGATCCGGTCAGTGGTGTCACTGGCACCTAATTTTTCTTTACGTCTTCTGATTCTTCTCAGAACATCTAGCTTCATGTGGTTATTGTAAAGTTGTCACTAGGCTACAGAAGCCATTTAATATATCAACCTAGATTTTTAAAACAGTTTTTGGTATAAATTTTAGATTTTACCTGTATCTGGCTGTATTTGATCTAAAATTAAGCTTTTGCTTACAATAAAGAGAACAGATGCTGAAGTTGAGTTTAATTGTATACTGTCAACTTAAAAAACATTTTTTTTTTTCTTGAGACCAAGTCTTGCTCTGTCGCCTAGGCTAAGTGCAGTGGCGCGATCTCGGCTCACTGCAACCTCTGGGTTCAAGCAATTCTCCTGCCTCAACCACCCTACTCTAGGATTACAGTTATGTGGCATCATGCCCAGCTGATTTTTGTATTTTTAGTAGAGACAGGGTTTCACCATGTTGGCCAGGCTAGTCTCAGACTCTTGACCTCAAGTGATCCACCCACCTCGGCCTCCCAAAACGCTGGGAATACAGGCATGAGCCACCGCACCTGGCCTCTGACTTTAAAAAATTTTAGCAGAAATTCCATATATGTTCCAACAGAAGTATTCCATCAAAAATATGAGGCATTATTTATTTTGGCAGGGTTAAACATTTTGACCAGGAGAATGAAGCTTTTGTTTTAGCTAAGCATTTCAATTTTACCTGTTGTTAATTTCATTTCTAAAATTATTATTTCAACCAGATTTGAAATTCTTCTAAAAAGCATTAAGACACACTTGATACACCAAATTGTGATTCACTGTACAAATTTGAAGTAAAAGTATTACCTAGTAGTTGTTGTTGCCTCTTTATACATGGGTGAAGGTTGCAGAAATACATGACTGCATCTGGTGAGGCCTGTATTTTTGCAGTGATTCTACTTTCAGATTTCCTTCTTTTAAAAAGTAGGGGAGGAGACACTGTAAGTTAGAATTTCTCATGTTTCTGTTGAGTATAAAAAACCTAGGGCCAGGTGTGGTGACTCACGCCTGTAATCCCAGCACTTTGGGAGGCAGAGGCAGGTGGATCATGAGGTCAGGAGTTCGAGACCAGCCTGGCCAAGATGGTGAAACCCCATCTCTACTAAAAATACAAAAATTAGCCAGGCGTGGTAGTGGGCACCCGTAATCCCAGCTACTCGGGAGGCTGAGGCAGAAGAATCGCTGGAACATGGGAGGTGGAGTTGCAGTGAGCTGAGATCGTGCCATTGCACTCTAGCCTGGGCGACAGCAAGACTCTGCCTCAAAAAAAAAAAAAAAAAAAAAAAAAGGCCAGGCATGGTGGCTCATATCTGTAATCCCAACACTTTGGGAGGCCGAGGTGGGTGGATCACCTGAGATCAGGAATTCGAGACTAGCCTGGCCAACATGGTGAAACCTCGTCTCTACTAAAAAAAAAAAAAAAAAAAATTAGCTTGGCGTAGTAGTGGGCGCTTGTAATCCCAACTACTTGGAAGGCTGAGACAGAAAAATCTCTCAAACCCAGGAGGCGGAGGTTGCAGTGAGCCGAGATCACGCCATTGCACTCCAACCTGGGCAGCAAGAGCGAAACTCTATCTAAAAAAAAACCTAGAAGACATTAGGATTGGCTTTAGCTCAAGTGGTTACTTCCTTATTTTCCATCTGTCTAATCCCTGTGCTTGGGTTCAAGACCTGCCAGGGCTTTCTGACCTTTAAAAAAAAACCTAAAAGACATTAGCTTGTTTTTTTATTTTTTTTTATTTTTATTTTTTTTTTGAGACAGAGTCCCGCCCTTTTGCCCAGGCTGGAGTGCAGTAGCATGATCTCAGCTCACTGCAACCTCCGCCTCCTAGGTTCAAGCGATTCTCATGCCTTAGCCTCCTGAGTAGCAGGGATTACAGGTGTGCACCACCATGCCCAGTTAATTTTTGTATTCTTAGTAGAGATAAGGTTTTGCCATGTTGACCAGGCTGGTCTCAAACTCATGGCCTCAAGTGATCCTCTCACCTTGGCCTCCAAAGTGCTAAGATTATAGGCATGAGCCATTGTGCCCTGCCTGACATTAGCTTCTTTTCATGTTGAATGAACTTGGCTTGGTGGTATTGATGTGAAGATAAAGAGGGAGTTATGGGACCAACAGTGTCCTGTTTCCCAGGAGCCCATCCACGCCAGAGTTGAGTGCTGATGAGTTGCCGGACGACATTGCCAATGAGATCACTGACATTCCACATGACTTGGAATTGAACCAGGAGGACTTTTCAGACGTCCTGCCACGGCTACCTGATGACTTACAAGATTTTGATTTTTTTGAAGGTATAGTCAATATTTTGACTCAAGGAAACTGGTTTTAAAAATGAGTTTATAAGAAAAGAAATAGTGTTTGACAATGTGTTTGTCATACTCCTCCTCACATGTAATGTCTTTCACTGTAGATAGGAAATATAATACCACTGCAGCTGTTTTACCCCTTTCAGAAGATAAGGAATGTGCAGTTTGTTTAACCATCTCATAATTTGGTGACTAGGTTTATAACTTGTTTCTTTTATTTTGGGAGACAGAGTCTCACTCTGTTGCCCAGGCTGGAGTGCAGTGGCAAGATCTTGGCTCACCGCAGCTTCTGCCTCCTGGGGTCAAGCGAATCTTCTGCCTCAGCCTCCCGAGTAGCTGGGATTACAGGCATGTGCCACCATGCCTGGCTAATTTTTGTACTTGTAGTAGAGGTGGGGTTTCGCCATGTTGGCCAGACTGGTCTTGAACTCCCGGCCTCAAGTGATCCACCTGCCTTGGCCTCCCAAAGTGCTGGGATTACAGACATGGGCCACCACACCTGGCCCAACTTTGTGAATACTTTTACTTTATTTTTGAACAAAGACATCTTGAACATGAAGTTTGTTTGTTTGTTTGTTTGTTTTTGAGACAGAGTCTTGCTCTGTCACTCAGGCTGGAATGTAGTGGCGCCATCTCAGCTCATTGCAACCTCTGCTTCCCATGTTCCAGCGATTCTCCTGCCTCAGCCTCCCGAGTAGCTGGGATTACAGGTATCTGCCACCACGCCCAGCTAATTTTTGTATTTTTAGTAGAGACAGGGTTTCACTATGTTGGTCAGGCTGGTCTCGAACTCTTGACCTCAGGTGATCCACCTGCCTTGGCCTCCCAAAGTGCTGGGATTACAGGCATGAGCCACTGTGCCCAGCCGAACATGAGTTTTGAAGTCTTTTAGAACTTGCCCTAGTTTTATACCCCACCATGTACTTCAACTGAAGTGCACTTTTCCAAAACGAAGTTTGCTTAATCTGCCAATTCCCCCATGCTTTCAGGGGAAATCTTTTATACTCTTAGAATGTTTCTTTCACCATAAAAATCGAATATTTCCATGGTGATTAATCAAGTTCCTAACAATAGATTTTTTGAATATTAGAAATGAAATCAAAGTAGGTCCATGGGCTTCCATTTTATGAAAATTAGTAAGAAATGGGAAAAGAATGAAGGGGAAGGATTAGAGAGTAAAGCAAAAGCATTTTGAAAGATAACCCATGAAATGAACTGAGTGCTTAGTGTTGTGCTAAAATAGATGTATGAATTTCTGTGTTTTAACCTTCCACAGCTGCCCTCCAGCTGGGAGAGTCAGGAATAGAACAGGCAAGGTGGACCTGTTCTACACAGCCTTTTGTCTCAAATCCAAGTTGATATTATATGTTTTCTATGTTAATGGCAATAATATAATCTTAGGTAAAAAACATGTATAATCACATAGTCACTGTGAGTTTTACATTTGTAATCCTTAGAGTTCCTAAGAATTTAGTACTTTGATAAGATGACTTTTGAGATGGTTTTCAGTAAATCAACTGAAGATGGTGATTCAAGTTCGTAGACAGCTGACGTTTCAGACCCTGTCCTGCATATCATTATTTCACTTTTTCCCTCCAATCCAAATCTTGGAAACTTTTCTTTTCAAGAGGGACTCTTTTTAAATAGAATATTGTTTAAAATAATTCAAATGTATGATTTTTGTGATGTAGGACTGGTAAAAGCTCTACTAATTGTTGATGGCTTTTGTTGACTCAGGGAAGAATGGAGACCTCCTCCCAACTACCGAAGAGGCTGAGGAGCTTGAACGGGCCTTGCAGGCTGTAACTTCTCTCGAGTGCCTGAGTACCATTGGGGTCCTTGCCCAGTCAGATGGTGTGCCAGTCCAGGAGTTGTCAGATAGAGGAATAGGAGTGTTCTCCACAGGTACTGGAGCTTCAGGAATACAATCCTTGAGCCGAGAGGTGAACACAGACCTAGGGGAGCTATTGAATGGGCGTATAGTACATGATAATTTTTCTAGTCTAGAGCTGGATGAGAACCTGCTCCATTCTGCTACCTTGTCAAACCCACCTACACCCCTGGCAGGGCAGATCCAGGGGCAGTTCTCTGCCCCAGCCAACGTTGGCCTTACTTCTGCCACTCTGATCAGCCAGAGTGCACTTGGGGAGAGAGCCTTCCCAGGACAGTTTCATGGACTTCATGACGGCAGCCATGCCTCCCAGAGGCCACATCCTGCCCAGCTGCTGAGCAAGGCAGATGACCTTATCACCTCACGACAGCAATACAGCAGTGATCACTCCCACTCCTCGCCCCATGGAAGCCATTATGATAGTGAGCATGTGCCGTCTCCCTACAGTGACCATATCACCTCTCCCCACACAACATCGTACTCTGGTGATAATATGGCAGCTACCTTTTCAGCAGAGATGCCCATCATGGCGCAGCACTTGCTCCCAACTCAACTTGAGGTGCCACTTGGAGGCGTGGTAAACCCCAGAACTCACTGGGGCAATCTCCCCGTCAACCTTGGAGACCCCTCTCCATTTAGCAACCTTCTCGGCGCAGATGGACATCTTCTTTCCACTTCCCTATCCACACCACCCACCACTTCGAACTCAGAGACCACACAGCCTGCCTTCGCCACCGTGACCCCCAGCAGCTCCAGTGTGCTTCCGGGGTTACCACAGACCAGCTTCAGTGGCATGGGGCCTTCTGCTGAACTAATGGCCTCCACCTCTCCCAAGCAGCAACTCCCTCAGTTCAGCGCAGCCTTCGGCCACCAGCTGAGTTCTCACAGTGGCATTCCTAAGGACCTGCAGCCCAGCCACAGCTCTATAGCCCCTCCTACAGGCTTCACAGTAACAGGTGCCACAGCTACAAGTACCAATAATGCATCTTCTCCCTTTCCCTCCCCTAACTGAGGGTGTCTGTGTGTTTGCAGGCAGGTGGGGAACCCAGTGTTTTCTATCTTTGTTTCCTCTTTAGCACCCCTCTCCCCTTTTCTGAAAGAAGATATAACAGATGGGGATTAGAGGGGCACCCCCCTTCCCAGTTCGATGAGTGGCCCTGCAGTGGACCTCGCTACAGTGTTCACATGTGCTCCTTAGCACTGGTGCTCATTCCCTCCTGGCAGGCCCACTCCGCCCCAGTGGTTTCCTTAGTGGTTCAGCACAGTGACTGGATAGGATTGATTTTTAGCAGCAAGTCCTAGAAGTGGAAGATACCTCAGAATACCAGTGCCCTTTACTATTTCCTAGTATTCAGATCAATGCTTTCCATTCTATTGCCAGGTTTTTACATAGGTGGTTCTAGATAGAATGATCTTATTAATTGAGTTCCTGTATAAGAGACAGCAAATGGTGTGTGGCAGGTCAAGACTGACTTAGCACCAACTGCTAAACACCACAGTGAGGCCAGGATTCCATTCCTAATTGTGATCATGTTTAACTAAAAGGAAAAAATGTGTCTTTTGACTGCCTGTGAGTATGCGTGTGCCCATGCGTGTGTTTTTGTGCAGTGCAGGAAGCGGCTGTCCCATTAGTTTGCGTTTTGTTTGTTTGTTTTCCCCCTCTGTAATGAATATAAGACTCTTTCTTTTCTCCTCTCCTACATCTCACAATCCTAATAAGGTTGGTCCTTCTTTTCCTCAAGTTTCCTGAATAGGGAGGGTGGTGGGCTGGTCGTGTGAAGAGCACAACCTTTTTCTGTTAAAAGTTAGCCCAAGAAGAAACAGAACGTAGAAAAGCTTGGATTCCCGTCAGTGAAGTAGGCATGTCCTGAAAAGCTTGCCTGGGACGACTGCAGGCTCCTGGGGTTCTGGGGCCTGATAGTCACTTTGTCTTTTCAGACATATGTTTGTTTCTAAATCCTTCTCTCATGGAATACATTTGCAAGATGTAATTAAAGAAAATATTTTGATGTGAAAAAGCAGGATAGGTCAGATAGATTTGAAAAGATGGGATCTGTGAACTCCTTGATCCATCTTTTGCTTTTGAATTTTTCATGTTTACAGTAGTGATTCTTTGGTAAGATTTGTAAAATGTTGCAGACACTTGTAGAATCAGTGTACCAGTTGTGAAGTGATGTGTGATATCTGAAGGATACACATTTTAAAGTTTCTTTCAAAGCAGAATATGGAAATTAGACATAAATTTTATTTGCCCTTTGGTACTTTTAAAATAATTTAAGTACTTGGGTTTAAGTAAATTTGAAAATAGTTTTGGGAAATGTTTTTAAAATCCAGGATTTTAGGGTTAAAAATCATATTGGGTAGTTTAGGGAGTTCGTGACTATGAAATGAATTTGTGAGGTTTCTTGCCTACCTTTTTTTTCCCCCCAGAGAAGGGTGGAACTAGATTTTAAAGGCATCTCTACTCTGCTTTTGCTGAGTAGTTTCACTGTCCCTTGAGATACCATTGGCTATTTATACCTGAGTCTAGTCTAATTCACATATATATATATATTTTAAAAGTTAAGTAGAGAGAACATACCTATTGATGTGGTTCAATAATTCATTTGTCAGGGAATATTTGATCTTAATTCCTTTCTAATAGGTAACGATTGGATGTATTTTCCTACTTCCTGTATGTATTCTCTTTATGCCATGCTAGTTCTAACCGGTCCCTTCTTTTGAAAGCTTTTCTTTCTCTGCTTTTTAAAGGAATGATGGTGATCAGTAGGCATTATGCAGATACCACGTGCCTGAGGTTATGGAGGGGAAATGTCACATGACTGTATGAAATCATTATATGCCCTATTTTGTATTTATTGATGTTTCTTTTTGTGGGCCAAAAATATGTTTGTAATATATTTAGTTTTTTTAAAATCATGGTAATTGATTGGAAGATTTATTTTTAATAGCTTTGCCTTTTTTGCAGAGTGCAAAATTTCTAAATTATAACTTATGTCATAAAGCAAAATTATATTTGGTATCACCATAAATTTCTATTCTGAATGGTGAGGACAGATAATTTGAATATTTCTCACCTGTGAATCTATATTAGTAAGCTTTTTTATTTTAATGTACTGTAATGAAGTGATCGCGAATAGTTACCTCTGCTCAAAAATGTCATTTAGTTTGTTAAACTATTTTCACAACTCATCGTAAGCATCTCTAGGTAACTGTCCATTCCCAGCAATTCAGTTTAGTCTCCATTGTGTATTTAAAGGTTGTCGCAGAGCAGCACATTGACTTCCTCATCAGCCCTTTGACAGCGAAGGGAAAGTCCTGGGTAGTCGATTTGAACTTTTTCTGTCTTTTTGTCCCTCATGCTAGCTGCTTGAAATTCTTCAGTTATGATACAAAGCTGAGTTTGCAGTAAGTTGCACATTTTATTGTTTGCAATTTTCTGTTTTATGTGCATTTAAAAGCCCTTCTCTGCTTTCTAGTAAGGAGGCATGAAATTATCAGGAATGTTGCTAGTTACAGCTTCACACCAAAAACTTTGAGTAAATACATTTTCGTTTGGATGCCCGTGATGAAAGCTGAGGAAAGTGGTTGAGGAATTACCAACAATAAACTTCTCCTCTATTTTATCTAGTTCAAAACAGATATCAAAGTTTGCAGTTTGCTTTGCTCTTGCTGTTTCTTATGAGTCCCTTTTTGGAAGAGAGGAGAACATCTATAAGCCCAGAGAGATCTGTGTTTTTCTTTTAGTTAATAGAGCCATTCTTGTCTGTTAGTAGTAACTTTGCTATTAATATGTATAGAAAGGAATGAAGTGTCTTTTACTCCAGAAATATGAAAATTAGTATCTTTCAAGGTAGCTCTTATGCTATCATAAGGCAATACTGGAATCAAAAACAAATCTTATATAAGGTCCCAAATAGGTAGAAACTAGCTTTTATTCTAGTGTTAAACCCATGAGAAATAGTGGCAAGGAAGTTTCACTCTGTTTCTGCAGTTCTTTGGGACTATTTATAAAGGCCAGTTAGATTGTGTTACTGTGATTTAATTTACAAAGTTGCTGCAGTTAATGGATACGTTCTGTGCTCTGAGAATCTGAATTCCATTCTAATGTGTGATATTCACTGGCTGTGATCAGTAGCATCTGAAGAAAAGATGGGCTTTCTCTACTCTCTCTACATAATTATTAATATTATTTTAATTAAAGTACTTAAGACATTGTTTTTTCTTCTGTAAAAATGGCTTAGCAATTTGCACATCTGGGTAGGTTATGTAGCTAGTAAACAACTCATAATCGTAAGTAGCAATTATACTTAACCCACCAAGTGACAGACTATGCAATGGAAAAATTTTCTAATTATCGTCATGTAGCTTAGACAGCAAAGGATTATGTTCTCTGGTAACCTACCATGTGTGATATAACTGCTTTGTAAATGACTTCCTGAGCAATTTCGTGTTGGCAGGCAGTGTGGTGTGTCTGGTGTCCCTCTATGAGAAGACTATAATCAGAAACAAATAGTAGGCATGAGGAGCAAGTTGGAAAGTGAGGTTATTATTATTATTTTCCTTAAATTGGTGTTACTGTCTTTAGTGTCTTAAGGCTAAAGAAAGCTAATACTTTATCTTTGCCAAATAATTATTTATAAGATTTATTTTTAAAATCAGCCCAGTCTCACACCTGAAAGTTAAGAATCATCATTTTCTGTGACTGACACTAAAGCTCTTCCTTATCAGAGCTTGTTCTCAATCTGTGATCACAGTCCACAGTAGCAAAGACAGCTCTTTGATTAGGAAGGAAACCATGTTTGTGATGCACAGAGGTGCCCTGTCCATACAGTTTTCTTCTTACATGAAAGAATTGACCTTTCCGTTGACCTGTACCATTCTGTTTTTATAAAGTGGATTAGAATTTGAGCATATCTAGTAAATATCGTGTGGTCAGTCCGCCGGTGCTTGCCCGCCATCTTTCCCGTGCCTTGGCATCCTAGGGGTGCTGGTGATGGTCAGTGGGTGCCATCAGTCGGCAGTGCATGTGTAAGGCAATCTCCTCTCCTCCAGGTTAGTTCAGAAGGTCGCTATGGGTTGGTATTGCAAAAAGATGAGTATATTAACACTAAACTTACTAACAGGTTTGAAATTCATTAAAAATTAGTTTTCAGTTTCTTCATCTTTCTTTTAGACTTCTTTTAAAATTCTCTTCTAAATCTGGTATATATAGAAATCTAATATTATGGTCTTCTAAATAACTCTCCCGTTTAATGAGGCAATTTAGAGGATTCCTTGAAAGAAAAGTTAGTCATACTGAACAGTCTTCATTTGTATCTCTTTTATTACCAGTATTTACATTGTTCTCAGGATATTTTTCCTGACAAAAAAATATATTTCTTGGGGGTGGAGAGTTATATATATATTTACATGAAAGAACATGATGTTTCCCCCCTCCCAATACATTAACTGAATCTTCACTGGCTTTCTGTAGAAAAGTTAAACAGTTTAATAATATCTTAATATCTTTATAAATTTTCCTATATTCTGGAGGAAACCAAAATCATGTTTAGTAGATTAAAGTAACATTTTAAATACTACCTTTCCAATAAAATTTGTAATGAAATACCAGTGAAAGACATGTTTGGATATCTGTTAAGCATTTCTCCCTGACTAATGAATTAGGAAAGAAAACATCAAACTTTAATGAATAGTTCTGTCTCTTCTAATAAACAGTGTCATTAACGCTGCAGTTGTTTGTGCGTCAAACTTTGGGAGCCTTATTTCTAAATAGCAGAAATTCTGTTTTCACTTCAGCCCTTATCTTTTTGTTAGTTTTTCTCTGCACTGTGATACAGAGCTAATAAGAGGAAATGTGACGTTTCAGAGAGAGAGCAAGCAAATTGGATATGACTTTTTTTACCCTATGTTCCCCAATACTGGGGATGTTTGGCTACTTTGAACGCAGTTTTGAGTGACCTAAAGTTTAGAACAATACTCGTATAAGAGAAAAATCTATCTAACTCTCAGTGAGCTCCGTAGGGCAGCACAGCTTTCCATCTTCTCTTCCGCCTGCTCGCCTCTGCCCACTACAGTCCTAAAGAATGCACATGCACACATGATCTGTACCCATCCCGGCCAAAGAGGCATAGAATCCTCTTCTTTCACTTTTTTCTTTTTTCTTCGTTTGCTTGTTTTTGTTTGTTTTTAAAGCTGGGGACCACTGAAGTAAGCTCTGTATGCACCCAAAGTTCCCCTTGGAAAAATTTTCAACACGCAGTGCGGAAGGCTCCAATGCAGCTAAATGCCACACCATTGCTTTTACTTGGGGGAATAGACCGATTTGCCCTGAAATGACTCCAACCTGCATCATTAAGGTGCAGGTGGCTCCAGTGGATTAGTGCTGAAATGATGGGAAGTCTGACACTTGTTGACATTGTCTTCATCTGTTTGGAAGGGTTGAATCTGTTCCTCTCAACAGTGATAGTTCTTTTCACTGTATAGTATTGAGTATGTCTCAGGGATTCCTTGTGGAAATTAGGGCAGTTTTTAAAATAAGAAAATAGTTTTAAAAGAAACTAAAGGTGACTCACATTGAAGAGAGCGGAAGAAAGAGGAAACTTTTGGTTTTGTAGCCCACAGTGTCTTGCATAGGACTTTTTCCTTTCTCCTCCAGGCTCTCATCTCAGCTTCAGAATACAGAATCCTTTCCCATCACGCACAGCTTTAAAACTTTTATTTAAAAATTTCCTTCCCCAATGAGCTTTCAGAATACTTATTGTAGATTTTAAGAGAAAAGGTATATTAATTTATGCTATTAACATCACCTCATAAATTATAAGTTTTATACTAAAGCTGTATTGAGTGTAATGAATTATGTTGCCTATGTGTTTAATAGCTAAATATATATGAGCTTTTTTTTTTTTTTTTTTTTGACAAAACAAACTAGTGAAGCACCTTTTTACACTGGATCTCTGGCGTGTCAAGGTGTATAGCTATCCTTTGCTACCTTGCAGATATATAAAATAAAAGGATATCCTGGGGCCTCAAAATGTAGAACACCTTTAGACCATTTATAACTGTTCCTAGAACTGTTGAGAATCATGTTGTTTAGTAAATGATCTGTGGTTTACATAAGATGGCTAGAAGATTAGTTACAGGGTACATAGAAATACATAGATCAAGTAAAACTCCAACTACTGTAGCTGGAATTTGTAAACTAAGTTTTTAAGACCTCTTTTATTTCCTATGGATTTATTCTTTAATTTACAGTTTATTCTGTAAGTTGGGAAGTAAAATAGAGAAAATAATAAATCTAGATGTTCTCAGTGTCTTATTCAGGAACTTTTTATCCCTCCTCACTAAGGAATTCCCACTGTGACTTTAAAATAGAATTAAATTACTCGTGTGCATGTATATGTCTGTATTTTTTACACACATGCAAAAATATACATTGGGGGCACGTGTGTGAGAGATATGAATGTCTGCTTATATAAAAATAGATAAAGGTAACCGAATGTATTGTAGAAACATGATTTATTTAGTTGAGGGTATTGGAGTTACTTTCTCATTGTCTCTGTTGTATAAATACACCAAATTAATCATTATGTTATCTTATGTTAAAAGGCTAGCTCTGATATCATGTGCATTTTATGTTAACCTTTGGATTAACTTATATTATGCTATGTTCATAAAATGACATCAGAAATAGGAGGTTCTAAGATCAGCCTCTCACTTTTGAGCATAAAAATAAGAGAGGGAGACAGACAGCCCCAGACATGAGCTGTGTTTATCTATTGTGGTGATGGGACCAGAGATCTGTTGAACCTTTTTTATGTTTATTATAGATTTCTTTATATTCTGAGTAAGAAAATATTGTTGATCATCTTTTCTTGGTGAAGTTAAGAAAAAGTATAGGCCTTTCATGAAGAATATTTGGAAGGGGCTGCTTTGTTTAAGGAGTTGGTGGGATCATTTCACCGTGCATATGTCAAAGCTGGGGTGATTTCATTTCCAAAAATTTTCAAAAAACTTTTACTCAGTTCTGCTGTTATTTATTAAGCGTGCTCCCATCCCCATATTTTAGCTATAGGAAAAATTGTGCTACCCCTGATTCATATGGAATTAAAAAAAAATACATCCCTTTATTTTGAGTTTTAAGGTGTTATTTTGCTATACATTTATTACTGGAGTATCTGGTGGTCTGAAATAGTCAAAATTAGAGTTGTTATTCAATGTTCCAATGACATTTATTTTTAATACTTAAAAAATCATATACTTCGAAATATGTCAAAACAACTTCTGATAATATACCTGAATTTGTAGTTGTCTCTTGAGCATCATTTACTTCATCTTAGATATAGTGAAGACCTAGGAAAGCTCTATATGCTGTTCTTTTCTACAGTTGTATTTTTGCAGCATCTCCTGGTTTCATTCACTCTTGTTTTGGGATTTTTTTTTAATCTGCATATTTCTTGTACATATGCATGCAAATGAAAGAAGGGAGTTTGTACTGGTGCCATTTCTCCCTTCAGTTGCTGGTTAATGGGATTTGCTAGAAAAAATTCTCCCGATTGAAGGGTAAAAACAGACCCTTATGTGTATATCTGTACAGAGATGTGTATATGGGATGTGGTGGCACTTTGCTGAATGTGAACTTGCCTTGTCAATGGAAAGATTGAAAAGTATTATGTTTATTTATACATTTGTATAAATCTATATATACACGTATGTATATGTGTGTGTATAGATAAAGCTATATACATATATTTCCCTTAAAAATGTGTGTGTATAATAGGTAAACAGCCTTTGTTAAGCAAGATTAAAGTCTATGGAAAGTTCTGGATTATTCTGTAAGCCAGAGGAGGTGACAGTCTAGAGTACATCATCAGAACATAGTAAAATGGAAGTCCTTTGGATTATAGTCTTGTTTATGGATATTACACAATGAATGCCTGTCTGAACAATTCTTACTTGCCAGTTCCACTATTCTTCATCTTCACCACCTTCTACTGGTCAGTCTCTCATCACTTAAAAAGAAAAAGAAATCACACATCATTGTGGTTTTTTTCTCCTTAATTCTGTCTTTTCTGGCCGGAAACTTTTGGCTTAAGCATATTTCGTCAACTTCTCTGTTTTCTTTTAAAGATCTTTATCTCTGAAATTTTCCCAGAAGACACAAGTTTTGGTAATATTACCAATAGTAATTTCGAGAATTGGGCATTCATCTTTGTCTCAAAAACAAACAGAAAGCCAACTTTCAAATAAAACAAATTTGAAAGTTTTACCTCAATAATTTGGGGTCATTTTACTTAAATTACAAGTGAACATAATTATGATTTTATGATTGAGATTAGTGTTAGGTTTATTTCCACACTTAACTGTCATTAATTTGTCATTTACATATTTTTCTTTGCTTTGTAGTTTAATCATAACTTCACCATTTACATTTTAATGGAAAGCATACAAGGTCACATGTAAGCCTCGTGAATTCTGTAACTAACTCATTCTTCTCATGATGAAACTGCTTTGATGAATTCCTGTGTGATGAATTCTGCTACATTTCCTTTTGACTGTTCTCGGTTTGTGACATTCTGTATTAACTTTGCTGCAGCTCTCTAGAAAACTTGCATCCCTATATATTGTGCCTTTAAAGCTCTTATGCACACACAGACAAAAGTGTATATATACATGTCAGAGCATGTGTACATATGCTTTCATATGTACTCACACAGTATGTCTCTAGTATATATTGTGGGAGTAGATATATAGATATTCAAAGGCAATGAAATATTGCTCTCTAGATATATATGTATATAAATAGTGTTGATATAACTGTATATACACATGTATATGTATGAGTTTTAAATGGCAATCTTTTACATTTAGCAAAATGCTGCCCCTACTGGAATATTGTCACTGCAGTGGCAGTTGTATGTAATGATTTAAAATACATTATCAAAAGTTATTTAAAGAACATTTAAAGTCTCATCTAAAGACATCCACACACTATTTATTTATCTTCCTTTTCCTTTTATTGTTGTGTTTTTCTTAACTGAAAGGGAGACTGTCATTTTAAAAATGCCATCTGTCCCATGAGAGTAAGAAAGAGCTGGAGATTCACTTGAGGAGCTTTGTGCATTTTTCCTCTCTCTGAAGTGCAGATGTTCCACAGACCAGACTGTTTGTTTCACTTATAAAGCGATCCTAATATTTCCATTAGTGTATGTCATCCACCATCTCCTAGATCAACTTAATTCACCAATTTCCCTCCTCCTTTCATTAATAAATAATGATTATTGAGATCATTTTGCCTGGGGGAAGTTAACTACTCTCATGCTGCAGGGAAATATATCACCTAATTGTTATTTTGCCTTGTTCAAAATTCAAATTTGAAGGAAAGCAGCTCTCTCATGAAGCTGTCTTTAGCACATTTTAGTTAAGGGCCCTCCCAAACTCTTTTTTCTTTCTTTCTTTCTTTCTTTTTTTTTCCGAGTTCCAAGTTGCATGTGCTTGAAATAGATTTAATTCTTATTCCCCACAGTTTCAGGTATTTTTCATTAGTACATCAATTTGACACACTGAATGCAAGACTATTAAGGACGAACTATTAAATATTATTTTTTTTTGTGAAGAGTTGGCAGCAGATTACATCTCAAGAACTTGCAGAGAGAGGAGGGTTAGATGGACAATCCTAAATTGTAAGATGTTAAAAAACAGTGAAGTAAGAGTACTCCTGAAGACTAAAATAGAGAGGCTGGGGTTTGAGCCATTTTACTGAGTAGCTTAGCTGGAACCTGATATCAGAAGTAGCCTTTAACAAAAAGCCTCTTGGCAATTGTATGGTACTAACAACTAGAGTACTGAAGTGTAAGTCGAAACCAAGTTGCAGTGGGAAATCAAAGGTGAGGTAGCTTATTTGAAACCAGCAAATGAGACAGGTTGGACAGTTTTAAAATCTCTTCTAACAAAGAAACTGCACGGTAGCAAGGACTAGCGGTTCTCAAAGCCCTTCTTTTTCAGTGTTCTCATTCACCTTGGCACACAAGTATGTTTAACAGGCCATACATTAAAAATAAATACAAAAATATAAAAGCTGCTTAAAGGGAACTTACAAACTGAGAATCTCTCCTCTGTATTTGTGTTCATAGTGGCTGCGAGTTTAATTACATGCACAAAAGTTAGGAGCCATTTGTTTCTGCACAGACTGTAGGAGCAAGATGAGGAGATGGGCAGGTTTTGGTAAGAGCCCCCAGTTCTAGTGGAGAGGCATACTTGTGGCATTGGGTGTGGCATTGCTGGGGGAGACCACGTTTTGGGAGGCGATTGGCTTTTGGTTTGTAATTTCCCTTTAAACAAGAAGAGATGGCTCACATTTTCCATATATATCTCAATGAATGTACTGTATTACTGTTTTAAAAAATTTGATGAAATAATAATGAATTGGTCTCCTTTTGTTATCTGGTCCTTGTTTAATTTGTTTAAGGGTTTTTGTATACAAAAGTTTACATTTTTATGTATATTTTTCTTGTGTAAAAACTGATGTAATATGTGTATGAAACACTGTATGTATTATCTGTATATAGTGTGACAAAATCATTTTTCTTTCTTTCTTTTGGATGTATTAATAAATCTTGCTGTGAAGTAGCCTTGTTTTTAGTTTAATTTTCTTTGCTGGGATATTGATGGAAGCCGCAAATCCAGGGTAAGTATTTTTCTGCCTTTATTTGAATACAGTATTTTTTAATATTTTGTATTTCACCAATAACTCTAGGCAGATATATTCATGATTTTTATGGTTGAACTAACGATAATTAATATTTGTAATAACTGTGGATCAATCAAATACTATCCAAAGTAATTTTTGATAGGGTATCCAGCCTTGAAGTTCAACCAGAAGTTGCATTTGAAATTGTTGTATGCTATAATGGAAGTCTTACAAGCCAATTTCTATTTCTTTAAATCAGAAGCCTCTTCTGTCTTCATTTTCATAGCTTCACAAATATGAGAACAACTTCGTGTGTTATAGCCAAAATTTAAAAGCAATAGAAAACTGGAAGAAACTTTTTTTTTTTAGAAACAGCATCTTGCTCTGTCACCCAGGCCGGAGTGCAGTGGTGTAATCACGGCTCACTGCAGCCTCAACCTCCCTGACGTGAGCTATCCTCCCACCTCAGCCTCCTAAGTAGCTAGGAACACAGGCATGTACCACCCCACCTGGCTATTTTTTTTTTTAATCTGTTTTTTAGAGATAGGGTCTTGCCATGTTGCCCAGGCTGGTCTTGAACTCCTGGGCTCAAGCGATTCTTCTGCCTCAGTCCTCCCAAAGTGCAGGTATTATAGGCATAAGCCACCATGCCCAGCCCTTAATTTTCCTTTTTTTTTTTTTTGTAGAGATGGGGTCTCACCATATTGTACAGACTAGTCTTGAACTCTTGGGTTCAAGCAGTTCTCCCACCTTGACCTCCCAAAGTGCTGAGACACTCTTGTTCTTTCACCCAAATCTCAAGTTGAAATGTAATCCACAATGTTGGAGGTGAGACCTGGTGGAAGGTGTTTGGGTCATGGGGGCAGATCCTTCCTGTCTTGGTGCTGTCCTGCTGATAGTTGAGTTCTCATGAGATCTGATTGTTTAAGAGTGTGTGGCACACACACCCCGCCCACCTCTCTCTTTTGCTTTTGCTCCTGCCATGTGATGTGCCTGCTCTCCCTTTACCTTCCGCCTTCTGGTCTCACTCTCTTGCCCAGGCTGGAATGCAGTAGCATCATCATGGCTCACTGCAGCCTCGATATCTTGGGCTCAAGCGATCCTCCCATCTCAGCCTTCTGAGTAGCTGGGACTACAGGCACATACCACCATACCTGGCTAATTTTGTTTGTTTTTTGTAGAGACAGAGTCTCCCTGTGTTGCCCAGGTTGGCTTGAACTGGGCTCAAGCAATCCTCCTGCCTCAGCTTCCCAAAGTGCTGGGATGATAAGCATGAGCTGCCCCCCTTAGCTTCAGGTATTTCTTTATAGCAATGTAAGAACAGCCTAACGCAGATACTAACAACTATTTACTTGGAATTGTTTTTCAACTTTCTAATGGTATCTTTTGTTGCTGAGGGAGGCTCTAGTGTAAATGGTTTTGTTGTATACATAGAGGCAAAAATTCACATACAAAAATTAGTAACCTTTTTTTTTTTGAGACAGTCTTGTTCTGTAGCCCAGGATGGAGTGCAATAGTGTGATCTCTGCTCACTGCAACCTCTACCTCCCAGGCTCAAGCTATTCTTATGATCACATGTTCTTTAGAGTTTCACTTAAAAAAAAATTTTTTTTTGGGGGGACAGGATCTCGCTCCGTCACCTAGGCAAGTGCGGTGGTGCCATCTTAGCTCACTTCAGCCTCGACCTCCTGGGCTCAGGTGATCTTCCCACCTCAGCCTCCCAAGTATCTGGGACCATAGGTATGTGCCACCACCCCCAGCTAGTTTTTGTATTTTGTTTGTAGAGACAGAGTTTCACCGTGTTGCCCAGGCTGGTCTCAGCTAGGCTCAAGCGATCAGCCTGCCTTGGGCTCCCAAATTTCTGGGATTACAAGCGTGAGCCACCATGCCCAGCCAATTAATTTAAAATTTTTGTGGAGCAATTGACCTTGTTTTCCTTGGTCTCTAACCCAGGCATGTTTAAGGTACATTCTAAAATTGTGCTTTGTTTCTCTAAAAGAAGTTAACATTTTGAGGCTAGAGGCAGATGGCCACTGTACTAGTAAAATGGCCACAGTCACAGAACTTTTTCCATTTCTCTGTACTGGAGATTGACAAGGTATAGAGGATAATGCTTGAAATGGATCATTCTGTTTCTTCAGTTATATGGTACATTCTTAACAGAATGTGCCTTCTGTTATTTTCTACTTAAGGCTACTTCCTTTCTAAATCTCTGCACAAACTTTTGAGATTATGCTGGCTAAATTCTTGATTAAGAAAAAAATCGTAGCCTTAGGAGACAAGCCTGTTAGTGTAATATTTGAGTTGAGGCAACATCTTGAAAGGGGTAATGCTGAGATCCTGTGGATTGTGAGTGGAAGCAATAATTGGAGTTTAGAAGATAATATATTTTTATTAATTCCCCTTCTTTAGTATATGTCCACTTCCTTGTTCTTTCTTCTGCCTCATTAAGATCTAACAATAATTTTTTTTTTTTTTTTGGAGACAGAGTCTTGTTCTGTCACCCAGGCTAGAGTGCAGTACAGTTGGCGTGATCTCAGCTCACTAACCTCCGCCTCCTGGGTTCAAGCAATTCTCCTGCCTTAGCCTCCTGAGTAGCTGGGACTACAGGTGTGTACCACCATGCCCTGTTAATTTTTTTGTATTTTTAGTAGAGATGGGGTTTTGCCATGTTGGCCAGGCTGGTCTCAAACTCATGACCTCAGGTGATCTGCCCACGACCTCCCAAAGTGCTGGGAATACAGGCGTGAGCCACTGTGCTTGGCCTAACAATAATTCTTTTAAAAGCCTGTATTGGCTGGGCATGGTGGCTCACATCTGTAATCCTAGCACCTTTGGGAGGCTGAGGTAGGAGAATTGCTTGAGCACAGGACTTCAAGACCATCCTGGGCAACAAAGTGAAGCCTGTTTCTCTTTTTTGTTTGTTTGTTTGCTTTTTTGTTTTTTTAAGGTCTGTATTATTTAAAAGCCTTACTTGCATTAATTTGTACTTGCATTCCAGCAATATGTGGGCCTAAACATTAAGGTGATTTTCTTAGCCTGTTTTGTACTGCTATCACAATACCAGAGACTGAGTAATTTATAAAGAACCAAAAATTATTTCTGACAGTTACAGAGGCTGGGAAGACCACAATCAAGGCGCGAGCATCTGGTGAGGGCTGCTCCTGAGATGGTGCCTTGGACACTGTGTCCTCCTTAGGGGAGTAATACTGTGTTCTCACCTGGCAGAGGGCAGAAGGGCAAAGAGGGACAAACTTCCTCATCAAACCCTTTTACAGTGGCATTAATCCATTCATCAGGGCACAGCCCTCATGACCTAAACATCTCCTAAAATGTCCCACCTCTCAACACTTGCACTGGGGATTAAGTTTCCAGCACATGAATCTGAGACATGTCAGACCATACCAGTGATGTTATTTTGTTCCTTTCACAGAAATGTCTTCTTGGAAAAGTCCTCTTTAACACGTTGTGACTATAGTCAGTTATTTTTCCTACTTCAGATCCCTGTGATGGAAAGATGGTGCTCATCACTTAGCACCCTGAAATTTCAGTCGGCCTCATGGTAGTATGCTATTGCTGTTTCTCCCATCTTTCCAGTTTTCTCTGTCTTTCTGACCTTCCATTCATCTGTATACACTGAGTTATATTTTTTGGGTCAGTTTGTATTAGGGACAGTGAGACACATGAAAATGAATCACAGCTGGATTCTACACTCAAAGGATTCTGCCACCTAGCAGGAGAGTGTTGCATAACCATCTGTGCAAACAAGAAAGACCCTGTCAGCTGCCTAGTAGAATGATAAAATGCTGTGTAAGCTCAAGTCAGGAAGACAGAATTTGCAACCAAAGGAGAGAGCAAATTTTCTAGAGGAGAGTGATCTTGAACTCCTGATGTCAAGCGATCCGCCCACCTCAGCCTCTGAAGTGCTGAGATTACAGGCGTGAGCCACTGCACCCAGCCCTGAGTCGAGTGATCTGAACAGGACATCCATAGATGAGCAGTGTTTGAACATTCAGAAATGGAGAAGGTGTTCCAGCTGAAGCAAGCAACATGAGCAGTTAGGATACCTTGTGGTTTGTGTAAGGACACTGAGCAGTTCAGCTTGTCTGGAGTGTAGCGTGAGGGAGAGTGGTGAGGAGCAGAGAAGCTAATGCGTGACAGCATAAGGAGTGTGGAAGGCTAGAATGGGAGTGATGATCAGCAGGCACTCAGGAAATCTAATCTTTCCTCACCATCGAGGTAAGATTGCCGTGAGGTGATTTGGGAAAGGGCTACTGCAGTCGTCAAGCTAGACAATGAAGTCGCACCTACTTGTGGAAGTAAAAATGTGAAGGAAAGGGGAAATCCAAACGACTTGGAAACAGCGATAAAGATGTAAGGGTCAGGGGAAAGGAAAGAGCCGGAGATGTTTCACCCCTGGGTTTCTTGAAGAGCGGTGTGCCAGTGACGGAAGTGGGCAGCATGGCTGTGAACACTTTACAGTAGTTTGGAGAGGGCCAGTGGGTTCTGAGTACACATAGTTTGAGCTGGGATCAGGGGCCAGAGGGAGATGGCCAGCTCCCCTTCTGCTAGCACTCAGAAGAGAGGCCGAAGCCAGAGGTACAGATGGGCAGGCTGTGGGCATAGAATTGAATGTTGAAGCCAGCTGTAAACAATCAAGGAAGAAAGCTGAGAACGTATTTGGGGGAACAGCTCTGTTATCTATTTTTATTTTATTTTATTTTATTTTAGACCCAAAAAGAGACCTTATTTTAAATGATGTTTCCAGGGTCTCCCAGCTAGCAAATTATGGAGCTAGTATTCCAGTGCTATCAGGCGAGCTCTCCTCCCCGACGCTCTGTGAGGGGGAAAGTCAGCCCCTTCCCCAACCCTGACTTTGTAAGTGCCTGAGCATGTTCTCTTGCCTCCCCCTCACTCTCATTGTAATGACTTCTTGTTTGTGTCCCCTTCTGGAAGGTATGCTCCAGTATCTACTTCCTTAATTCCAAAAAGCTCAGTCCCTAGCACCGCCTGCTTCCCAGTATCAGCACATAGTATATATTACTGAATGAAGTTAGTACTCTGAAGAGACTGAGGGGGTCTAGTGAGAAGCAGTATAGCAGCTGGTTAAGGCTGTGGCTTTGGTGAGCCAGACTTCCTAGGTTCTAATCTTGACTCCAAGCTGTGTGATCTCAGGCAGATCATTTATCCCCTCTTCTTCAGTTTCCTCATCTGTAAAATGCATTTTGCATTGAGAGGGTTACACAACAGAACCTATGTAAAGCACTTAGAATAGTCTTTGACATATACTAAGTACTAGGTAAATTTTAGTTATGCTTCTTTTATAACTAGAGGGAAAGACTGAAGATAAACAACACAGGCTAATTTCAGTAGGAAGTGTCCCGGGGAAATGAACAAGGGAACAGAGGTTAGCTGCGAAGGAGGAAGATAGAGATAGGCTGAGAGCTTGGGAAGAAATTTCTGATGATAAGGGATGTCTGCTGCTGATTTTGTAAATACAAGAGGATACGGGTAACCAGCATGTGTGGTTACTCTTACCCAACCAAATTTCCAAATATTCTAGGATGCATTCAGTTATGGGAATCCTGTTGAAAATATAAGGCCAGGTGTGGTGGCTCATGCCTGTAATCACAGCACTTTGGGAAGCCTAGGTGGGTGGATCACGAGGTCAGGAGATAGAGACCATTCTGGCTAACACGGTGAAACCCTGTCTCTACTAAAAAATGCAAACATTAGCCGGGCATGGTGG
>NW_012116266.1:2728204-2731034 GCF_000951035.1 Colobus angolensis palliatus
GAAACCCTGTCTCTACTAAAAAATGCAAACATTAGCCGGGCATGGTGGTGCATGCCTGTAATCCCCAGCTACTCAGGAGGCTGAGGCAGGAGAATTGCTTGAACCTGGCAGGCAGAGGTTGCAGTGAGCTGAGATTGCACCACTGCACTCCAGCCTGGGTGACAGAGTGAGACTCTGTCTCAAAAATAAATTTTAAAAAGATAAAAGTAAAAAATATAAACTATTTTTCAACATAAGCTCCATCAAATTCAAGATACTTTTGCTAAACTAAAAAGTAGAGGATGGGCACAGAGGCTCACACCTGTAATCCCAGCACTTCGGGAGGCTGAGGCAGGTGGATCGCTTGAGGTCAGGAGTTTGAGACCAGCCTGGCCAACATGGTGAAACCCTATCTCTACTAAAATTACAAAAATTAGCTGGGTGTGGCGGCAGGCGCCTGAAATTCCAGCTACTCTGGAGGCACAAGAATCGTTTGAACCCAGGAGGCGGAAGTTGTAGTGGATGACGGAGTGAGACTCTGTCTCAAAAAACAATAAATAAATAAAAAGTAGAAATCTAAGAGACCAGACCATATGTCACCTCCACAGTACACAGAGGCCAAATATAATGTCCCACAATGCTTACTACTCTCAGTACCAATGTCTATTCTTGAAGACTAAAATCTTCCCTCCCCTTTCTTATTCCTTTAATTGCAGTTCTTTCTTTGTACTGGTCAACATTATACCTGCTCTTTCCACTGACCGTCACTCCTTAACCCATTGCAGTTTAGCTTTCACCTTGTGATTTTCCCACAACTATTCTTTCTGAGGCCATCCATGCCCTTTGATGTCATTCTCTTTAGCCTCTCTTGAACCAGTCAAGACTGATGACATTGCATTGTTTCTTTTCTCCGTTTTATTCCCGTATTATGCCTTTTCTGGGCTCTTTGTCAGTTCCAGTTCCTCATCATCATTCCTCAGCCTTCTCTGTTGTTCTCACCCTGTACATGATCTCCCAGTTTAGGATCCTTCTATGCCCTGGCTTAAACACTGACCTCCCTGGAGATTAACTTGAAACCTGTACCTACTGCTCTGATTACTCTCAAACTTTAGCCTGACATCTCCTGCTGCTTCCTGAGGACTCCCACCTTGATATCCAGCCATCATTATAAATTTAGCTTGTCTAAATCCAAAGTTAACATCTTTTCCTTTTTGACCAGCTCTCACTGTGAACTTTTGCCTTTATTCACTTGCTCTTTTATTTATTCATTCATTGAACAAATAGAAAGGCTCCCAACTCACACCAGTATCCATGGTCGTCTTGATTTCTCCCAGTGTTCCAGGTTTTCCTCACTTGCTGATCAAATTCAGGCAATCATTTCCTAACAGATATCGCTCCGGAGGCTGCAGTGAGCTGAGATCACAGCACTGCACTCCAGTCTGGGAGACAGAGCAAGACCCTGTCTCAAAGAAAATAAAAATCATACAAATAAAAATCCTTATTGCTGGAGATAATGGTTCAATAGCAGAACCTGGATAAACTGTTGCTTATTATGATGCTAGCAGAAGCCAAATAATATATTTGATTTTTTTTTGAGTGAGGGAGAATGAGGAACCTTCAAATATATCTTGATATTCAAAATTGGCAATTTTTTCTATAACTCCAATTTGTCACAGCATATGTTAGATTGTCAGCATTTCATTAATCTGTGTTCTGTCTCCCCTAAAAATTGTGTGCAGAAAAAAGTATGCACAGAATATTAATCATTAAGAACATGCATCTAGTGCCTTTTTTGTTTTACTTAATTTTTATATATAGATAGAATAGCAGTGCCAAAACTGTATTTGAATTTTGGTATCAAAAGTATAATGTGATGTAATGTTTGTGGATATTACCTACATTTCCCTCTGAAAATGATAATGAAGCTTGGAGCTCTATTTACTTGTATTATTATCACTTGTTTCTCTCATCATAAGCCTGTTTAATTAACAGGCTACTTGACAAAATAAATGTATTCCTGAAAAGTTGGCAGTAAATCTGATTTATATTAATTAGTCATATTTTCTTATTGACACAAATGCCCAAATTAGAGATGCTCTTTTTGGAAAGTGTTTTGGTTGTAAGACTAAATTAAAACCTTGCTTTAAAATGCAATGGAATAATGAAATATTAAAATCACATCTTCTTAAGTATCTGGATAAAACAATGCTTTAAAAAATAAATAAGAATGTAGCAATTCTTGATGCCATTGAACTAGTCTGGTTAAAAAAAAAAAGTGGTTTTTTAAAGGCATAATTTCAGCTTCAGAATAGTAGTATTGTCAGAAGTTTCAGTTTTGCTTTCGAACAATTTCTAACTGATGCAGTTTTGTGTTGGTAAGCAAAAACATGTGTCACAATTTAGAAGTAAGTAGTCCACTAGAAGCAGCCTTGGACCATGAGGAAATGGTTGAGCTCAAGCTGTTTCTCCGCAGTAGAAGCGTAACCTTGGAAAATCATCTCACCTTTCTGGACCTTCGGTTCCTCATCTGTAGACTAAGAGAATTAGGCCAGATTAGTAGTTCCCTTTTTCTTTCTTTCTTTTTTTTGAGACAGAGTCTCACTGTGTCACCCAGGCTGGAGTGCAGTGGTGGGATCTCGGCTCACTGCAACCTCCACCTCCCGGGTTCAAGCAATTCTCCTGCCTCGGCCTCCCTAGTAGCTGGGATAACAGACATGCACCACCACGTCCGGCTAATTTTTTTGTATTTTTAAGTAGAGATGGGGGTTTTGCCATGTTGGCCAGGCTGGTCTCGAACTCCTGACCTCAAGTGATCTACCCACCTCAGCCTTCCAAAGTGCTGGGATTACAG
>NW_012116266.1:2731084-2733004 GCF_000951035.1 Colobus angolensis palliatus
CGGAGAGCCGACGTCTGCTTGTTGGGACTCCCCTTCCCCGCCCTCATGTGCCACCATGCCTTTTTTTTTTTTTTTTTTTTTTTTACTGTTAAAGGAAATGATATATGCAGTGGTCTATTCCCAAGACAAAGTGCCTTGAATCAGCTTAGGTCAGCAAACTACAGAAGAAACAGGTTATACTAGGCCTCTGCTTGGATAGCAAGCACCTGCTTGTCGGCTTCCTCCCTCCCCTGTCACCCCCGTAGTTGACTTCACCCGAACCAAAGTTTAGTCTAAGATGAAAGTTTACTAGTCTGCAAAATAGCTTGCTTTGTCTATTCTTATCAGCCTGCCCAGCCACTTAGGTCATAAGTCAAATACTTGAAGAGCGCCTGAGCTAACTGGGATTGCAGTGCATTGTGGGCTGCAAAAACAATGCAGCAAGACAACCCTAAAGAAACCATCTAAATCCCCTACCTAACAATCAATAGGCAATGTCTGGGAAGATTGTGACCCCATCGTCCTCAGCCTATGAGGAACTGGGGAAGGGACATGCGCACTAGGGGACAAATTGCTTGTTGAAACTGTGCTGGGTGTGCCTGCTCATCAGACACCCAATCTCACAAGACTATCATTAAAATCTCACTTTCGCGATTCTCCTGGTTTCTGAGTCCATTCTTTGGGTGTGGACAGGTGAGTTTGTTTCTCCCAATGTCAAGTAGCATTTCCAGATCCCTGTGTTAGGAATGGTCTAAAGTGTCCTCCTGTTATGCTGTGTCCAGTTGGGCTTTCACTAGCCCTTTGCCCATGGTAGATTCTCATGTTAATGAACCAATACTGCCCATGTGACCTCTTTCCCTTGTAGACCAGCTAGTGACTTAGCTTGCTAATCAGAGCCCTTTTGGCTATTTTTACGGACCTCTGCATGTGATTCTTCCCTCTCTTTCATAATCTTTCCCAAGAGACTCTTTAATTCCACCATGGCCTAGGGGAATGACTCCACCATGATGTCCTCGTCATCTGTGCAAGTCTCCATGTAGGCCACATAGGCAAAGCTTAACCACAACTGATCTAAGTCTTGGAAGAATGCCCTGTGATTGTCCCAGAACATGAAGAGCTTCTGAGGAGATGCCCTAAGGCCTTTTCCCTTCACCTCCCAATCTTTCATGGAGGCCATCATGAGACGCTCTCATTGCTTCTTGGATTCTGATGAGGTATGAGGCCTTGTCTTTACCCTTAGGGAATAGCTGCAGGCTATAAAATTGCTTAGTTGCATCATGCCACAGGCTTCTCAGCTACAGTGTGCTATCATCCATGCTGTCATCTGGCCACTTTTGTTTCAGTGTTGCCTTATGGCACAAAGGACATGAGGAACTGGCCTCTTTGTTTTTTGTTTGTTGAGTTGTTGTTGTTGTTTGATGTCTAAGCACTAAACTAAGTTCAACAGGTTATAAGGCTTGTTGTTTCTCTACTGGACAAATCTGCCAGCCTTGCTGGACACATGGCAGTTATCAATGGACATGTTATATCTGTCCCTGCTACTCTTCCAATTTTTTTCCAAGTATGCTGCAGAAAAATTTTAAAAGTACTAACATGCTATGAAACAAATTAGATTGGAGAGTACTTTCCCAGATTGTATTGTAAAGGCATCTTCTCAGCTGTGGCCATTCCTCTTTATTGGAAGCAACTTACTCATCCTTTCTGAAAAGTGTTTCCTCTGGAGCAAACTTGTTATCCAGTCACTGGTTGCTATCAGGAAAATGTTTGGAGTAGTTTTAGTACCATTAAGAATGTTTGGGGCCGGGTGCAGTGGCTCACACCTGTAATCCCAGCACTTTGGAAGGCCGAGGTGGGCGGATCACGAGGTCAGGAGATTGAGACCATCCTGGCCAACACGGTGAAACCCCGTCTCTACTAAAAATACGAAAAACTTAGCCGGGC
>NW_012116266.1:2733753-2737077 GCF_000951035.1 Colobus angolensis palliatus
CTGACCTCGTGATCCGCCCGTCTCGGCCTCCCAAAGTGCTGGGATTACAGGCGTGAGCCACCGCGCCCGGCCTTTTTTTTTTCTTTTTAGATGGAGTCTCACTCTGACACCCAGGCTAGAGTGCAGTGTCGTGATCTCAGCTCACTGCAACTTCCACCTCCGGGGTTCAAGCGATTCTCCTGCCTCAGCCTCCTGAGTAGCTGGGACTACAGGCAGGTGCCACCACAACCGACTAATTTTTGTATTTTCAGTAGAGACAGGGTTGCCCAGGTTGGTCTCGAACTCCAGACCTCGTGATCCACCTGCCTCAGCCTCCCAAAGTGCTGGGGTTACAGGCGAGCCACCGCGCCTGGCCAAGCCTTCTATCTTTACTCCCTCTCACGTAGCCCATCCCATTACTGGATAGCTCTATTAAGAAAGTCTTATACTTAGATGAAATCTAGAAATTCCAGCCATTGGTGTGTACTCTGCATTTGGGGGTCACACATCAAGTACTACTTTTCTTCCCCATCATAAAGGAATGGGTTCTCCTGCAAACTTGTGTAACAAATGTCTGAACTTCTCTGGTCTTCCATTTCTTTCTCTGTGAAAGAAAGAAGTTGAATAATAGTATTTAAAGTATCTTCTAGTTCTTTTTTTTTTGAGGGGGGGGATGGAGTTTCACTATTGTCGCCCAGGCTAGAGTGCAATGGTGTGATCTTGGTTCACTGCAACCTCCACCTTCCGGGTTCAAGCGATTCTCCTGCCTCAGCCTCCTGAGTAACTGGGATTACAGGTATGTGCCACCATGACCAGCTAATTTTTATATATTTAGAAGAGATGGGGTTTCACCATGTTGGCCAGGCTTGTCTCGAACTCCTGACCTCAGGTGATCCACCTGCATCGGCCTCCCAAAGTGCTGGGATTATAGGCATGAGCCACCACGCCCGGCCCAGTATCTTCTAGTTCTAAAAGTCTAGGGTCCTTAGATTAGAGTATAGTCAAATCAGTGTTTCCATTTATTGATTTCAGATTATTCCTTAAAAATTTGAATTATAGACTGAACACAGTGGTTCATGGCTGTAATTTCAGCACTTCGGGAGGCTGAGGCAGGAGGATTGCTAGAGCCCGAGTTTGAGACCAGCCAGGGCAACATGGCGAAGCCTCATCTCTACAAAAAGTACAAAAATTAGTAGGCATGGTGACATGCACCCTGTAGTTCCAGCTATTCAGGAGGCTGAGGTAGGAGAATTGCTTGAGCCTAGGAGGCAGAGGTTGTAGTGACCTGAGATAGTGCCACTGCACTCCAGCCTGGGCAACAAAGCAAGAACCTGTCTCAAAAAAAAAAAAAAAAAAGAATTATACAGGGTCTGAGATATGGTCTGAGAGATGCACTGAATTCAAGTATACCCTTAATGCCTCCAGCAAAGCATCCCTTCACTCTTCTCCCTCTCCTAGACGATACATTCATACTTTCTCCTGTCTTCTCGGACCTCAACTCATACCTTGTCCCCACCTTTAGCAGATATAGTTGCTTCCTATTTCACTCAGAAAATTTAAGCAATCGAAGAAAAGTTCTACATTCTCCCACCACATTTCCCTCGCTGGAAGAGACATCTGTTCCTGTTCACTCCACCTTCTTGTTTCCATGGATGATGCGTCTGTGCTCCTAGCAAGGGCCTGCCCTCCCACTTGGACATGGATCCCACACCCTTTCATTCATCAAAGACACCTTGCTATGGCCGGAATGGCAATGTCCTCCCCAAATTCCTACATTGAAATCCTAACCCCCAGGGTGGAGATATCAGGAGGTGGGGCTTTGGGAGGTGATTAGGTCACGAGGGTGGAGCCTTCCTGATAGGATAGGTGCTCTTATGGAAGAGGTGCAAGGGAGCTCCTGTACTCCTTCCACCAGGTAAGGCTAGGGCAAGAAGGTCTCATCTATGAACGAGAAAATGGGCCCTTCCCATGCCGAATTTTGTAGCTTCCTGATCTTGAACTTTTAGCCTCCAGAATCGTGAGAAATAAACTTCTTTTGTTTATAAGCCCCAAGTTTATGGAATTTGTTATAATAGTACAAATGGACTAAGACATGCTGCTCTAGTAATTCTACCTTCTCTCCTCTATTGTAAGTGTTTTCCTATCTAAAGGATCGTTTCCATTTACATACAAATATGCTATTATTATTTTTCACATTTTAAAACCAAAACCAATAACACAAAGTGTGTGTATATATACATATATGTATACACACACACACACACACACACATATATATATATATATAGGTTTCAAATGATAGAAAGGTGCTGGCAGATTTGGACAGGAAGGGATCTAGGACAGGTATCCAGGACAGCTGTCTTCAATTATTTAAAGAATAGGGATTACATGTATTTCATGAGGTTCTGGAAAATAGTACACGGATTAGTGGCTGAACATTAAATGAAGGTAAATTTCAACTTCATAGCAATAACTTTGTAACATTTCTTAAAAATTGGAGAGGATGTCTTATTGGGGTAGTGAATTCTTTCTGGAAATTTTCAAGGAAAGTCTGGCTGTCCTTGTTTCAGAGGAATTCCTGCTTTGACAGGTGCATTAGTCCATTTTCACACTGCTGATAAAGAGATACCCAAGAGTGAGAAGAAAAAGAGGTTTAATGGGCTCACAGTTCTACATGACTGGGGAGGCCTCACAGTCATGGCAGAAGGCAAGGAGAAGCCAGTCACATCTTACGTGGATGGCAGCAGGCAAAAAGAGAAAGAGCTTGTGTAGGGAAACTCCCCCTTATAAAACCATCGGATCTCATGAGACTTATTCACTATCACAAGAACAGCATGGGAAAGACCTGCCCTCATGATTCAATTACCTCCCACCGGTTCCTCCCACAGCACGTGAGAATTCAAGATGAAATCTGGGTGGGGACACAGCCAAACTGTATCATCAGGAGTGAAGTCCTATAGATCTATGACTTCCATTAACAAATCCTGTGGGCAAGTCAGAAGTGATCCTCTCATGCTGGTTTTACCTGGGTAAACACTGTGGTTTCAAGCCTGCTCCTATCTCTAGACTAAGGCAGGGAAATTAAACTCCAGAATTCATCTTCTTGTGTATAACCTGGGAACCAGGAGTAAAGAAGTAAGAAGGCAAATGGAGGTTAAGAGCTTAGAACTCTTTCCTTTTTTCTCTTTATTATTTACTCACTTTCATTTTTCCTTCTTATTTTCTCCTTTATTTTCTCACTTTCTTTGACTTTTTTTTTTTTTTTTTTTTTTGAGATGGAGTTTCGCTCTTGTTGCCCAGGCTGGAGTGCAATGGCACAATCTCAGTTCACTGCAACCTCCACCT
>NW_012116266.1:2737127-2740180 GCF_000951035.1 Colobus angolensis palliatus
ATTCTCCTGCCTCAGCCTCCTGAGTAGCTGGGATTACAGGCATGTGCCACCATGCATGGCTAGTTTTGTATTTTTAGTAGACACGGGGTTTCTCCATGTTGGTCAGGCTAGTCTCAAACTCTGGACCTCAGGTGATTCGCCAGCCTTGGCCTCCCAAAGTGCTGGGATTACAGGTGTGAGCCACCGCCCCCGGCGACTTCATTTTTGATACTGAATTCAGGCCACAGGATTGGTGAGCTTGGCTGTAGCCTGAGGATTTGGGACCTGGATCTCAGCAGCACCCAGTCAAGGAAGGGCAGTGAGGAGGCAGGCATGGGAAGTGGTTGAGGAGCTCTGGGGCTTCTCCCTTGGGCTGCCTCTCACCCACTAGTCTTGGCCACCCTTACTTCCCAGTGTGCTTGCTAGATTCTCTGTTGGAGGGCTCCGAAATGCAAAAGCCCTCCTTCCCCTCCTGGAAGCATGGTTCTTCCTGTTTCTGATAAGTAGACCTCAAAAGACATGATGTTTCTCTTCTCCATTTCTGAGACTCCCTTTCTGAGTCTCTATGACCTCTTAGAAGACTCTCGATAGGAACAAATAGAGTAGAATAATTCCCCGTAGTGTTGGCTGCTTCGTGGTATGGCTGCTTAGGGAGTCCAGAACCACTGAGGAGCCCCATGGGCCGTGCTGTCTTATACGTAGCCACTGCCCTTATGGGACTACTGAGTCCTTGAAGCATGGTTAGCTGGGATAAGAGGTTCCAGAAGGGTAAAATACCTGCCAGCTTTCTAATACTTAGTATGAAAAAAAGAATGTAAAACACCTCATAAATAAAATTTTCTATTAGTTCCATATTGCAATGGTAACATTTTAAGTTATTAGGTTAAATAATATATTATTAAAATGAATTTTACCTGTATCTTTTAAGTTTTCTGGTGCAGCTACCAGAAAAGTTAAAATTATATACAGGGGCTTTCATTTTTGCCTTACTTTATGTTTCTACTGAACAGTGATGCCGTAATATCTTGCTACTTTAAAGTGTGGTCCCTGTACCACCAGCAACAGCAGCAGCAGTAGCAGCAGCATTTCCCAAGAGCTTATTAGAAATGCACAGTGTCAGTGCCCACCCCAGACCTAAAGGATCAAAATCTGCATTTTAACTAGATGCCCAGGGTTTCAGGTGCAATTCAAGTTTGAGAAGTGCCTCTGCCTCTGCCACCATAGAGGTCTTCCTGTAGGTTTAGCATATCCATCTGCTACCAGGAATGCATTCTAGAATGGCTACTGCACTGTGGCAAGCTAAGCAGCACATACAAGGCTGTCAAAATATTGCTGCTGAAACGGGTGTTGTTTTCCTGTCTCCCAGTATGGACTGTTTGGGTCAAGTTGAACGCCCAGAGAGAGACTGGTGTCTGATAACGTTGAACACGTTGGGTTGGGAGATGGGGGTGGGGAGAAACAGGGTGTGTCACAGGAGAGAAGGAAGTACAGAGAACAAGACAAAGTCCTTGTTTGTGCACTACAGTTAATGTTTAACTTTACCTTGGAGAAAGAAGTGGTTGAGAGGGTGGACTTTAGTTTCTGGTTCTTTTTCTGAAAAAATATGTGGACTTAGTTTGATTATCCTCCTGTCTTGAAGAATTGCAGCTGTTGGGAATACATTGGGCCATTTTATACCCAAGTCTCGTGAACTAGGGGAGTGAGCCAAGTAGAGAAAGGTCTGGGCTTTGCATTTGTGGTCTGGTTTTCTGCTCTGCTCTGGATGAATAAACAAGTCATTTAGCCACATAAAACCTCAGTGAGATATCCCACCTTTAATTTAGGAATTTGTGTTTTGAAAACGGGAATGAATAAATGACTCGAGTAGAATGTTTAATAACATTATTGGACTATAGTTTGCATGCCATAAAATTCACTCATTTTAAGTGCACAGTTTGTAACAGAATTTTTATTATAAACAAGTAGAAAAGTAATGACACTTTTCTTTGTCCTCTTGGATCAGATTGAATCATATGAAATTGTGGATGTTTAACTGTTTTTGACCCTACAATGTGATTCAATCATAACTGAAATGCCCTTTTTCAAAATTCTTTCAGAGCAAGAAAATATTTTCCCAGAGAATTTTCCAGCTAATGGGATGTCCTTCCACATTCCCTATCTCTCTTTGAAGTAAACTGTAGTAGATGTGTTGCTGTATATAATTTATTCCTTTATACCTTCATTTTGAAACGAACTTTAAATAACCTCTAAACTGGACAAAATTACTTTTCCTTTAGCAGAAACCACATCTTTATGTCTTCTTTATACACTTTTCTGTAACCAAAATCACATTCAAATTTTTTTTTTTTTATTTTTTTTTATTTTTTAGATGTGATCTTGCTCCTTCGTCCAGGCTGGTCTGGAACTCCTGGACTCAAAGTGCTCCTCCCAACTCAGCCTCCTGAGTAGCTAGGACTACAGGTGTGTGCTACCACACCCAGATACTTAAAAACTTTTTTTTTTTTTTGTACAGACAAGGTTTCCCTGTGTTACCCAGTCTGGTTGCAAACTCCTGGGCTCAAGCAATTCTCCCACCTCGGTCTCCCAAAGTGCTGGGATTATAGGTATGATCCACTGTGCTTGGCCTTCTTACACATTCCGTATTCAGAATTGTGTCTTTTATATCTAGCAGTTTTAATTTCATATATTAATTACAATTTTAACTCCTAGTAGCCTTAATTTTCAATGGAAAACATAGAAATAAGCAAATTTGGTGGGGCACGGTGACTCAAACCTGTAATTCCAGCACTTCTGGGAGGCCAAGGGAGGAGGATTGCTTGAGCCCTGGAGTTGGAGACCAGCTTGGGCAATATAGTGAGAACTTGTCTCTACAAAATATTTAAAAATTAGCTAAGCGTGGTGGCATGCACCAGTAGTCCCAGCTACTCAGGAGGCAGAGGCAGGAGGATTGCTTGAGCCTGGGAGGTAGAGGTTGTGGTGAGCCAAGATTGTTCCACTGCACTCTAGCCTAGGTGACAGAGCAAGACCCTGTCTCAAAAAAAAAAAAAAAAAGCATTTTATTTTATTTTATTTTT
>NW_012116266.1:2740230-2747852 GCF_000951035.1 Colobus angolensis palliatus
AAAAAAAAAAAAAAAAGCATTTTATTTTATTTTATTTTTGAGACAGAGTCTCACTCTGTTGCCCAGGCTGGAGTGTAGTGGCATGATATTGGCTCACTGCAACCTCCCTCTCCTGAATTCAAGCAATTCTTCTGCCTCAGCCTGCCAAGCAGTTGGACTTAACAGGCACGCACCACCACACCCAGCTGATTTTTTTTATTTTTAGCAGAGACAGGGTTTCACCATGTTAGCCAGACTGGCCTCAAACTCCTGGCCTCAGGTGATCTGCCCACCTCAGCCTCCCAAACTGCTGGGATTACAGGTGTGAGCCACTGTGCCCAGCCTATTTTGTTTTATTTTATTTTGAGATAGGGTCTCACTCTGTTACCCAGCCTGGGGAGCAGTGATGTGATCATGGCTCACTGCAGCCTCGACCGCCTGGGCTAAAGGCAGAGTAGCTGGAACCACAGGTGCATGACACAACATTTGACTAATTTTTAAAAAGTTATTATTTGTAGGGCCAGGCTCAGTGGCTCACGCCTGTAATCCAGAACTTGGGGAGGCTGAGGTGGGCAGATCACCTGAGATCAGGAGTTTGAGACCAGCCTGGCCAACATGGTGAAACCCCGTCTTTACTAAAAATACAAAAATTAGCTGGGCGTAGTCATGGTGCTTGTCCAGGCTGCTTGGGAGGCTGAGGCAGGTGACTTACTTGAAACCCTGGGAGGCAGAGGTTGCAGTGAGCTGAGATTGCACCATTGTACTTCAGCCTGGGGAACAGAGCGAGATTCCATCTCAAAAAAAAAAAAAAAATTATTTGTAGAGACGGGGTTTCACTATGTTGCTCAGGCTGGTCTTGAACTCCTGGGCTCAAGCGATCCTCCTGCATTGGCCTCCCAAATTGCTGGGATTTACAGGCATGAGCCACCATACCTGGCTGAAGTAAGCAATTTTATTTTAGGTTTTCTTTTAATTTTAAAATAATTTTTTTTTTTTAACACAAAGATGGGGTCTTGCTATGTTGACCAGGCTCCTCTGAAACTCCTGGACTCAAGTGATCCACCCACCTCAGCCTTCCAAAGTGCTGGGATTACAGGCATAAGCAGTTTTAATTGTTATGTACCAGGTGCAGAGCCTAGGACAAGGAGAGAGCTGTAAAGACCACACCTGGAGGATATGATCCTTCACAGCATGGCTAGGAGGCAAGCTGGGCCAGAGAGAATGGGGCCATATTGGGCTTGGTTCTTCCCTGCAGCTGGTGGCCCAGGTACTATGGACATAACATATGTCTCCAGGCCTCACCATGGCCACCTGTCTAGACTGCAGAATCCAAAGCTTAAAACCAAAGTCATAAACCCCACAGCAGGATGTTTGCAAGGCTTTGGTGGAACGCAGCCAGCCTGCAGTGTTAGCTCAAAGACAAGTTAAGCAAGTATCAAAAGTATCACAGAAGCAACAGTTTTATGACCTTAAAACATCTAGCAGAGACAGCATAAATTTGTTTAATCAGTAGACTCGGCAAAAATGTCTACATTAAATTTGGAAGACATTTTTATTTTATTTTACCCAAAAATTTAAAGCTAGCTTTACTTACCAAAATTACATGTGAACTTGCAAAGCATTTTGGCGAGTTATTCATGAGTACTTATTTATTTATAAGTCAGTTTGGTATCCTGTAGACAACATACAAATACATGTGTAGACATATACATACATGTAGATACAACAAACAACACACACGTACACATGTGTGTATCCAACAGTCATAGAGATTAGGGAGTTTAATACGAAAGAGCAGAGCTTTAGACCTGAAAGGAACCCATTCACAACTCCTGGGGTGCCATGAGGAATACAGGGGACCTCAAAAGACGGGGGTCAGTGGTGCCTTAACTGTGTTCTTCAAGGGGTCTCACAGTTGATAGAAGTTTCTTTTAGATCCCTTTATGTAATAACTAGAACTCTGATGTTTGTTCTCTGTAATTTTTCATCCACTGACCACCAAACAGAGAAGGGGCTTGAAACACATCGTATCAGACAACCGGAGGGAAGATCAAAGGGGGCAAAAGGTGGGACGGAAGCGAAAGGAAGAATGAGTTCCAGAGGAGCCGGTCTGGGACTCCCCAAAAAGCTCCGCAAAAAGACCAATACCATTTTGCTTTTTTTTTTTGTAGGCAAAAATTTTGGCTGAGTGCAGTGGCTCATGCCTGCAATCCCAACACTCTGCGAGGGCAAGGCAGGAAGATTGCTTGGAGTTTGCGACCCTGTCTCTACTAAAACATAGAAAAAATAAAAAAAAATAGCTGAGTATGGTGGCATGTACCTGTAATCCCAGCTACCCAGGAGGCTGGGGCAGGAGGAGCGCCTGAGCCTGGGAGTTCGAGGTTACAGTGAGCTATGATGGTGCCACTGTACTCTAGCCTGGACAACTTTGTCTCTAAAAAATGACTAAGATAAAATAAAATGTTGCCAACTAAATAGCATTTTATTTCAAAAGCTATTTAAACCAACACAAAACTAATTTACATACACATTTTTTCCTGTTAATGCAAAGTTAGAAATGGAAAAAGACAAAGAAAGGCTCTTCCTCATTCAGCTGAGCACCATAGAGACCCAGGAGGACTGACGTGGTAAAGATTTCTTAGCTTTCTTCACCGGCTTTTCATCAATTGACCCAAGAGCTCATCCCGAAGCTCCGGAGCCAACAGAGCAATTTGTTATCCTGCTCACAATACCGAACTGTAAGGAAAGCTTACATTTTTCCCCAGAAGGTTTGATAAGCTGAGTCAAAAACCAAACTGATAACAGACAAATTAACGGGGAGAAAAGCATACAAACTTATTAATGTGCAAATGGGCACAGGAGTCATACAAAATATGAAAACTCTCAAAGAAAGGATCTGTTGATGATTGATGCTTTATACCATCTTGAGGTTACAAGAAGTATAGGGGCTTGGAGTATGGTAAGACCAGTTACGAGCAAGAGAGAAGAGGACAGTCCTGGCTAGCAAACGCGGTCTTGTTGTGCAGATGACACCTCACAGGTGGCGGCACTCAGAAAGAGTAAGATTTTGTTAGACCCCCATCAGACTCTCGGTCTCTCCTATGAGCCAATCTCCTGGATCTGGACAAGGTTGGGGTGAGGTGGAGAAAGGCTGGCTGTTTATTTCACCAATGCAGATTTTCTTTATGGATACCAATCTCTCCCATAAAAGGCAGATTTTGAGCTATTTTGTTTCCAGCCTTTGAATAGCCATCTTGAAATACCTCAAAGAAGTGTATTTTGAGGTGAAATATTTTTGGTTTCCTTTATTGCACAAATCTAGATTTGAGCATTCTGGTTTTCTTTTCTTTTCTTTTTTTAAGCAACAGGGTCTCTACTGCCTAGGCTAGGGTGCAATGGCACAATTATAGCTCACTGCAGCCTCAAACTCCTGGGCTCAAGCAATCTTACGCCAACCTCCCAAGAAGCTAGGACTATAGACACATGCCACCATGCCTGGCTGCTTTATTTTTTAGTAGAGATGGGGTCTTACTATGTTGCTCAGGCTGGTCTTAAACACCTGGCCTAAAGTGATCCTCCTGCCTCAACCTTCCAAAGAGCTGGGATTACAGGCATGAGTCACTGCACCTGGCCCCATTCTATTTGTTCAAATAATTCTTTTATACTATAATTCATTTTGCACTTGGAAAATAATTTTTTTCATTCAATAAATGGAGAAAATAACTTTTATCTGAGGAATCTGAGGAATGTGAGTCCTTTTAAATTATCAGGTCGAGAGAGATATTATAATAAGACAGCATTCACATCTCACATCCCCACTTTTGAGCTATGTACTCATCTCTTGAAACTGCTTGCTATTGCCACAGTAACTACAAATTAACCTAATAATGCTGCACCCAATGTTATAGCCCATACTCTGTAGTTTAACAATGTATAGCCAGCTGGGCACGGCGGCTTATGCCTGTAATCCCAGCACTTTGGGAGGCCAACGTGGGTGGATTACCTGAGGTTAGGAGTTTGAGACCAGCCTGGCGAACATGGAAAAACCCTGTCTCTATTAAAAGTACAAAAATTAGCCGGGCTTAGTGGCAGGCACCTGTAATCCCAGCTACTTGGGAGGCTCAGACAGGAGAATCTCTTGAACCCAGGAGGAGGAATCTCTGTTACCCACTGCACTCCAGCCTGGGTAACAGAACGAGGCTCTGTCTAAAAAAAAAAAAAAAAAAATTAGCCAGGTGTGCTGGCGCATGCTTATAATCCCAGCTACTCTGGAGGTTGAGACATGAGAATTGCTGGAATCTGGGTGGCAGAGGTTGCAGTGAACTGCGATCGTGCCGCTGTTCTCCAGCCTGGGTGACAGAGTGAGACTCTGTTTCAAGAAAAAAAAAAAAAGAAAAAAATCCTGCTTGTAACAAAGGCCACCTAGAAGAGCTCATATTGAAGGTTACTAGGCCTCAGTTTTCCAAGCAGCTGTCCTCACGTTGGCTCAAGTACACTCTTTAAATTATTTTCTGTGCCTCAGCCTCTTCCTTTTAGGTTAACATAAATAAATATATTCAACTTTTCTTGATAAATATATTTTTCAATATTCAGAAAAAAGAATTAAGAGACCTGAATTAAAACTAAACACGGATATTTTGCTGTGTATAACATTTCTGATTTTTATAAGGAAAATAAATACGCATGTGTCAACCAAAGAAAAAGTCAAACTTTTAAGAATTAAGATTAGTTGGCTTGTAGCGGTGGTTCACGCCTGTAATCCCAGCACTTTGGGAGGCTGAGGCAGGTGGGTCACGAGGTCAGGAGTTCAAGACCAGCCTGGCCAATATGGTGAAACGCTGTCTCTACTACAAATACAAAATTTAGCTGGGCATGGTGGCACACATCTGTAGTCCCAGCTGCTCAGCAGGCTGATACAGGAGAATCGCTTGAACCCGGAAGGCGGAAGCTGCAGTGAGCTGAGATCACGTGACTCCATCTCAAAAGAAAAAAAAAGAATGAAGGTTAGTTTTATTTAAAGTCTTACTGAAGACTATAGAGCATGGTCTGTATTCTGGGAACAGTTCTGAGGACTGCTCCAACATGGAATTTCAGTTCACTGTATATACACAGATGGTGAAGATTGAGTACATGTAAAATCACATCTAAGTTTGGGTATAAGAGCACATCTGGTTATAGTTTCCAGAAGCATAACACTAATCCCACCAGACATGATCTTCTCTGTAGCAAAAGGACTAGGGCCATTTATCTTTCAAGGAATATAGTGATTCAGGCAAGAGACATGGGGGGCCGGGTACACTATTGTGTTTTTTTGTTTTGTTTTGTTTTGTTTTGAGATGGAGTCTGGCTCTGTCACCCAGGCTGGAGTGCAGTGGCACGATTTCGGCTCACTGCAACCTCCACCTCACAGGTTCAAGTGATTCTCCTGCCTCAGCCTCCTGAGTAGCTGGGATTACAGGTGCCCACAACCACACCCAATTAATTTTTTTTTTTTTTTGTATTTTTAGTAGAGATGGGGTTTCGCCATATTGGTCAGGGTGGTCTTGAACTGCTGACCTCAAGTGATCTGCCCACCCTGGCCTCCCAAAGTGCTGGGATTACAGGCATGAGCCACCATGCTCGGCTTGCTGTTTTGTCTTCGAAGTATCTTGCCAGAGAGCTGCAAGTCATCACAGAGTTAGGAGCTTTGTGAAACTATGCTGGCAAGCAGACATGAACAGACATGGCTTCTTACATTTGCTACTTTGTCTCACACATGTGATAAAAACCAGAAATGTAAATGGCGAAATGAATGATAAAGTAGCAGACCCACACTCACGTATGCCCAGCAAGCTCCTCAAACTGAAAATGCAATGTCACTATTAATGCTGTTTCATCTCCTACTCTGAATTTCTTCATAACACAATGGAGAAACACATGTTTGATGGATGCAAATGGTCATTTCATTTTTATTTGTGAGTGCATTCTCGTCTTCGCTAGAAAACGTTTCCTGTTTTGCCCCTCCATTGTTTCTCAACAGGACTTTTAGTCTCTTTCATAAGCCACTAGGCAAAAAGAAAAGAGGGAAGCGAGGTCAGTAAGACTGAGGCTCCTCTGACTCAGTGTGGGTCAGGTGTCTGGACTGCAGATGCTGGGAGTCCTGTGAGGTTCCACATCCCTGGCCTTGTACGTGCTGGTCCTTTTTCCTTCATGATCCATTGCTCATCGTGCCTTCTTTGCTGCTCATTGTTGCTAAGTATGTTTGGGCAGGTTCATAGCCCTGTGCCCAGCACCTGTGTCAGGTACTAAACAGGTGCATCACGGAGGTGTTTGGAAGATGAACTGAATGAACTTCTTGACTGAAACACACACTGTATAGGAAAAAAGAAAAAAACATCTGGGACTGGTGGCTCACGTCTATAATCTCAGCACTTTGGAAGGTCAAGGTGGTAGGATCACTTGAGCTCAGGAGTTCGAGACCACCCTGGGCAATATAGCAAGACTCTGTCTCTACAAAAAATGTTGAAAATTAGCTGGGCATGGTTGTGCATGCCTGTAGTCCCAGCAGCTACTTGGGAGGCTGAGGTGGGAGAATCGCTTGAGCACAGGCAGTTGAGGCTGCAGTGAGCTGTGACTGAGCCACTGCACTTCAGCTTGGATGACAGAGCAACTCAAAGAAAAAAAGAAAGAAGGAAGGAAGGAAGGAAGGAAGGAAAGAAAGAAAGAAAAAGGAAGAAAGAAAGAAAGAAAGAAAGAAAGAAAAAGAAAGAAAGAAAGAAGGAAGGAAGGAAGGAAGGAAGGAAGGAAGGAAGGAAGGAAGGAAAGAAAGAAAGAAAAAGGAAGAAAGAAAGAAAGAAAGAAAGAAAGAAAAAGAAAGAAAGACAGAAAAAAGAAAGAAAGAAAGAAAGGAGGGAGGGAGGGAGGGAGGGAGGAGAAAGAAAGAAGAAAGAGAAAGAAAAAAAGAAAGAAAGAAGAAAGAAAGGTTTTATAAATATATATCAGTTTAAAAAATGTTTCAAGAAAGTGAGACAAAAGAACACCCCCTTGAAATGTTAGAGGCAAACTAGGCATCTGTGCGCCATCCCTCGGCTGGGAAAACTCTGGAACAGTGGCCTTGGGGCTGCCAGTGCATGGGTTTTTCATCTGGGTCAAATATGCTCCATTCCTTCTTACCTGCCAGCCTCTCCCCTCCAGAGACCTGCTCTGAGTGAAGGATTGTTGCTTTTTACATTTCCTACAGCTCAGTGTTTGGAGCTGATCGTTTGTGGAAGGCAGGGAAACCTGTGTGACTGTCGCTTGTGGAGTCTTTGCAGATTTTTCGGTCTCGACTTTCATAAATACTGAAGATTAATTTATTTTCCATGTTGTTTCCCATGAATCAAGCTGAGAAAGCCCCTTACTACCTGATATTTACCAGACTGAGTCAAAGAGATTTGCTATGTGGCTTTTGTGAATCTTCCCCAAGAACCCCTCAGAGCGTCGTTTCCATTGAAATCACTAAGGGTGTGTATAATTATTGTAAAGGCTTGACAAGGACAAGGTTTTCATAGGCACATTCATACTCAATAAGGCGGATCCTGCTGCCTTATACCATGCATCTAAATGGCTTTTCCTTGATTCTTAAAAAGAATATACATTTTCTTTTTCTTTTTTTTTTTTTTTTT
>NW_012116266.1:2747923-2751821 GCF_000951035.1 Colobus angolensis palliatus
CCACCGCACCTGGCTAATTTTTGTATTTTTAGTAGAGACGGGGTTTCACCGTGTTAGCCAGGATGGTCTCGATTTCCTGACCTCGTGATCCGCCCGCTTCGGCCTCCTGACGTGCTGGGATTACAGGCGTAAGCCACCGCGCTCGGCTACATTTTCAATTAAAAAAAAAAGTCTTAAGATGAAACCCAAGAATAGCTGTGTCATTCAATAGCTAGACGGCGTTAGCTAAAATAAATGTAATTGAAAGGTTACGCTTAAATCTAAACATCCCTCCGTTTTCCTTTCTCTTAATACTCCCTTTCTTTCTCTTCTCCCCACGGTTCCCCCACCACAGCAGCAGTCACGGACACCTGCACACACATGTGCACTCACACGCACGCATACACATGCACGCACACACACACATGCACGCACACAAATGCACGCACTCAGTGGAAGCGCGCATCTGTTTGCCATCTCACCTTCTGCCTTGGCACGCAAGGTCAGGGGAAATCTGCTGAGACTTGCAAGGCCCCGGGGTTCTCTCTGGAGAGCAAGGGAGGCTGGTGGAAATGCCCTTTACTTTGACATATGCAAATGTTCACCTGTAGCGCCCTGCAGGGCAGAGCGTGACTTCTGGGTTCTTTAATATGCCTGGAGGATGTTTCAATTATTGATCGAAAGAAATTGTGACTGGTAGGAAAGGCTGGGGAGTCCAGGATTCAGCATCTCATTTCAGATTTATTTTGGTTGGTATTTTTCTTTAATTGGTAACAAATTTTCGTTTTATTATTTGAAGCCATTTTTGAGTCCTAATCCATTAGAATTTAATATCAGCAGTTGGGGTGGCTCCAGGTATTTTTGCCTTTTTCTATTTTCTGGCTGCTTTTGGTGCCAAAGCTCTAGCGTTTTAAATCTTTTAAATCTTTCCAATTCCTCTTGCCACTCTTCAGATGTCAGTGCATGTGTGTGTTCTGACTTTTCTAATCATTAGAAAAGATTCTTCTGCTAGGATGTCTTATCCCTAGATTACTGGCCTTCCTTGTTTGTGTCTTCCTGGCTTCTGTTCCTCTTCCTTCCAGAACTTCCACCTCCACAGCCTGAATAATTTCCATGTTTCCTACCCAGCCATTCCAGAAGCTCAACTTTGGAATCTGACAGTTCAAGATTTGAACCCAGTTTTGGTGCAGTGTCTCATCCTTATAATCCTATCACACTGGGAAGCCTGTGCAGGAGGATCACTTGAGCCCAGGAGTTCAAGACCAGCCTGAGTAGCATAGCAAGATCCCTCTCTCTACAAAAAAATACAAAAATTAGCAAAATGTTGTGGCACACACCTGTAGTTCCAGTTACTCAGGAGGCTGAAGTGGGAGGATCACTTGAGCCCAGGAGATTGAGGCTGCAGGCAGCTGAGATCATGCCACTGCACTCCTGCCGGGGTGACAGAGCAAGACCCTTTCTCAAAACAAAACAAAACAAAACCCCAGGATTTAAACCCAGATTCTCTACCAAATCTTGGCCTCGTGTAAGTTACTTATCCTTTCTCTCTCCCTCTAATACATATTATATATGTGTGTATATATACACATTTATATATGCGTGTGTATATATTTGTGTGTGTGTGTTTGTGTGTGTGTGTGTGTATATATATATATATATATATATTTCTAGCTTCTCTGAAAAATCTTCAAGATCTGGCTTCTGTGACTTTCCTGGGAGGCAACAATCAAGCCAAGCTGAATAGTGCTGTCCCCTTCAGATGACTTGCTCTCTGTTACCACCCTTGACCCATGCCAATATTATTGTTTCCAATTGTTGACTTATCTGAATTGTTCTGATGGCTCTTCAAGTCCAGCTGTTTCCTGACTCCCCTCTGAGCTGCGTGTTCAAGTTCCTGGGTCTAGGATGAATGAGATGGAGCCGGGAGTGGTATGACTGGGGAGGACTACTTCTTAAGGGTCCAGTGCTTTCATGCTCTGGACCTTTGCCCTTTGCTCACTCTGTACACTCAGCCTGGACTGTCCTTCCTCGGTTCTTTACTGGAGAAGTCATTCTTCCTTCAAGGCCAGGGTAAATGGGGCACATCACTCTTTGGGGTTTCTTCCTGCTCTTGCGCAGCACTCAGGGAAATCCCTCCTTTGCTTGAGGCCTGTGCCTCTGCTGAATGCTGATCTCAGTCATTTACACATCTGCCTTCCCTGGCTTACTGCACTTTTTCTAAGGTGGGGGGTCCCATCTCATTCACCATTAGATTCCTTTTTTTCTCTCCAGCTATCTAGCCTCAAACACACTGGCTGCCGTCAAGCTAAGGGCTGGGAGACATTGGTTGAGTTGAATGGGATTCTTCAGGGAAACTCAGTTTTCTATTTTCATATTACTGACCAAGAAATGAACACATAAAGAAGGGCACTTGTTCCAGGCCCCAGGGCTCCATGGAGAGAGGGGCATGGCAAATCTGACATCCTGACTCATGGCTTTCCCCATACTTGTCACATCGTAGGAGTCCAATAGACAGTGAATAAGAGAAATAATAAATGAGGTATTTACAACTAAGGCTAGGAAAGAATAAATGAGGTATTTATAACTAAGGTCAAAATCCAAGTCTCTTTATCACCCCCTTCCTAAACCAGTATCATATCCATTACATCAAATTGAATTCTGCGCTGGATATGAATTGGCTTTCTCGAGGATGTCCTCACTGTTCCCTCGAGCTAATTAGGGTACTGCATTCTATACCCAAAGAAAGGTTCTTCTTCCCATCCCTAGAAACTTCTTATAGGATTCAGATACCGCATCTTTCTACGTTTGGCCCATCCCACACTGAGTGATAGAAGTGGAAGGATCTGTAGTAATGAAATCAGTAGTATGTCTTTTCCAGGCACTTTGATACAGAACACGGGCTCCCTTTACTTCTTAGCCTTTTGTTCAGAGAAATCTTCACATCCATCTTCTGTAATTCGACCTTGTGCTCCAAAAATGAGCGCAGCTTTTATTCAAATGCTGTTCAAAGGGGAGAAGTTCACACTCTGGCTAGTGGCAGGTACCAAGACCATTTCCACCCGACTTGCCGCACTTCTGTTTTATAATTGGATGGTAGATAAATCTGAAAGAGAAACATTAAAGTTGAAGCGAAGTCTTAGGGAAAAGAATTCTCATTATAACAACTTCCGTAACATATTCCTACTTGTCCATAATTGATTCCACATCCTAGGTGACGGCATCTAAAATCCTAAATGAAAATGGAGCTTCTTATTTAGTGTCTACAATATGGTGGGTTGGCCCTGCTCAGGGAAGTATTTTTGTTTTTTATTTTTATTTTTTTAGAGACGGGTCTCGCTCTGTCGTCCAGGTTGAGTGCAGTGGCATGATGATAGCTCAGTGTGGCCTTGCACTCCTGGGCTCAAGCAATCCTCCTGCCTTAGCCTTACAAGTACCTCGGACTACAGGCATGCACCACCATACCCAGGAAAGTATGTCTAATGTCTTTAGCATCCAGGCATTTGAAGTTAGTTCCAAGAACATTTTTTACTTCCTGTTACAGGTTGCATTGTGTCTCCTTTGCCCCACCGCATCACCTAATACCCACCAAATTCGTATGTTGAAGTCCTAACCCCCAGTGCCTCAGAATGTGACCTTAGCTGGATATAGGGTCATTGAAGATGTAATTAGCTAAGATGAAGTCATACTGAACTAGAGTGGTCCTCTAATCCAACAGACGGACGCCCCTATAAAAAGGGGAAGCTTGGACACAGAGCAGACATATATATGGGAGATGTTAAAGGAAAAATTGGCTGGGTGCAGTGGCTCAAGCCTGTAATCCCAGCACTTTGGGAGGCCTAGACGGGCGGATCACAAGGTCAGGAGATCGAGACCATCCTGGCTAACACGGTGAAACCCCGTCTCTACTAAAAAAATACAA
>NW_012116266.1:2751921-2796332 GCF_000951035.1 Colobus angolensis palliatus
CACTCCAGCCTGGGCGACAGAGCGAGGCTCCGTCTCAAAAAAAAAAAAAAAGAAAGAAAAGAAAAAATTATTAGGCCAGGTGCGGTGGTTCATGCCTGGAACCCCAGCACTCTGCACTCTGGGAGGCCGAGGTGGGTGGATCATCTGAGGCCAAGGAGTTCGAGACCAGCCTGGCCACCACAGTGAAACCTGTCTCTACCAAAAATACAAAAATTAGCCAGGTGTGGTGGCGTGCCACTGTGGTGCTACTCAGGAGGTTGACGCATGAGAATCGCTGGAACCCTGGAGGCAGTGGTTGCAATGAGCTGAAATCGTGCCACTGCACTCCAGCCTGGGCAACGGTGCGAGACTCTGTCTCCAAAAAAGAAAAAGATTATTCAGTGACACTTGGTAAGGCGTGGTAAAGAAGACTATATTCAGGACCATCGTGATAGGTACAGGGACCACTGCAATGGGCTCCTGTGGTCAGAGACACTGGGTTCAACTCTGAATGCAGCAGGGGGAAGTGGGAATTTATAGCCCAGGAGCAGGGTGACCGGTCAGTGGATGGAAAATTACTAAGAGGAAACATCAGGGGTGAGGGGATTCTGGTTAAACTGACCTAGTAGGATTCTTGCTCAAAACAGGCTAGGGTGATGGGACACACCTGGGGGTCGATGGCGAAGGAGGAGCTCAATCAGATCTCTACAGTGATCAGATGTTGAGGGTGGTGGGTTCTTGCTAAACTAGCTTAATTGTGTTCATTGCTGAAGCTGAATCTTACAAGGAAGTGCACAGACGGGCCTAGGAGAAGGATCAGTGGCCTGTCTAAAGTTTGGCCAAGCAAACTTGGCGTTCGTAAGAGAACGCCCCGTGGACATGAAGGGAGAGATTGGGGTGATGTGTCCCCAAGCCAAGGAATACCAAGATTAGCCAGCAAACCACCAGAAGCTTGGAGAGGCCTGGAGCAGATTCTCCCTCAGAGCCGATGAAAGAACCGTGCAGGAGGAATGAACCATGCAGGTACCTTGTTCTTGGACTTCTGGCCTCCAGAACTGCGAAATAATTTCTGTTGTGTAAGCCAATCAGTTTGTGGTACTTGGTTATGCCAGCCCTAGCAAATGAACACACTTCCCTCTCATCTCCTTCTTTCCCAAACAGACTAGCTTGCAAAATGGAGGTGCTTATCTGAAGGCCTGGCAGGAGGATTCATGAGGGGAGGAAAGTTCTCGTTTCTTTGTTTCTGGTTTGGCTTCCTCTGCCAGCAGCAGGGCACAGCAGTTAATGGTGGGCACTTGAGCTAGACTTGCATCTTGGCACCATCTAGTTACTTATCTTCCCTGTGCTGCTGTTTCCCTACTGATAGGAGCTGGGGATGCTAATAGTCCTGACTCCATAGGTGTATTGTGTGGCTTAAATGAAATCAATCCTGAAGCACTTAGACGGGGCTCCGCACATAGTTAAGTGCTCAATCCGTAAATGCTGGCTGCTGTTCTTCTACTACCTGTGTTTTCCTGTGGAATCTCTTTCCACACTTCTCTCCTAGGCAGGATTCTCTGCTCGATCCTGAGCCCGCCCTTTTGCCCCTTTTTCTGTGTGTGTCCTTCACGGCACTCATCTGCTCAGGTGACCTGGGAAAACAGGTGAAATAGTTTAGGTAAGCACTCTAAAAATCTGGCTGCCTGACTGGCAGCATCTGCATGAGTATTGCCTGTGAGTTTGTTAGAACTAGGGCAGGTATCGGTTACATTCCACCCCGACTCGCTGACTCAGTGGCACTGTTGGTGGGCCCGCCAGTGTGTAAGAGGTCCCTCGGTGATTCTGCTGTGTGCTCAAGTTTGAGAACTGCTGCTACAGGATGACCTTCCTACTTTTCCATACCGCAGCTTCCCCAGACATTCCTTTCTTCCCCTATCCTGCATCCCATTTCCCCAGGGCTGCCCTATACATCTTCTCACAAAATAGGGGTGGGTGACAATGTTTATGCCCTGGCCTTCCAGGCTCCTGCTCTCTCTCAATTAATGCTGCTCAATTGAGTCTACGAGGAGAATCTCTTTCTCGGCAGGGACTGAGGATAAGCGAGACTTTTCTTTCTGATTCTGGATGTAATTATCCCCCCCATATCATTCAGGGACCAAGTCTTAATCTCCTCACAAGCTCAGTGTTCAGCGTAGGGCCTGTGTCAGGTCATCTTCTGTCACCCAGGCTAGGGTGCAGTGGTGTGATCTCAGCTCACTGTAGCCTCAAGCTCCCCAGGCTCAGGTGATCATCCTACCTCAGTCTCCTGAGTAGCTGAGACTACAGACGTGCGCCACCACGCCCGGCTAATTTTTGTATTTTTTGTAGAGGTGGGGTTTCACCATGTTGCCCAGGCTAGTCTCAGACTTCTGAGCTCAAGTGATCTGCCCACCTTGGCCTACCAAACTGCTGAAATTACAGGCATGAGCCACCACGTCTGGCCACTCAGTAATGTTTCTTGACACAAAGGGATGGCAATTCATGAATCACGAACACGTGGCTTAGTGCAAACTCCGTCTACTGAGGCAAGTGAAGGCTGGCTATGGTATTTACATCTTTCGTGTTCAGTTTGTGTAAAACAAAGGGGAGGAGAGACTCAGCTCATTGCTTTTTTCCTGGTGCCACCTCCCTGGTCCTTAGTGTCCTCTCCCTGTAGGGTGTGTGGATCACCTGGGCCCTCGCTTGCCTCTTGGCCTGTGATGCTTGCCTGCCAGTTTCTTTCACATCGTGTCCTGCTCTCTTTTCACCTTAAACTTCATGGAATCTTTTTCCGATCTGTGTGCTGGTCCTATCCCGACACGGGTGGCAGCACTGTCACATCAGGGCCTCAGGGAGGGGTGTGTAGGCTTGTCTCTGCCACTCTCTATTTTCGCCTCCAGTGCCTTGCAGATGAGCCCTATCCATTCCCTACTTTCACATCCTCCTCTCTCCTGTCCTCCATCTTTCGCCGGCTCCCAGCTGTTGTCAGCCCCTTTGGCCTCTGGCATCTCACGTGCACACACGCACGCAAAGCTGAAGGCTGAGCTGAGTCTCACAGGGTTTTTGCAAGAACTGCGCTAATATTTGAACGCATAGGGCCAGCAGCTTTTTCTCCTACAAGGTTTCCACAACCAGGAGAGATTACTGTTTTATAACTCTCTCAGGAGTACATGTGTGTTAATAGGGAACACTTGATTATTGCTATGGTTTAAGTATTTTCGGTTTTTTAAATAACAGCTTTATTGCGATATAATTCACATACTATAAAGTTCACTCTTTTAAAGTACACAATTAGTAGGTCTCTAAAAAGTACATTCAGGCCAGGTGTGGTGGCTCTTGCCTATAATCCCAGCATTTTGGGAGGCCAAGGTGGGCAGACCACTTGAGGTCAGAAATTCGAGACCAGCCCGAACAACATGGCAAAACCCTGTTTCTACTAAAAATATAAAAAATTAGCTGGGCATGGTGGTGCATGCCTGTAATTCCAGCTGCTTGGGAGTCTGAGGCAGGAGAATTGCTTGAACCTGGGAGGTGGAGGTGGCAGTGAGTCGAGATCGTGCCACTGTACTCCAGCCTGGGTGACAGAGCGAGACTCTGTCTCAAAAAAAAAAAAAAAGTATATTCATAGTTTGCAGCTACCACCACTAATTTTTAGAACATTTTCATCACCCCAAAAAGAAACTCATTAGCAGTCACTCCCCAGTCCCTCTTCCCCTCAGCCCCTGGCAACACGAATCTGCTTTTTGTCTCTATGGGTTTGCCTATTCTGGACATTTAACATGGATTCAGACAATATTTGACGACTCTGGCTTCTTCCACATAGCATGATGTTTTCAAGGGTCATCCATGTGGTCACATGTATCAGTACTCTACTTCTTTTTATTGCTGAATCATATTCAATTGTATGAGTAGACTACATTTCATTTATTCATTCATCTGTCAAGGGACATTTGGGGGTATGTGTGATTTTTATTGGTCTGTTTTTTTGACCCAGTCATTTGTGTGGTTATTTTATGGGTGGGGGGATTTGAAAATTCTTTGTGTTCTCTTACATTCCTTTGGTGAAGAAATATTTTCTGCCTCCATGATTGATTTACCTTAGAGATTCCCATGCTCTGATATTGACCCAGTCATTTAAATAAAATCTAATCTGCAGGGGGAAAAAGAAACTAGCCAGTCAGGCTCCATTCACCTTGTATATATATCTCCTTTTCATGGACCTACGCACACACAGCAAGCATCAGCTTATTATGCCACATATTTTGTTATTGACTCTGACATTCCCTTTGTGTATTAACCACATCTCTCTCTCTCTCTCTCTTTTTTTTTTTTTTTGAGACGGAGCTTTATTCTTGTTGCCCAGGCTGGAGTGCAATGGCGTGATCTCAGATCACCGTGACCTCTGCCTCCTAGGTTCAAGCAATTCTCCTGCCTCAGCCTCCCAAGTAACTGGGATTACAGGCATGTACCACCATGCCCAGCTAATTTTTTATTTTTGGTAGAGATGGGGGTTTCTCCATGTTGGTCAGGCTGGTCTCGAACTTCTGACCTCAGGTGATCCACCCGCCTCGGCCTTCCAAAGTGCTGGGATTACAGGTGTGAGCCACTGTGCCCAGCCACATCTTTTTTTTTTTCTGTATTTTAATGCTTTGATGTCTGAGCCTTGCTGACCCTCTGGTAGGTTAGCCAATTCCTAGAAGCAGTAAACAGCTGGCTCTCCAGTGTGCTTTTCAAATGCAAACCAACCAACTCAGAGCCCACTACCCCACCACTTCCTTTGAAGGCTCTCACACTTTAGGCTGCAGTCTACTTGCCCTAATCATCCCAGAGTCAGGTACCTGACGATGACTGACAGCCCGTATGTCCCAGAACCTACCCAGATTATTCAAACTCACCAGTCCCATGACTGCGTTCTCTCCCTTGCCAATTCCTTCCCTTGAAAACCACAATAAAGGGTTTTGCCCCCACTTTTCCCTCTCTCATGGCCTCCTAAACTGCCCTGGGCTTCCCCGTATGGCCCTTTTATGGTGTAGCTCGCACCATCCTCTTGGGGATGTGAATAACCAACTGTCTTTTCAATGACAAGCCTCTTCTGATCTGGTGGCCTTACCACACCCAAACAACAAAACCTAATAAGACACCTCGCCCTAACACACTGCCAGAGCTTTGATTTCTGGTGTGATGTCACAATTATGCATTCATTCATCCCAACAATGTTGTGCTGGTATCTTTTATTTTGGGGTTGTGTTTTTCTTTTCCTTTTTTATTTTTATTTTTATTTTTTTGAGACAGAGTCTCGCTCAGTTGCCCAGGCTGGAGTGCAGTGGCACAACCTCGGCTCACTGCAAGCTCTGCCTCCCAGGTTCACGTCATTCTCCTGCCTCAGCCTCCCGAGTAGCTGGGACTACAGGCGCCCGCCACTACACCCAGCTAATTTTTTTGGTATTTTTAGTAGAGACAGGGTTTCACTGTGTTGGCCAGGATGGTCTCGATCTCCTGACCTCGTGATCCGTCCATCTCAGCCTCCCAAAGGGCTGGGATTATAGGCGTGAGCCACTGCGCCCGGCTCTTTTCCTTTTTAAAAAAGCTCCTAAATTCTATGACTTCAAGGGAGCTTCAGAGAAAAGTAATTGCGAATTCTGTATACTTGGTAAAGCAAAAGCTAGACTCACATAGCCACCACCCTGGAACAGCCTCAAGCTACTCTTCTGTGCCTGGTGGCCTTCAGGGGACCCCACTGGGATACCCACTCCATGGTCAATGGCTCTCCCCAGGCTCCCCCACTCCTCCCCACACACACACCTGCAGGGCTGGGCTGGGGACTTTAAGGTGTTTTGTCTCCTGCTGCTTGCCAGGTGGTGGAGCAGAGAGGCCAGAAACCCAGTGCCCTGTGCTGATATCTGGAACTTGCCTTACAGTAGCTTATATTTTCCTTAATACTAGGAAACTAACACTTTATTTTTAGCGTTGGATATCACTTGTCAAATTGTTTTTCTCACTAGCTTTGTTTATGGATTTTATTTTTTACCATCTCCAATTTCCAGTGGGAACTAAGACTTAAAAAAAATCATATGCAAAGCATCTTTTATGAGACTACATCTGTGCCTTCTAAGGAGAGGCGGCAATGGTGTGTATTTTGATTTAACTTGGGAAGGACTGACTGGTGTTCTTGCAAATGCATCTGTCTATAAACGGTCCCAGCTTCTGTACACAGCCTGGAACTCATTCCATTGAGCCGAGTGTTTATAGATAATAGAGCTTTATTGTGGTAAAAAAAAAGTGAAGAGCTAATATTTTTATCTTATTTGAATAATTGTATCACAGGCTCTAGCACATGTCAAGCTTGGCACTATTAACATTTTGGGGCAGATAATTTTTTATTGGAGTTGGGCGATGGGGAAACTGTCTTGAGTATGTGGTATTTTTAGCAGCATGCCTGGCCTCTACCTATTAGATGCCAGTGGCACCCCACTCCCCCAATCCCAATTAAAGGAAAGTGTCTCTAAACATTGCTGAACTCCCTGAAGGGGTGAAGGGGAAGTGGTAGTTGTGGTGACAAAATCTTTCTGGGCAACCAGGATTTCTGGGGTCATAGGAACCTTGAAATCCAGCCACCTCCTGGCTGTGGAAAGCTCCCTACCTGGCAGCCCCTTGGTGGTAGGGGTGGGGCATTAATGAATGGTGTGTGGACACCTCCACAGGAGCTGTGACTCCCTCTGCCTGGGAGAACTTGTTTCATTGTAACTTTTCTGCAGTTGAGTTGCTATTAATAACTGCTGCAGCCCCTAGGATCTCTCTTGCCCCTGTGGTTGCAGAGGCCCTAGAGTTGTGAGCAGGGGAAAGCACTGGATCTAGCCTGCACTGAACGGGTACAGGGATTAAACTGGGAGAGCTCTGCCCTACGGGATGGAGTCCTGGAGCCGGGTTTCCCCCGTCACCTGGGGATGCAGTTACAAATCTCAGTCCCCCAGCTCTGACCAGGGCTGGATGAGCTGCTAGGCAGGCCTGGCACCTGCTTGAAGCATTAGTAGTGCAGAGGTACATGTGGGCATGCCTATGCACACATGCTAGAAAATGGTCCATTGTGGAAAAACAGCTATTCAAACTCCATATCCACTGTATGGGTATCATTTATTGGATAACTTAGGATATTAAAAAAATCATTTCCTGGCCAGGTGCGGTGACTCATGCCTGTAATCCCAGCACTTTGGGAGGCTGAGGTGGGCGGATCACTTGAGGTCAGGAGTTTGAGATCAGCCTGGACAACATAGACCAAAAATACAAAAAATTAGCCAGGCATGGTGATGCACACCTGTAATCCCAGCTACTTGGGAGGCTGAGGCATGAGAATCACTTGGGAGGCAGAGGTTGAGGTGAGCTGAGATTGTGCCACTGTACCCCAGCTTGGGCAATAGAGCAAGACTCTGTCTCAAAAATAAAAAATTAAAAATAATTTCCTGCTTTGGTATTGCTTTACATTTTGAATTATATGAGAATACTATGGCACTTGTGGTATATGTAAGACTTCCACATCTCTGAGGGGGGCCTGGGGTTCTGCATTTTCGGTAACTCCCCAGTTGATTTCTCCTTTTTTTTTTGAGACCTGTTCTCACTGTTGCCCAGGCTGGAGTGCAGTGGCTCACACTGCAGCCTCAACCCCCTGGGCTCAAGTCATTCTCCCACCTTAGCCTCCTGAGTAGCTAGGACTACAGGCAGGCACCACCAAGACTGACTAATTTTTTAAACATTTTTAGTAGAGATGAGGTTTCACTATGTTGCCCAGGCTGGTCTTGAACTCATGGCTTCAAGCAATCCTCTGGCCTCAGCCTCCTGTGCATCTCAGACTACAGGCTCACACTGCCATGTCTGGCTAAATAAAAAAAAATTTTGTAGAGACAGGGGTCTCACAATGTCACCCAGGTTGGTCTTGAACTCCTGGACTCAGGAGGCTTGTACCTCAGCCTCCCAAAGTCCTGGGGTTACAGGCATGAGCTACTGTGCTGGTCACCATGTGGTTCCTTTTTTCCCCCCTATAAACAAGCTAACAAAGGAACCAGGTGATTCTTATGCATATCAACACTTTGGGCCCATGGCTTCAACTGCAGGAAACTTAAAGGTGGGGCTTCCCTGAGACACCCAGGCCCCGCCCCCTGTGTTCTGCCCCAGCTGGGCTGGGTTCTCTGCTGGTGCACACGCAGCTTCCTGGGATTTCACTTCACTGCTCATCTATGTTCCATTTTTTCCTGTTTTTGTTTTCTGGAACTTGCATTAGATAGGAGACCTCCTGGATTGATCCCCTAACTCCCCCTCCCCACATTTTCCATCTCACCTTCTCTTGGTTTAAGTATTTGTAAGCATGTTTGTTAAAAATGTTTATTGGGAGCTTTTCTAGTACAAATATATTACATCCTTATTACAGAAAATTTGGAAAACACAAAAAAGAAAAATACAGGCAAAACAAAGCCCAGGACCTCACTACCCAAGACTGCCACAGTGTCTTCTCATGTGTCTCTTTCATTCTAGTCTATTTCCTTTTCTTTTTAAATTTCTTTTTTTTTTTTTAATCAAAGACATACATGCACATGGCTGAAAAATCAATGAATACCAAAAGGATTTTAAAGAAAAACATGAGGCCGAGCACGGTGGCTCACGCCTGTAATCCCAGTACTTCGGGAGGCTGAGGGGGTGGATTGCCTGAGGTCAGGAGTTTGAGACCAGCCTGGCCAACACAGTGAAACCCTGTCTCTACTAAAAATACAAAACTTAGCTGGTGTGGTGGCTCATGCCTGTAATCCCAGCTACTCGGGAGGCTGAGGCATGAGAATCGCTTGAACCCGGGAGGCGGAGGTTGCAGTGAGCCAAGATCGCGCCATTGCACTCCAGCCTGGGCAACAAGAGTGAGACTTTGTCTCAAATAAACACATAAAAACGTTAATCTCCTTTCCCACTTCTCTCTAATCTTCATTCTGCTTCCCAGAAGGCCCCTGTCTAGAATGCTGTGGTTGTTTCTTCTGTATGTAGTCCGTATTTCTAAATAATAAGCTTATATTATCATGTACTTAGTTATCCATCTTGGGTACAATCTTTTGGTTTCCTGTGGTACTTGAGGGCTCAGCTCCCTCGTAGCACTCCCTTCTCCTCTCTGCCCTTCTCTCCCCACTGCATCCTTCCAACATGGTGATATCACAACTAGAGGGTTAAAGGATAGTCAGGCCTCACTGTTGCATGACCAAATTGTACAATATTTTACTTTTCCTGCAGGCAATAATTATATCATTTCTTAAAATTTTGTAGTTTTCTATGCATCTACCACTACCCAAGGATTTTTTGGTTCCTAAATACTTCAACAGATCTTTCCAACAAAATATCCTGTCATGGTTTTTCCAAATGCTCAGATCATACCACCTTCAGTCTCCTGCTTCCCAGATGCCCAGGCCCCACCCTATGTTCTGCCCCAGCTGGGTGGGGTTCTCTGCTGGTGTGTACACGGCTTCCTGGGATTTTACTTCATTGCTCATCTATGCTCCATTTTTTCTGTTCTTGTTTTCTGGAACTTGCATTAGACAGGAGACCTCCTGGATTGATCCCCTAATTCCCCCTCCCCATATTTTCCATCTCACCTTCTCTTGGTACAACTTTCTGGAAGTTTTTTTTTTTTTAAACATTTCTTCCTTGAGATATAATCTGGGAGATTTTGTCAGCCTTATCTGACAACCTTTCTATTGAATTGTTAAATTTCAGCTGCTACATTTTTACTTTGTGAGAGTTCTTTCTTTTACCCTGTTTGTTCTTATCTGACTTGCTCCCTCGGTGGCTCCCCCATCTCTCTCTCTCTATAAACACACACACATACATATGTGTGTGTACATCTATGTGTATATATGTGTATATGTACACACATATATACACATATGTACACACATAACATATATGTGTGTATATGTATGTTAATACCTTATAGAAGCTTTAATCTGTTCCTTCCATCCATTGATTGTGTTTCTCCCTGTTCTTTTTTTTTTCTGATTGCTTTATTCATTTACTTATCAATCAAATATTTATTGAGTTCCTTTTATGTGCCAGGTATTGTTCTAGTTGTTGGGGATATAATAGTAAGATAAAGCTCTCTGTCCTTATGAAGGTTGTATGCTAGCAAGGGGAAATAATAAACAAATGAATTATATTATGGCTATGAATAAAAGTTAAGCAGGTGAAAGTGTTTTCTTTCTTCTTTTTTTTTTTTTTTTGACCAGTGTCAGAAAAGAAAGTGTTTTCAATAAAGTGTTCAGAGAAGATGTCTCTGTCTGAGGCTTCTTTACTCCCACATCTGCCACCTGGGCTGGGAGGACTCATGTGGCTTGGGCTTCCTTACAGCATGGCAGCTGGGATCTAAAAGGGAATGTTCTGAGAGCAAGGTTTCCACAAAACTAACTACAAGGCCTCTGTGGGTTATAGGAGAGTCATTAAGCCTAACCCAGATTTAGGGGGAGGGGAATTAGACTGTCCTTTTTGATGGAAGAGTGGCAAAGTCACATTGCAGAAGATTGTAGGTGAGAGGAAGTGTCTTGGATGTCTTTGAAAAATACAATGTGCCCCACGTTGTAACACCCTCTATTCTGTTCAGCTGGTTGCTATTTCTCCACCCACTTTGTCTTCAAACATTTCTTGAAGTTGAATATCTCTGGGTGCTGCTTTTTTTTTTGTCCTTATGAGTGAATAGCCTGTTATTATCTGTTCACTGCCTAGTTAGGTTTGAAAAGAGGAAGGGGATAGATGCATGTCACCAGTTGGGTATTTTTGAGTAGTAGTCCCGATGATCTACAGTGCAAGGTTGTTGAAAATTGATGTGAGAAAACAATGGCAGAGCTTAGGAATGGCTGAAGTAAAACATTTTCTCTCTTTCCTTTTTTTCTGCTCTTGATTTATTTAGGAAGAAATAAAGGTGCATGGAGGTTAGGTAACTTTCCAAAACATCGCTCAGCTAGCTGCAGAGCTGCAACTGCATTTGCATTTCAACTTGTGTTTTACAAATTTTTTGGGATATATTGAAAGAAATCCAACAGAGCCGTGTGTAGTGACTCAAGACTGTAATCCCAGCTACTCAGGAGGCTGAGGGGAGAGGATTGCTTGAGCCCAGGAGTTCAAGACCAGCTTGAGTAACACAGGGAGACCCATCTCTAAAAACAAACAAAACAACAGAGAAGAAAACAATCCAACAAACAATTTTAAAAACAACCACCTAAAAAACAACAATGTATTCAGAGGTCAAAGGAGTTTGGGAATCTAAGTTAAGCAAAGTTAAACAACTTACTTTTTTTTTTTTTTTGAGATGAGGTCTCACTCTGTTGCCCAGGCTAGAGTGTGGTGGCACAATCTTGGATCACTGCAATGTCTGCCTCCTTGATTCAAGCAGTCCTCCCACCTCAGCCTCCCGAGTAGCTGGGACTAGAGGCACATGTCACTTTGCCTGGCTAATTTTTGTATTTTTAGTAGTGATGAGATTTCACCATATTGCCCAGGCTAGTCTCAAACTCTAGGGCTCAAGTGATCCACCTGCCTCAGCCTCCCAAAGTGCTGAGATTACAGGTGTGAGCCACCATGCCCAGCCAATAACTCTTTCCTTTTCCCACTCTCTCTCCCTCCCTCCCTCCCTCCCTCCCTCCCTTCCTGCCTTCATTTCTATTTCATAATTGTAAACTGAACTCTGCAAACCAGCTAGGCATGGAAAGGAATAAGGAAAACATAGAACCCAAAGGGAACTGTAGCGAGAACACAAAGATTCTAGGACACTGTGAGTAAGTGGGGTGGACGGTGCTCTCCTGAGTTACAGAAGGAATGGTCGGGTAGTGACGATAAAACACAAGGCAAACTTAAGAGTTGTCCACAGTCAGCAATGGTGATCTTCTTGTTGGCCTCGCCATTCCTGGACCCAAAGTGCTCCATGGCCTCCACAACATCCATGTCTTCTTTCACCTTGCCAAAGACCACATGCTTGCCATCCAACCACTCAGTCTTTTGTTAAAAATTTTTTTTGAGACAGAGTCTTGCTCTGTCACCAGGCTGGAGTGCAGCGGTGTGATCTCAGTTCACTGCAACCTCTGCCTCTGGGGCTCCCTCGCTGGGCATCCCCTGCAGAGTCACGACTGCTCCCTGGGCCAGGCTTCCCTGGGAGCCCTCTGAGCTCAGATAGCCGGGCTCTCAGGCCTTGTGCCTGCCTCAGCCAGGCCCCCACCCTAGGTACAGGCGACCCCTCCTGGCTTCTCCTGTAGGGCACCTCCCTGTCCCCCAGTCCCCCAGGAAATGGTGCTTTTCTGGTCCTGCCTCTGGGCCTTCCCAGGCAGCTGCTGCCTTAGCCATATGGCACTTCTGGGCTCCTGACCTAGGCCATGGGGAGGTCTAGGGATTCTCCTGCCTCAGCCTCCGGAGTAGCTGGGATTACAGGCATGCGTCACCATGCCCGGCTAATTTTTTTTATTTTTGGTAGAGATGGAGTTTCGCTGTGTTGGCCAGGCTGGTCTTGAACTTCTGATCTCAGGATCCTCCTGCTTCCGCCTCCCAAAGTGCTGGGGTTATAGGTGTGAGCCACTGCACCCGGCCACATACAACCATTCAGTCTGGGCAGTGTAGATGATAAATGGAATCATTTGTGTAGGGTTCAGCATTTGCTATGGACAGGATGCCAGGACCTGTACGCCTCGGGATGAAGTTCTCCTCATCAAATTTCTCCCTGTAGATGGACTTGCCACCAGTGCCATTATGGCTGACACATAAACCCTGGAATAATTCAGTGAGAAAAGGAACCTTACAACCAAATCCTTTCTCTCCAGTGCTCAGAGTGAAAGTTTTCTGCTGTCTTTGGAATCTTGTCTGCAAACAGCTCGAAGGAGATGTGGCCCAAGGGCTTGCCCTTGACGATGTTGAAGAACACAATGGTGTTGATCATGGCTGGTAGTACGGGGCTTCTGGTGGCGGCAGGAGTGTCTGCGAAGCACAACTTTTTTTACTCAGACTTTTCGGAGGCCTTTTTTTTTTGGAGACAGGGTCTCGCTTAGTTGCTCAGGCTGGAGTGCAATGGCAGCATGACCACGGCTCATTGCAGCCTCGACCTCCTGAGCTCAAGTGATTCTCCCACCTCAGCCTCTGGAGTTGCTGGGACTACGAGCATGTGCCAGCTAATTTTTGTGTTTTTTATAGAGACGGGGATCTGTCTGTGTTGCTCAGGCTGGTCTCGAACTCCTGGACTCAAGTGATCCGCCTGCCTTGGCCTCCCAAAGTGCTGGGATTACAGGTGTGCATGGCCTCTGCGGCTTCAGTGTGCTAGGGAGGCAGGGTTTGAGTTTCTGAGTTCACGTGACTGCTTTTGCGAGGTGTCTCATGTAGACCGTAATTATTTAAATACATTTACAAGTGGCTCTCGGAGTGTCCTAGTCACACTTCCCTTTCCCATCTTGTAATTACACCACCAACAGAGACCTGCATAGCATGGCTAGATGGTCAGTGCTTTCATAGGATCAAAAGAGTGCATGCTTAGTAACCGATATTTTCATGTACCTCGGTGTAGTAACCAGGTGGGCTCATTTGGGCAAGCAATTTAAGAGCTTTTCATTCATGCCTGGAGGGCCAAAGAAAGGAGGTTCTTCAACATTGGATTTGTTTTTTTTCAGCTCCAACATTCACTGCTCACTGGTAGCCGACTTGAGAAAGTTGTTTCACTATTGATGACTACGGTTTAGGAAACATCTATTTTCAATCTTTTGCGCATTCAGGGTCATTTCACTTTTGGCCACCAGATGGCAGAGCACGGTCGTGCTTCACTGCTTGGGTTTTCTCTGCGGTGGGTTTGTGCTGCGGGCTGGCACGGGTGTGGCTGAAGCTGTGAGCCTCTGAGGAACAGCTGTGTTCTTGGAACACGTGGGACATTGGATTCTATCTTGTTTTAATGATCTCTGGACTTATTTCTTACTATGTCAGTTCTTAGGACAGTATAACTGAGCCAGAAATAGGACTTTTATAAAAAGTGCCTTATTTTTCCTGAATGAGTTGTCAGCTCCTGCTATTGACTTGCTGACATTTGTTGTTTTGAGGTCAGTTTTCTGATTGCATAACAAGTAATTTTTTTTTTTTTTTAGTTGGAAAGAGTAGGTGAAGAAATTTGTCAAATTTCATTTTTATTTTTGTGTACAGGGTCTCATTCTGTTGCCCAGGCAGTGGCGTGATCATAGCTCATTGTCATCTCAACCTCCTGTTCCCAAACATGATCCTCTCAAGTAGCTGGAACTACAGGTGTGCACCACCACTGCTGGCTAAGTTTTGAAAAATTAAAACTCCTTCCATTCAGATTGCTAGCTTTGCCACTATGCAAAGCCCTAAAGGGCCTGACAACACCTCTGTCTTTTAAATTTGGATCTCAAGAACAAGGATGTGATTAAAGATCTGTATGGATGCAGGATGATTTCTGCTTTTCTAGTCCAAGGCCAGATCCTCTTTTGCGAAGGGGGTGAGGATTAAGATACAGATAAGATTCAGGAGAAATGGGGCCCCGAGGGAAGGAAGAGGGGCCAGGACAGCAACAGTAATCTCCCGTGGGTGGTTTGGCTGGGGTTATGATTATGGACCTACGAGGAGGCAGGGAGTTCTAAAGAGGTCTGACCACCCCTCCCCAACCTTTTTTTTAAGGCAGGGTTATACTCTATCACCCAGGCTGGAGTGCGGTGGTATGAACATGGCTCACCACAGCCTCAACCTCCTGGGCTCAGGTGATCCTCCCACCTCAGCCTCCTGAGTAGCTGGGACTACAGATGTGAACCACCACGCCCAGCTAATTTTTGTATTTTTTTGTAGAGACATGGTTTTGCCATGTTGCCGAGGTTAGTCTGGAAATCCTGGGCTCAAGCGATCCTCCCACTCCAGCCTCCCAAAGTGCTGGGATTACAGGCGTGAGCCACTGTGCCTGGCCTGTAAAACCCTTTGAAATGAAGAAAATTTAAGTAGCAGTATGTTTGCAGCTGGTTTGGCAGACATTCTCAAACTGGTTCTTGAGGATTGGAACTGGGAAGACAAATGAAGGAAGAGCAAATCTTCATTTCTTCTCACCATCCTTCCATCCTCTGTGCCCAGCACTGAGATTTGGGTGAAGACTGTCTTCTTTTTCTCTCTACCCACATGTGGAAATTCTAGCATACTGCACTTCATTAGGTGCTCTGTGACGGCGGCTGGAAGGTGAGGTGAGTGCCTGTTCACTGCCTCCTGCCACATCCTCTCTTAACAGCTAAAGAACAGCCCGTGGCCGGGCGCGGTGGCTCAAGCCTGTAATCCCAGCACTTTGGGAGGCCGAGACGGGCGGATCACGAGGTCAGGAGATCAAGATCATCCTGGCTAACACGGTGAAACCCCGTCTCTACTAAAAATACAAAAAACTAGCCGGGCGAGGTGGCGGGCGCCTGTAGTCCAAAAAAAAAAAAAAAAACAGCCCGTGAGGAGGAATCGACATGTAAGAAGTCCTGGCTTGGGCTCCAGCAGGCATGCCACTGAGCGTATTATTCTAGGAAAGAACAGGGCGGCCAGGGCTGTCCATGGTGTGATGGTCTGTGGCATTGTGGTTTGAGTCTGGGGCATGTTTCCAGCATCTACTCCTTCCAGCAGCCAGAAGTGGTCCTTCCCTTCCAGGATGGTGCTCGGAGGGGCCGCTGCCACCTCCTGCACCCAACCTGCCCTCAGCTTCTCTTTGGCTTCCCCATCTCACTCGAGGGCCCTGGAGTTCACTGTATTGTCTGCCCTTGAATCTTCAAGTTTCCATCCCCCTGGGGGCAACAAAGAAGCCACATCCTGTAACTCAGGGGCTGTGCCTGTGTTCTCAGTGGGAACACAGCCATTCGCACTGCAGTCAGGGGCCAAGGGCTCATGAGAGCATCTTGTTTAGTATGAGCCCTGGGGTGAGATGTTGGAAGGATGCACGAGATGCCCTTTCCCAAGGTCTCTTTCTTTCCTATCATTCTAAATTTCCGCTGTGTTTTGAGACCCTTGAATTGTCGAGGCCACAAAAGTGAAAAACATGACAATTATTTATTGTCACTATTGCCATCTGTCTGATTCTCTGCTGGCACCCAAGGCCCCTCATCAATCTCTATGAACATCAAACAGATTACCACTGTTTAAGAAAAAAGAAACGCTTTCATGAAAGATTATAAAAAGATGCAACTGGTGTTAACCCCCTTGTTGGGACCCAGCACCATCAAGGGGGCCGGCATAAAGCAAGCTGTCCCCAAAAGCACATCGGGGTGAGTGTTGAGCTCACACATGGCTCCCATGAAAGATGGGATTTTTCTTTTCCACGGCGCTTGTCTTTGTGTAGACATACCTGCTTTGCTTCCTGACACCTTGTCTTGTCCTGCAAGATACCTTGGTTATACTTCTCCCAACATCAGAGAATTTTTAAAAGCCTAGTTGAAAGAATCATAATAAAAATCTATAAGCACTGGGCTTTTATGTATTTCACTTTTATTGAATTCCTTCTAGTATAAAAGTAGCCTATTTTGTAGTGTTCGGTGCAATGCCTATCTGCAGGTAGAATACACTGAGTAAGGATTGAGAGGCAGAGGCCAGTAGGAGGAGAACGGGCCAAGCTGGGTGGGCGTGGAGGCATGATCACATTCCAAGTCAAGGCCACTCCCAAATCTCTCATTTCCTTCTGTTTCCTTTTTGCATTTATGTTTTTCTTTTTTTCCTTTTGAGACGCAGTCTTGCTCTGTCACCCAGGCTGGAGTGCAGTGGCACAATCTCGGCTCACTGCAATCTCCGCTTCCCAGGTTCAAGTGATTCTCCTGCCTCAGCCTTCCAAGTAGCTGGGACTACAGGCACGCACGACCACACCCATCTAATTTTTGTATTTTTAGTAGAGATGGGGTTTCACCATATTGGTCAGGCTGGTCTTGAACTCCTGACCTTGCGATCTGCCTGCCTCAGCCTCCCAAAGTGCTGGGATTACAGGCACGAACCACAGTGCCTGGCCGTGTTTATGTTTTTCTATAGGTTGGGTGATTTTCTAATCTAGCTGAAGGGTGTCTCCTACATTTCATTTTTTTTTTTTTTTTGACGTCACCTTGGGTTAATGATCAAGTAAATGACAAGAAAAGCGCACAGAACTAACAGCATCAAAACAGTTTTGTTTGGTGCTTTTTGATAAAACCCTCATTTCTTCCTAGTTTTATTCAGAAATCCAGGTGTGGAATCAAACTGTGCATGCATGTCAGCTCATAGCCTGTTTTCAGTGTAACTTCCTGTGCTATCTCAACGGGAAGAGATTTCACAGTAGTTGCTTCATCTCCCAGTCCAGCTTCCTTGTATCTCTCATCTTCCTCTTCTCCAGCACTTTATCTACTATTGGTATAGCTGTGTTACCTTGGGTGCTGGGAGGTGCTTCACCGTGTCACTCAGGGTGAGTGACAAGCGTGGCAGCCTCAGCTGTGGGTGTCTGTGAGTCACTCTGCAGGCTGGATGTAGAGTGCCACATCCACTCCCTCACATCCACTCCCTCCAGGCCAGGTGTGGGCCTCATCCTGCCACAGAGGGCAGGAGTGTGTGATGAGGCTGGGGATGGGCAGGTCACCCTGCCCCACCTTCAGGACCAGGACCCACAGGACACCTAAGCACCCAGCGCTGAGTCTGCTGGCCATATTTTCTCCTCTTTACCATGGCCAGGCTTCTGCCTGAGAGTTCTCCCCAGCTTGCATGTCTGCATTTGGGGAACCTGCTCTCCTAGAATGTGACGTGCAGTCACGAGAGCTGGTGGGTAGGAAGGGGCTAGCCCAGCACCTGGCAGAGAGGAATAATGCAGTGCAAACACACCAGCCAGTGATTTCTGGCTCTAACAACCTGCCCTCTGTGGGGTATGTGTGTGGTGGGGTTTTTTTTTTTTTTTTGAGACAGAATCTCACTCTGTCGCCCAGGTTGGAGTACAGTAGCATGATCTTGGCTCACTGCAGCGTCCACCTCCCAGGTTCAAGCAATTCTCTTGCCTCAGCCTCCTGAGCAGTTGGGACTACAGGTGTGCATCAGCACGCCTGGCTAATTTTTGTATTTTTAGTAGAGACAGGATTTCATCATGTTGGCCAGGCTGGTCTTGAACTCCTGGCCTCAAGTGATCCACTTGCCTCGGCCTCCCAAAGTGCTGGGATTACAGGTTTGAGCCACCGCGCCTGGCCAACCAGGCCTGTTTTACAGATGGAGAAATGGAGGCAGGGTATTTCTTGAGGTCCTAGGGTTTGCTGATCGTTAATGCAGGGCCTTGACTTGCCTTAGGCTCACACTTGTGGGGACTTGGGATGGTGCTGTGAAGTATATCTTTCCCAGCAACAAAACTGCATATGCTTGGCTACTCTTGGGCAAGGGTTTGTTTGCTTTTTGCCACCCAGGGCCCCTTCTGGGCTGACTCTGAGCTCCCCTTGCAGAAACGCTGGCTCGTTTTGACAACTGCTGTCTGCTGCCTGCTCTTACCTCTCACTGGTAAGGTGAGCCCGGATGTAGGGGGATGGGATTGCAAAGCTGAGCTTGAAGGCATCAGTGTGCTCACTTTTGCGGGGTTGGATGCTGTTTTTCACTCCCAGAATGACATGTGTCAAGTGTGTCAAACCATCTCTCTGGGACCTCCCTAAATTTGATATTTTGGTACAACCTGTTTCCAGTGCTGAAAAAGTACGTTTCTTCTACATTACTTCATTATCATTTAGGAAATTGCCTGTTCTCAATTATCCTGACACCTCAGGAGCGCACAGTCCTCGATTTTCTGTTTAAATCTCCATCTAGGGTTTTGAAAACATTTAAGATTCTTCAGGATGTCTGTACAACAGCCCTTTGTCTTTTTCTTTCCCTGCGCCTTGTAACTTTTCAGGATGTGGTGTTATCTTTCTCATGAGAACTGGAATTTACTGCAAAGAGGCTCTGTTGGTTACTTCATTTTGCCTTAGCCAAGCCCCAGCCCTCTTCAGAGGAAAAGACTCTACAGCGAATGGTGGAAAGGAAAGGGAAAACCCAAGGAGCATTACTTTCTGGCTAGCTGTTTTTATTTTTTTGAGACAGTCTCACTCCATCACCCAGGTTGGAGTGCAGCGGTGCAATCTCAGCTCACTGCAACCTCCGCCTCCTGGGTTCAAGTGATTCTCTTGCCTCAGCCTCCTGAGTAGCTGAAATTACAGAGGTGCGCCACCACACCCAGCTAATTTTTGTGTTTTTAGTAGAGACGGGGTTTTGCCATGTTGGCCAGGCTGGTCTCGAACTCCTGGCCTTAAGTGATCCACCTGCCTTCGCCTCTCAAGTGCTGGGATTATAGGCATGAGTCACTGTGTCCAGCCCTGGCTAGCTCTTTTTCTTAAAGTCTTGATTTGACTCGATTGAACACTATAGACTTAAAATCTTCCTCTTTCCAAATGTGTCAAAATATTGCTTAAAATTCTATTTAACTAGGGTCAATTTTTTTTTTTTTTTTTTTTTTTTTAAGACAGAGTATTGCTGTGTAGCCCAGGCTGGAGTGCAGTGGTGTGATCTCGGCTCACTGCAACCTCCGCCTCCCAGGTCCCAGGTTCAAGCAATTCTCCTGCCTCAGCCTCCTGAGCAGCTGAGATTACAAGCATGTGCCACCATGCCCAGCTAATTTTTGTACTTTTAGTAGAGACGGGGTTTCACCATTTTGGCCAGTCTGGTCTCGGACTCCTGACCTTGTGATCCACCCACCTCGGCCTCCCAAAGTGCTGGGATTACAGGCGTGAGTCACCGTGCCCAGCCAAAACCTTTAAACTATTTTGTCAGTAGGGTGAAATGATACATTAAATATTATATTGAGACAGTCATCACAGAATCTGGCAAGAGTCTTACATTTGTCAGTGCTCCTCAGAGAGCTGCTACAGAGAGGTGGTGTCGTCATCTGATCACTATCTGGGCTGGTGTGGATGACTAGGATGGCTCCAGGTCTTCACTCGTCCTTGCGGCGCACGCGTGATGCATGACTTTATAGCCCTCCCATCTGATTCTGAGCTCAGACGTGAACTGGCTTTGGCCAATAAGATGTTAACAAATGGGACACACCCAGCTACTTGAAAAGGACTTGCTCTCTCTCTTGCTCCTCTGCCACCACCATGAGAAGAACAAGGCTAGGCCAGAGGAGAGGTGTGGGCCACAGAGCTAAGCTGCCCCAGTTGAGCCAGTCCAGATGAGCTCAGCCCTGGTTGGACCCCAAATGTATAAGGGAGTCCAGATGAGATCAGTGAACCTTATAAATGTGGGAGAAATGAATGTTAGCCTAGGCAACGTAGTGAGACTTTATCTCTACAAAAAATTTTAAAGATTAGCCAAGTCTGGTGGCATGCACCTGTAATCCCAGCTGCTTGGGAGGCTGAGGTGGGAGGATTCCTTGAGCCTGTTAGGCGGGGGTTGCAGTGAGCCAAGATTGCACCACTGTCCTCCAGCCTGGGTGACAGAGTGAGACCCTGTCTCAAAAAAAAAAAAAAAGAAAAAAAGTTTGCTATTATTTGGCACTGAGGCTTTGTGACTGGTTGTTTTATGGCACATGGTTATGTTATGGACTAAATGCTGTATCCTTCCCAAAATTCATATGATGAATTAAAATGAAGGAAATAAAATGGATTAGTCCATTTTCACACTGCTGATAAAGACATACCTGACACTGGGGAATTTATAAAAAAAGAAGTTTAATGGACTCACAGTTCCATGTGGTTGGGGAGTCCCAACAATCATGGTGGAAGGTGAAAGACACATCTCACGTGGCGGCCGACGAGAGAGCTTGTGCAGAAAAACTCCCCCTTATAAAACCATTGGATCACGTGATAATTATTCACTATCATGAGAACAGCACAGGAAAGACCTGCCTCCATGATTCAATTACCTCCCATTGGGTCCCTTCTACAACACGTGAGAGTTCAAGATGAGATTTGGCTGGGGACACAGCCGAACCATATCGAAGTCCTAACCCCTAATGTGATGGTATTTGGAGATGAGGCCTTTGGGGACAATTAGGGTTAGAAGAGGTCAGGAGGGCAGTGCCCCATGGTCTGAGGGGATTAGTGTATTTTTAAGAAGAGACAGCAGAAAGCTCAGTCTCTCTCTTACTTGCGTTCTCTAATGTCAGTGGGGGCCATGTGAGGACATAGGGAGAAGGCAGCTGTCTGCAAGCCAGGAAGAGGGCCTGTACCAGAAACTGACCATGCTCATCTTGGACTTTCAGACTCCAGAAGTGTGAAAAATACATGTCTGTTGTTTTCGCCCCCCAGCCTGTGGTGGTTTGTGACGGCAGCTGAGTAGACCAACACAGGTGGCAACAGCAAGCTCACGCGGTGGCAGAGGAAAGACGGGGTCCTGGGCAACTTCCTGGAACCTGGAGCTCTTTACACACTTAGGCACACCCTCGAACCTTGTTCCGAACGCATGTGCGAATGTTGGAAACCCCTCTCTTCCCATTTCATTCCAAGTTCTGTGATATAACTTATTAATACATTATTTTAGGCAGATAGGGGTCCTTGGGAAGTTTTCCTTTTCTTTTTTTTTTGAGATGGAGTCCGCTTTGTCGCCCAGGCTGGAGTGCAGTGGTGCAGTCTCGGCTCACTGCAAGCTGCGCCTCCTGGGTTCAGGCCATTCTCCTGACTCCGCCTCCCGGGTAGCTGGGACTACGGGTGCCTGCGACCACGCCCGGCTAATTTTTTTGTATTTTTAGTAGAGAAGGGGTTTCACCGTGTTAGCCAGGATGGTCTTGATCTCCTGACCTTGTGATCTGCCCGCCTCAGCCTCCCAAAGTGCTGGGATTACAGGCATGAGCCATCGCACCTGGCTGAAGTTTTCATTTCTTAAAGCATCTCTAGAAAAGTTTCCTGTGAACCCCCAGCTCTTAGAGCAAGGCTGGCAACCTTTGATATGCAAGTGCCGGCCATTAGAAACTGGGTCCACCCAACATGGGGATTCCCACCCTCTTCTTTTTGCCATTGCCCCACATGTGCCTGGCAACATGGCCACCTCCACATATCCCTAGGTGTGTAGAACATCATGGTGCCCTGCATTTGCATATTAAAAGGCTAGGGTGGGAGGGCCAGCTTTTTCATGGGCTGGGTGAATGACATGTCTAGTCAAACCAATCCCCTGAGCCCTATGGAAATCAGACACTGCCTCCTCCAGTCTCTGTATATATACCTGGTTGGTATCGGTGGCAGGTGGGATTCCCTCTCTCGGCTTTGGAGCCCCACCTCCCTTTGTCTCTGTACAGGGAGCTTCTTCCTTCTGCCTTCTCTTTTCTTTCTTGTCTATTACAAGCTCAGCTCCTTAAAACCACTCCACGTGTGTCTGTGTGGTTTTATCTAATTCGACTTGAGACTAAGAACCTGGTGTTCCTCCACTCATCAGAGCCGCATCAGTTCTTCATTTGGTGCTCTCTCCTTGCCCACGGGCTCCAGGTTGAGGCTGGGCTCTTTGACACCAACCTGCCATCTGTATGCTGGGCCCGTGCTCTCTGCACAGACGGAGGCCAGGCTTCTGACCTTCTGATCATCTCCTCATTGCCAAGCGTAACAAACCCTCCCAGGCTGCAGCACTTCTCCTTTTCAACTCCGAACTGTCTTTTCTTTCCTTTGTCTGTTTCAAATGGCAACCTGATAGAAAAAGGAAGAGTTTGAGATGTAGTCAGGGTACTTTCTGATTTCATTCTCTAATAAGTAGATACAATTTTTTGGGTAATTCCTACTTAAACAGAACTAAAACTGATGTTGGACAATGGAAATAATTTGATAGAAACAGGTAAAAATGGGGGTCTCCCTGAGTAGCTAATTTTAAGCTTTGGGCATCACATTATAATTAGTGTTTACTTAGGCTTCATACATAGGAAAGAAAGGATTTGGTCCCTGAATTCCAATAAAGATGTCTGCTCTATAGCCAAGAAGTGTATTAACCCTAGTTAGAACCCATTTGAAAAAATTCAATTCCATATTATACTATTAAGATTATACATATTGTCAGGCCTCTGAGCCCAAACTAGCCATCGTGACCTGCGCCTATACATCCAGATGGCCTGAAGCAACTGAAGATCCATAGAAGTGAAAATAGCCTTAACTGACAACATTCCACCATTGTGATTTGTTCTGCCCCAACCTAACTGATCAATGTACTTTGTAATCTCCCCCACCCTTAAGAAGGTTCTTTGTAATTCTCCCCACCCTTGAGAATGGACTTTGTGAGATCCATCGCTGCCTGCAAAACATTGCTCCTAACTCCACCGCCTACCCCAAAACCTGTAAGAACTAATGATAATCCACCACCCTTTGCTGACTCTCTTTTCGGACTCAGCCCGCCTGCACCCAGGTGAAATAAACAGCCTTGTTGCTCACACAAATCCTGTTAGGCGGTCTCTTCACACAGACGCATGTGACACATATAAAGGTTTACAATTAGGAAATTGTATAATCATATTTGTTTCATTATCTAATATTTATTAAATGATACGTATTTTAAATATTAAAATGTAGTAAGTGGAATTAAAGAGTAAAGGAACTTAATCTTATGCCCAGGGACTTAAGAGCCACTTGAGGTTTTGCTTCTGTGGGTGCATTTGGGAGGTGAGGATGATCAACGTGAGATACCAGAAAAGAAAAGTGGAAGGTCAAAAGCTTATTAGTGTTATTTGTTGAAGGTATTTATCCCACTCTCTCCCCAAAAGGATTTAAGATGGTTTATTTAGTTTTCTCTTTGGAGTTGGCATAAAAAATGGTGACCAAGAAGCAGCAAATTGTTGGAAATGAGGGTGAGGGTTGGAAGCCAGGTTGGTGGGGCAGGGCAGATTTGGTACTTCTGGGTGACCTTGAACCATTCTGTGCTATTCAGACTCTCAGATGAAAGAGCTTTCATCCACCCCTTTCCTTTAATCCACCCCATTCTTTTAATCCCCTTCAACGCCCATCAGGAAGGGGCGGAATCTTCCCTGGGACAGGGTGAGGAGGGGTCTCCTAGAAGCATCAGAATAATGTCAACAGAAAACTCTTTCATGCATTCAGTCCACTTGAGTAAGAACTGCTGGGCCCCACCATGGATGAACCTGACCTTAGACACAGTAATAGGGCAACAGCTGTTCAAGCAGGAGTATCTAAGCCTGTCCATGAAATCTGTGTATCTCTTCAAACATGAGAAATAAGACAATGATTTAGTCACACAGGGAATCCATTAGGCTTGGCAATTTGATTTCTACTTCCTTAAGATCTCTTCTTGAGGGGTTGGGGGCAGGGATGTCTTTATAGTTAGCATAATAGATCTGATTAGTCTCCCCAGGGATTCTTGGCTTTTTCTTTGGGCGATTTTAAGAATGAGAATTTTTTTTTTTTTTTAAATGTCAGTCTTGTCTGAAAAGAAAATAGGTTATGAGCTCTGATCACTTACCCTTTCAGATTAACATTGAAATGCTAGAGGTTGGAGTTCTGTCAAATGGGGCAGCAGAAAATATGGTTATCTTCAAACAGGGGAAGTGCAGATTAACAAATTTCATATCCAATAATATTTATCGAGCATTTGCTTTGTTAAACTGAAAATTCTCCATTCTGAGTCAGTGAGTGTTCAAAGCTTCACAGAATAAATCTGTATTAAATGAAAAATAAATCAATTGTCACGGTCGTATAGCCCAGAAAATTTACAGCTGAAGTAAGACAAAAAAAAGTGAGCCCCCGCTTCCTCTTTCCCTCCGGCCCCCAGCATCCCTTCACACCCACAAGCGGCCTGGGCATACACAAGTCAGCTCAGGATTATTTTGGCTCTTACGAAAAAGGCTGCAATGAGTTCACCATTAACTTTGTTTGTTTCATTGTATCAGCAGCAGTTCCGATGCAGAGCATTAGAACTGGAAACTCTGTGGCTTCATCCAGCCATTGCCTGGACTCGCTGCACTGCCTTTCTTTCCAAAATCTTTTAGTAACACAAGAAAATCAGACGATTGTATTTATTTTTCAAGTGATTTAATTAATTCAGTTGAAAGCTTAAAAGAAGAGGTCTTGGAGAATTTTTGGCAGCGCTGCTCTCATCCACATTTCAAAGGGGGAAAAATTATTTCCTATTCTAGAGTTTAGGGTGGGGGGGCTTTTATTTTAACAGCCAAAAAATTGTCTTACTGAAGAATAAAAGAATTTTGCCACCGAGAGTCACAAGGTGTGGGGAGTAGGACACCAGCTTAGGGGCGGGACACTCTACCTTTGACCAAGAGTGATGCCACTTTTCTCCAGTCTTCCCAACTAGAGCTTTTGGGGTTTGGCTCTCTGAAGTTCCTTCCAGCTTTACTGTTATATAGTGGCCCTGTGTAGCTGAACTAGCAATAATTCTAGAAGGAAGCTAGAGACAGTGCAAGCTCCTTCTTTTTTTTTTTTTTTGAGACAGTCTTACTCTCTTACTCTGTCACCCAGACTGAATTGCAGTGGTGTGATCTCGGCTCACTGCAACCTCCGCCTCCTGGGTTCAAGCAATTCTCCTGCTTCAGCTTCCCAAGTGGCTGGGATTATAGGTGTGTGCCACCACACCCAGCTAATTTTTGTATTTTTAGTAGAAAGGATGGAGTTTTGCCATGTTGGCCAGGCTGATCTGGAATTCCTGGCCTCAAGCGATCCACCCGCCTTGGCATCCCCAAGTGCTGGGATTACAGGCGTGAGCCACCGCTCCCGGCCACCGGTGCAAGCTTCTGATGGGGAACCGAGTTCTGCATAAGCCTCAGTGCCCCAGGTGCTTCCCTCCCTGGGTGCAGGTGCCTTCCTAGGGGTGTATCTAGAAGAATGTTGAACCTCATAGGGGCTGCGGGCTTTGCCCTAGGAGACAGCGCTTCTCTTTTGAAACTCGTCGGTCCCTCAAAACTTCACTAATTTGAGGTAATTATAATCTTTGGACTAGAAAAATTGGACCTATGAATGTAAATGCTCATCCTGTCTTCACGGCTGTGTGTTTTCAAACCAAATCAATAGTGGAACAAGAATTTTCAAGCCCACTGGGGGAGTTTTGGGGAAAAATGAATTTCTTTTTTTTTCCCCCCTTTATTTGCCACAGTGAGATAGCCTAACTGCTACTGATATACTCATCCAAAGAAAGGCCTTAAGCTCTAAACCTGACCTCTGGTGGAGATACATCTCGTCAAACTCCTGTTTGGCATTAGCATGTACAGTACAGTGGAAGTGCTCTTATTTTTGGAGACGGAGTTTTGCTTTTGTTGCCCAGGCTAGAGTACAATGGCACAGTCTCGGCTCACTGCAACCTCCACCTCCTGGATTCCAGCGATTCTCCTGCCTCAGCCTCCCGAGTAGCTGGGACTACAAGCACCCCCCACCATGCCCAGCTAATTTTCGTATTTTTAGTGGAGATACAGTTTCACCACGTTGGCCAGGCTGGTCTCGAACTCCTGACCTCAGGTAATCTCACCTCGGCCTCCTAAAGTGCTGGGATTATAGGCGTGAGCCACCACGCCTGGACTCTTAGTTTTTTTTATAGGTAAGAATGACTAGTAGTTAATCAAAGGAGCTGATTGCAGTATGGAGAGCATAAAAAAGATTACATACATGCCATAAACACCTGTGGTAACTTAAACTATATACCAATTTCATGAATGCTAAGACACACTTAAAAAAATATATATATATACACACATATATATACATACACACACACACATCTGAAATTGATATTGTTTTGTAATCACAGACAAAATTCAAGATGTGGTTGTCATTGCCAGCCTCAGGCCTATTAGTTAGCTCTTCCTGGTGGCACAACTGGCCAACTGCAACTCCTCAATGTTTTAGCCTCCAACCATTAAAGGACTCTTTGAGGAAGGAATACGAGTCCTGACTGTTGTTGGAAAACATTCCCTTGACACCTTCTAGCAAGATCAAGAACATGACAGCATTAAAACGTGCTGAATGGGTTTCCAAGGGGGTAGAGAGAATTCTTAGAAACAATTGTGGAGCGCTTTTTGAAGAAATGCTGCATTGCCATTACCCTTGATGGCGCAGGGGAAGATACTAAGTTGAAAGGCCTCTGTGACTCCAGAAGGAAAATGATGTGTGGTAGGGTCGGAGAGAATTTTTCCTCCCTCTGTGAATTTTTCCTCCCCTGCTGAAATGAGCTGATGACAGATTAACAGGAGGACAGGTATACACATTTATTCACATGTGTTGGAATGGGAGCCATAAAAACTAGGAGACTCAAAGACGAACCAAACGGCTGAAGCCTAAATAGCATCCTCTTCATAGAGGAGAGGGAAATAGGGTAATGGAGGCGATTTTGAGGGGTGGTAAATGATCTTCAGCCCCCAAACAGACAATGGCTTGTGACAAAGTTCCTCTGAGTTCTGGGGGAGGTGGTGGCAAATTGTAGGAAGGTGAGGGGTGAAACTTCACTGTTAACAAAGATTGTCTTGTTATGGAGAGAGTTTCACAGGTAATATCTGGGAGCTGCCCTCAGAAGAATAGAGGAAAAGTCTATCTGGGCCTGGCGATGACTTTTAGTCTTCTCTTCTCTGCTGTTTCCTGGTTTTCTGATGAGATTCCTAGGAAGAGGTTTTAAATCTGTTTCCTGGTTGTTTGATGAGATTCCTAGGAACAGGTTTTAAGACAACTGCATTTCTTCTGAAAGAAGCTTCCTCAGTCAGATAAGGACATTCCAGAGAGAGCCCCTCCTTGTGCTAGGGAAGAGGGGTGTGGCAAGAAACGAGAAGTTTAGAAAGTCTGTAACATATAGATATGTGTATGTTACACACAAACTGATTTATCACAAAAATCAACATTTTCTTTGTCTAAAACAATTCTTTCCAGAAGTATACAATAAAAATTTTAAGTGATAAGAAATCTTTGATTATCATTTTGGCTGCAGCTATTCATTCTTGGTGGCATGCATTAAATAATGTACATTTTAAAATCAATGGTTTCTCAGATTTGATGAAATACGGTAAGCATTTTTTTTTTCTCCAATCTTTTCATGCAGGAGCAATTTTCTTTGAACATTGGTTGGCATTCCCTTTTGTCTTCTTCTATAATTTGCAAGTGCAATTTCTTTAAAGTGAAGTAAGAACTTAAAGATGGCAAACAAGAGTAGATTTCAGAAATACTTGGGAGGTAAGATTGGCAGACTTACCTATTAATTGGATGTGTTGGGTGAAAGAGGGAAGGATATGTGGATGGCTCCCAGGTTTCTGATCCCAAGGGTTGGCAAACTATAAACCCAGGGTCAAGTCTGGGTAACCACCTTAGTCCATTCAGGCTGCTGTAAAAAAAGACCACAGGTTGGGTGGCTTATAAACAACAGAAATTTATTTCTCATAGTTCTGGAGGCTGGGAAGTCTGAGATGAAGACACCCATAGATTTGGTTCCTGGTAAAGGCCTGCTTCCTGTTTCATAGACTATGCATTCTTGCTGTGTCCTCATATGATAGAAGGGATGCGGGATCTCTTTTAATAGGGACAGTAATCCAACCCTCATGACCCGATCACCCCCCCAAAGGCCCTGCCTCCTAACACCTTCACCTTGGGGGTTAGGATTTCAACATAGAAATTTTGGGAGGACATAAACCTTCAACCCTTCTCACACCTGTTTCTGTAAATGAGATTTTATTGGATCACTACCACACCATGCATTTATGTATTGTTTATCATTGCTTTCACACTACTGTTAGCAGAAAGGGGTCCCAATCCAAACCCCAGGAGAAGGTTTTTGGACCTTGCCCAAGAAAGAATTCAAGATGAGTCCACAGAGTAAAGTGAAAGCAAGTTTATTAAAGAAGTAAAGAAACTAAAGATTTGCTCGTGCCTGTAATCCCAGCACTTTGGGAAGCTGAGGCAGGTGGATCACTTGAGCTCAGGAGTTTGAGACCAGCCTGAGCAACAAGGGGAAACTCTGTTCCTACTAAAAACACAAAACTTAGCCGGGCATGGTGGCGAGCACCTGCAGTCCAGCTACTCCAGGAGGCTGAGGCAGGAGGATTGCTTGAGCCTGGGAGGTGGAGGTTGCAGCACACCACTGTCACTGCACTCTAGCCTGGGAGTCAGAGGAAGACCCTGTCTCAAAAACAAACAAACAAACAAAAACCCAACATAAAAATAAAAACCCACACACACAAAAAAGAATGGCTACTGCATAGACAGAGCAGCCTCAAGAGCTGCTGGTTGGCTATTTTTATGGTTATTTCTTGATTATATGTTACACAAGGGGTGGATTATTCATGAGTTTTCCACAAAGGGGCAAGCAATTCCCAGAACCGAGGGTTCCTCCCCTTTTTCGAGCATATAGGGACATTGCCATGACATTTGTAAACTGTCATGGCGCTGGTGGGAGTATCTTTTAGGATGCTAATGTTATTATAATTGACATATAATGAGCAGTGAGGATGACCAGAGATCACTCTCATCACCATCCTGGTTTTGGTGGGATTTGGCCGGCATCTTTACTGCCCCCTGTTTTATCAGCAAGGCCTTTATGACCCATATCTTGTGGAGTTGCTCTGGTTTGAATGCCTCTGACACTGAGGCAGGAGAATGGGGTCTGGAGGCAGGGAACCTAAAGCCAATTCGCACTGACTTCCTAGATAGAACTAAATCTAAAGGAAAACCCCAACTTGCCACACCCAAGTAACAAAAAGACCAGAGACTACCCCTTTGCAACCACCCCCCTACCCCCGCCCCCCTCTTTTCCTGTGTGGCAGATGAGAAATTAAAGGTACCTCTGATTGGTCCCCTCCTGTAACCAATAAGGCTGGTTGCAGGCCAAGTTTTCATTTGCATAGGAGTATAACTTTGTAACTTCACTTCAGCCTCTGATTGGTCGCTTTCTGCAACCAATCAGACGTTTGCATAGGGTGTAACTTTATAACTTTGCTTCAGTCTCTGATTGGTTCCTTCCTGCAACCAATCAGACTGATCATGGGCCACTACATTTACATAGCTGTGCATAGTAACCAATGGAAAACCTCTAGGGGGTATTTAAACCCTAGAAAATTCTGTAACTGGGCCCTTGAGCCACTTGCTCCTGCCTGCTTCCACACTGTGCAGTGTACTTTCATTTTCAAGAAATCTCTGCTTTTGTTGCTTCATTGTTTCCTTGCTTTGTGGGTTTTGTCCAATTCTTTGTTCAAGATGCCAGGAACCTGGAGACTCCACCAGTAACAACACTACAACAGCACAGATGAGTAGTTGTGACAGAGGCCCCAAAGCCCAAAATATTTATTTTCTGGCCCTTTACAGGAAAAGTTGGCCAACACGGACTAGCGGAATGGTGGCATTCCCGAATTAGTATAATGCATATGACAAGAAGAGCAATCTACAGGGAAAATGATGAGTTTGTTATATTGAACTTCTCTTAGGCATCTGTCTACAGATGAGCAATGTATTTATTTAACGAGACATTTCACATTCCTTAAAACGAAGAACTGAACCAAAGGCAAAGATGTTTATAAGGGTTCTGGAAAGTGCTAACACAGAGACAGATACCTTTGATACTGGCTCTGAACTTGTAGCATGGGAAAGAGAAAACGTCATATTCAAAGGGTTTCATTTCTAGCCCCCGATGAGGCATAAAATGTACCAAAAACATAAACAGAGTACTTCCTCCAGGAGGCCTGAAGACAGAATGGAGGCAGATTCATGCACATGTGGAAACTGGGAACTCAGCTTATTACCAGCAGCTATTTAGGGCGATTCTGTGCCAACGATATGCTTAACAGAGCTCTCCAATTAAGCATTATCTTGATGAATGTGCTCCAATCAACACCCAGAAATTTGCATCGGAAAGTTAGTTTTATATCTACTTTATCCTCTGAAGGTGAAGTCAGAAGCTGTGTTTTAGCTTTACTGGGAGCCTGAAAGAAAGTAAAGCTGACAAAACAATGTGAGAAAATGATTTGGAAGATGCAAGACAATCAGTTGAAAGGACCCCTTTGCCTTCCAGTCCCTCCGAGTTAGGATGTAGAAGTGGATTTTATGCATAACAAAAGGTCAGTCATTTCTGGGCTCCAGAAGGATTAGAGAGTTATCTGATGACATCAGCCTCTTTCCTTCCTGCTGACCATGGCCTTATTATTACAGAAAACGGGAAGGTCTGGGGGAAGAGCAGATGGATTTGGGGGATGGGGTTGGTGGGGAGTCAGAAACACTGAGGTTTAATCTCAGTTTGGAAATTGCGTGGCATGTCCGGGGAGGAGAGGCCAGTTGGAAAACTAAATAAATGGGCAATTGAAATCCATTAGGCAACTCGAGTGAGTTCTGATCAAACAGAGTAGAATTACCTGTGTTGTGAAAAATCAAAGAATGCCAGGAAAAAAGAAAGCACCGATGAGATAAAGAGATCAGCATTAGCCCTCTTCTGGGAAGACTTGCTAGGGTATTAATAACCTGCTTGAGCTTTTGATTTTTGTGACTGTCTCCAAAATGAACGATCTGTTCACTGTGGGATGAGGATGTGCCAAACGGAGTTCACCAACTCACCCCAGATAAGTGGCTCTGCCTACACCTCAAGACTCTCAAGTCTGGGCGTACGTTTCAGTTCCTTGAACTTTCTGCAGTTTTGGGATAAAGGAGGTGACTGCAGTGCCTCCTGGGAGTACAAGGAGGATCCTTCACGGCTATCAACTGCTATCAACTGTGTCAACAGGGCATTTATTTCTCAAGGCTGGGTCTCAAAGAGAGTTGTAAATATTTGAAATGGGAAGGCGATAGGAAAAAAATAAGCATTTAAACCAGCCATCTCTGTTAGACTAGCAGGCGGCTGTGATTGCCTCTTCAAGGTGACCTTTGGACACAGGTTTATGGAAGTGTGGAGATATTCCCGGGCGCCTGGCAGCGCCAGTTCCTGTGTGTGCATGGCTTGTTGGCGACAATTACTGAGCGCGGGAAAGGGATTGCATTATTAATATATGAATTATTAATTATTATAATTGCATTTGTCATTTATTGAGCACCAGCCATGCACTAGAAGCTGAGCAGACCTTAAGAGTCCCTGCCCAGTGGGGGGTGACTGAGGTAATTACATTTGAAATAGCTGCAGTCACAGGCTCACTGTACAACTGGTGGCATATACTAAGTGTATGGTATAGCTCCTGTTCTTTTACTCTGTCTAGAGCCATATATCCTCATATGCTTTTTCTAATTTGTTTGTGTAAAGATGGCGGATGAACTATTTGTCAAGATGAAAAATGCTGCATCAGGTTATTTTAATTCGTATTTATTATGTCTTCCTACTGGCAGTAAGAGACCAAATGAGAAAATGCCTCCATGACAAAACACGTGCAAACCTTTATTTCTGGCCAGCCACCTCTTGAATGAGGGCTGAGGGGTCAGAAGGGGGAATCTACACAAGGGCTGGGGGAGAAACCCTGCCCTGTTGGGAAACCACCTCTGGGCTCACCTAAGTGATGGGTATCCTATTTGCCTGGCACAGGCAGCACATCCTGAGTTAATACTAATATTTAACTGTTAATGCGTAGAGTCCAAGGCCAGGTACAGTGACTCACGCCTGTCATCCCAGCTCTTTGGGAGGCTGAGGCGGGTGGATCACTTGAGTCCTGGAGTTCAAGACCAGCCCGGGCAACATAGTGAGACCCTGTCACTGAAAATCAAAAAATATAAATTAAAAAATCAAAACAAAATACGTAGATTTCTACATGTTAAGACTGAAAACAATTTTACAAATCACCTTGCTCAACTATCTAATTTTGCAGATTTGGAAACAGGCTCAAAATGTCACACAATCTGCCTGAGGTTATGTGTTCAAAGCTGAGCTGGGGCTACAACTGGAGCAGGTCAATCCGCTGGTCAGGACCTCACTGCTCAACAAGTGTGTTTACTCTCTTTGGAGAATGAGCTAGTATAGAATTGGATTCATGAATTGGAGAGGACAAGAATCAAGTTCAAGTCATGTGGATCAGTTGTAAGAGTTTTCCATGCAGACCCTGTGCGTGGTTCTTTTCCTTGTTTGCTCTTTGTTCATCTGAGAAAAAGGTGCCATCGGTCATATCATCCATTACATACAATGATTCTCCAGTCTTCAGATTCAGTAATATCATTCATTATACACAATGAATCTCTTTAGATTCCTCCTGAGAGGTCCCCACCTTCATATCCTAGGTTCAGTCTAGGGAAGGGGTTGTGAGGGTCTGAAAGTCACTGCCCCACCCAAGTCTTATCTATCCAGGTTTCCTACCCATTGTATCAGGAAGAAGATGGTTAAGGGCCATGGTTGTCAGGGCTCCAGAGTGTGACTTCATCACCTGCCACTTTGGCAGTGTTTCCAAAAGGTTCAGAGAAGCACAGGGGACTGAGCTACATTTTGGTCTGAACCTCTGTGCATCATTTGGGGCTTCCCAATCGCATAACACTGCAAGCTTGAGACCTCACAGGATACATCTGTCTTTTTGTCCAGGCATGGTGGGGATGGGCGCCTGTGCACTTTACCTCCTCACCTTCCTGATAAGGAGACCAGGCTTATACTGGCTTGGAAGAAGGACTGCAAAATGACCATCTCTAGCTGAGGGCTGTTCTTTTCCTGAAATTTTTGCAACATAGATGCTGTGTGTTCCTATTAGTCTTAACAAGCACTCTGCTGGGGATGGCGGACAGCCTCTTGGGTAAACATTTGCTTATTGCCTCTTCCTAAAGGGCTGTAGTGGGGCATATTAATAAAACATATGCCGCCTTCAGTAAATGGGATATTTATTTATAATGGGAATTAAAACATGGGGATATTACCTGCAGGCCTTCACCATTTGTTTCTATGCGTTTCTGAGAACACTCCGCATATGTTTCTAGATTCTTCATCTTCTAGGTGAAGAAAAGTCATGAAATCTCTGCATCAAACTGCTCCTGTAACCTGGAAGTGATTATGTTGGAGGTTCAGATCCAAATCCAAGCCTCCAGTTTCTTTGCACTTCAGTGCTGTTTTTTCTATTCTCCCAACTAGACTTGAAAATCTTAGCTTGCTGGACCACCAGGTATGTCTGCCATTTTGAATGTCTACTTCTTTATTCATATTGTAACCGATGCCAGCTAAGATTCTCCTTACACAGTTGTGTAAATGACCACATTCGCATCCACTTTGTAAATGCTTTGGCATTCAGGATGCATATACATTTTATTGTGTTTCCCTGTATTATGGCTTTTCCACTGGGAGATTAAGAGGCTAATCCAGAGCCATGTGATTACAGGAAGATGTGTGAGGAAGGCAACAGGGATACTATTCTATAAGGTCCGCTGGGCCCAAACAAGGAATCCATATGTTTCCATTTCCCTAATAGGCAGAGAAAATAAAAAACAAAGAGGCCTAGAGACACGCACCTGCACAAGCAGCCGAGCAGAAGTAACCTATAAACACATGAAAAGCAGCTCTCCAACAATTCCATCTGCATTTTATTGAAAGAAATCTTTGAAAAGGAGAGAGAGAAGGTACAATTTACAAGAACCATGGTATAAATCCTGCCACAGTGCCAATTGCTAAAAGCACTGGAGCCTGGGAAGGAGGGAGACATCCATTCATTCATTGCCCCCAGAAAATAGGCATCCAGGCTGTGGCATACCTCATGCACCCCCTGGGATTTACACCTCTGACTGGCTGATTGCATGAATCACCTTGGATTGATTGCTTCTATATAGAATGTTCTTTTATGGCGTATATGCTTTCTCATCGCAGCTCAGCTCAATTCCATTCTGCTGAGCCTCTTTGGGACACTTTCCATGAGAGATGTGGGAGAAGGTAATGTTGTGTTTGTTGGTTTCTCTGGTACATTTCAGGATTGATTTACTCTTATGCTGGGTACAGAGGGAAATTCTATTGTTCCCACATCAGGTGAATCCTAAATCAAGCAGCCCCATCCCCATTTCTACAAAGGGCCATGCACTTTTCTCTTTCTGTATTGTTATTACCCTTTAAAACTCCCTCATGGACATAGGTATGTCTTTTTCCTTTCCTTTCCTCTCGCTTCTCCCTTTTTCCATGGGAAAATAATTTTGTCCATCAGATATATCACTCAGCATGTCTGGTATTAATGCTCAAGGCGGCTGCTTTCACGGTTGATGTTTGCTTCTCTTTATCTTTTTTATTAGCTCTCTCTGAGACACTGGGTTTCTCTTCCAGGGCTGTCCATCTGTCTCAGCCTTTTAAGGGTTTTGATCACTCTTGTAGTTGTTATTTTTCTCTACTGTTGTCCTCATTCCCGGTGCTTAGGCCACAGAAGATCTCTTTGAAAAACCTTTAAGATCTTCGGAACTGGCCACACTGGACTGAAGAATTGAGAGACGCAGGATTTGAGAATGCTCCAGGGTCTCTCGGACAGAAACACCACTGAGCAAACACCAGGAGCCCAGCCCCTGCCACCGGCAACGCTCCTGGCGTGTGTTCGTGTTGCTGGCGGGCACTAGGTGGCGCTCCAGGCTCGCGCACTGGAGGGAGGATGCCCGGCTGTCTAGCGAAGCTGTCCCGGAGCCGGGAGGGCGCCCCGCCCGACCCCTCCTCCCACGCGCGAAGTCCCGTAGCCCACACAGCCATCTGGGTGTCTCTCGGGCTATTGTGTTTCCATCATTCTCTCAGACTCTCACCCCTGTAGACCTGTCAGGGATGAGCCTCCAGGATTGTAGAGGGCATGGGCTGGGGCTGGCCTGAAGGATTTAAACAAATGTTCGTCTTCCCTCGAGGCCTGAAATCTCTTCAGTTCATTTATTAGCGTTAGTGTGGAATACTCTATCCCAGTAAAAATACTTATTTTTACCACGAAGAGGAGGTTTCTAAGAAAGAAAGAAAAGAAAGAAGGGAAGGAAGGGAAGGACAGAACTTAAGAGCCCGTGGGAGGCAGGTATGGGAAGATGACCTGAGCCTGTTTCTAAAGTAAGATCGTGTGCAGGTTGCTTAATCTCCCTGGCTCTCTGGACCTCAGCTTTCTTCTCTGAAAATGGGAACGATAACACTGCTGTGAAGATCAAATCAGACTCAGTGTCCTTGAGGTCTCTCTCTTTCTTTCTTTCTTTTCAAGAGGATCTTACATTCTGTCACCCAGGCTGGAGTGCAGTGGTGTGATCATGGCTCACTGCAGCCTTGAACTCCTGGCTCCAGCGATCCTCCCACCTCAGCCTCCCAAGTAGCCTCCCAACTAGCTAATTTTTGTATTTTTGGTAGAGATGGGGTTTCATCATGTTGCCCAGGCTGATCTCAAACTCCTGAGCTCAAGCGATCTGCTTGCCTCGGGCTCCCAAAGTGCTGGGATTACAGGCCTGAGCCACCGCGCCTGGCCCCCTTTGTTTTCATGCCATCAGTCTCTCCTGGTTTTTCTTCTCTTTCTCAGGCGTTTAAAACATCTCCTTTGTGGATTTTTTTCCCTTTCTACTTTTTCTTAAACATGGGTGTTTCCTGGGTTTTAGCCATACCCATTTCTTCTTTGGCTGTGGTGCTTGTTTTAAATAACCCCGTGTGCTTTCCCTGGGGAACATTGACTACCAGGAGTCAGCTTCCCCTGCTGATTCCTAGATCCTGGCCCACTTCCCACCTCTGTCCAGGGCTCTGGACCCAGAGGTCAGCCGCTCATGGCGCCATTCCAGAGTCCTCCCGGGAGTATTTCAAACTCAGCATGCTCTGACCTGACTTGATGCTGTTTTCTTCTCCATTGCCCTGCTCCTGAATTTCCTACCTCACCAATCATACCATTTGCTACCAGGCTTCCAAGGCAGACCCTGGGTGCCATCCTTGCCTCCTCCTCCTCCTTTATTCCCTACAGCCAGTAGGGAATACAATCAATACAGAGCTCTCCATCTGTACCCCTTCCCCACCTCCCCACAGCCCCCCAGGTGGGCACCCCCCACCTGCTTTCCTTCCTCCAGGCTCCCCACCCTGCCATCCTTTCACCCCCTCCCCAAATGCCATCAGAAAGAACTTGCTAAATCAGCTGGGTGTAGTGGCACGCACTCATAATCCCAGCTACTTGGGAGGCTGGGGCAGGAGAATCGCTTGAACCGGGAGGTGGAAGTTGCAGTGAGCCGAGATCATGCCACTACACTCCGGTCTGGGTGACAGAGCAAGACTCCATCTAAAACAAAAATAAAAAGAACTTGCTAAATGTGGATGTGATGGTGTCATTCCTCTGCTTCACATCCTGTTGTGATTTTTGTGATGAAAACCAATCACAAGTCTTATAAGCTCTAACCTCTGTGACATCCCACTCCCCGAAGCCCAGCAGCTCACTCTCTTCTCCTTCTAGAATCACAACTGGGCCTCCAAGAAACTTCCTTAGCTGACCTCTCTCCCTGCCTGGGCGTGGAGTGGGGCTCTTCTGTCGTCGTGTCCATCACGCTGCATTGTAATTTTCCTAGCCATGGCCTCACTGTGTTTTCACTGTTCTTCTTCCCAGCATGGGGGCTCCCTAGGGTGGAGCTCCGAGGTCTTCCTGGCACACAGTAGGTGCTCAGGGGTGTCGGCTGGAGGCACACTGAGTGACTGAGGGCACTGGACTCTGCCCACTAGGCTCACTGGGTTCAGTGAGAATGGAAGCGTGTTGTTGTTGGGTGGAATATCTGATGTGGGGAAGAGAAAGGTGAGTTAGCCGTGGAACCTGCCCTCAGTGGAGACACATCCTGAAAACTGCATTGATGCGGCTTCATTCAGGTTTTCAGATCCCACTGAAGAGCCATGCCACGTTATCCACCTCCCTATCCACTTCTGCACAAGTCTTTTCCATGACTGGAAGCTATTGAGGCCCCTTCTGTTTCTTCGGGCTCAGCCTTGGATCTGGAAGGAGTTGAGCACTGCGGGTAGGCACACAGACTCAGGGTTTGCAGGCCGAGTGAATGGGCCTTCCTGACTCTGGAAGGCATCTCTGGCTGTGAAGAACATCCTCTCGCCCCCCTCCCTTGATGCTTAAGGTCTCAATCACATTCCATTAGAGCTGTATGGAGTTGATTTTCTGGCAATGTCTCCCAAGTGGCAGGGTATCATCTATAGCGCAAGACTTTTTTTAATGCTCAGGTTCATTTAATCATAGCCAAGGGTCTCCTAGTTCATCAGGATCAATATCCTGACAGGAGGCAATCCATCAGCTTGGGCAGCCTGCCGAGGGGTGGGCTCTGAGCATCCTGGTCTAGGGTGGTCCTTGCTGTGCCAGGCAGAAGCCTGTGTGGCCTCCCCATGCCTCAGTCAGCAGGGCCTATCATGCTGGTGAGGAGTCAGACATGCCTTAAAGTGATGCCCGGTCCCCAAGGCCCACGGGAGCTTGGGCACCTTCCCTGGTGTATGTGCTGGTTGAGATGTGTCCCTTCCAGGCTGCTGTGTATTGAATCAGAGATGTGAGGCTTGAAGGGCTCAGCACCCTTGGGTCATCTAGCCTTCCCTCCCAGCAGGCAGAGCATTCCCTGGAGAGTCTTTCCTCAGCTCTGTCCAGAACAGTTATAGGAGTCTCATGTGAGTGAGTTTCAGCCACTTTCCTTGAGGGAACAATTCCATGCTCATACGCAGTCAATGGGTTCAGAAAATGTGCAGCATCATATGATGGATGACGTGGGGGCAGAGAGCATTCACTGGTTGAGTACTTTGCTGTTCAAAAGAAAAAAAAAAAAAAGACCTTAACTGTCTCTCTCTTTTCTTTTCTGTTCTTTTTTTTTTTTTTTTCCATTTAAAAATTAAACAAGTTAAGGCCGGGTGCAATGGCTCATGCCTGTAATCTCAGCACTTTGGGAGGCTGAGGTGGGCAGATCTCCTGAGGTCAGGAGTTCAAGACCAGCCTGGCCAACATGGTGAAACCCTGTCTCTACCAAAAAATAGAAAAATTAGCAGAGCATGGTGGCACACACCTGTAGTCCCAGCTACTAGGGAGGCTGAGGTGGGAGAATTGCTTGAACTTGGGAAGTGGGGGTTGCAGTCAGCCAAGATCATACCATTGCACTCCAGCTTCACTCAACAGAGTGAGACCCTGTCTCAAAAAAACAAAAACAAAAAAAACTCACAAGTTAAATTGCCTGAACAAGTGCTAGTTCATGTCTAAATATCACAGCCTTTAGAGTCTCTGGCCTTGATTTTCCTCCAAACTTCGGTCTTCTGCAATTTCAAGTCCTTTTCTTAGTGTGCCTTCCTGAATCCTTTACATGCTGGATTTTTGTGAGTGTAGCGAAAGCAAACCCTTGGGGGTGTTCCTTTTTATCTTCAGTCCAGTTGATCTAAATGTATGGTTACTTGAAATTGGGCTGACCTGGGTTGGACTCCTAGGACTCTTCTTTGTACTGGCTGTGTGATCTTGAGCCACTTGCTTAACTTCACAGATGAATAACTTCCCGGAGCGTCAAGTTCTTCATCTGTGATGTGGGGCTGACATTTCACTGGGTGTTTGGGAGTATTCCATGTGACATTGCAGGTACTGTGCTTAGCAGAGCACTTTGCACGTTTCAAAGATCCTTCTCATTAATATTTACTTGATATAAAAATGGCAATGCTGCGGAGATCCAGAGAGGTGTCTGATTTCTGCTCTGGGAGGGGACTAATGTTCTTCAAGGAGAAAGAGACTCAGAAGTTAGAGTCAAGAGCCCTAGCTCTGCCCCTGACTTCCTTTACAGTCTCAGCAAGTTACAGAACGTGCCCTGGCCTTGTTCTTGGTCCGTGAAAATGGTGGTTGGAAAGGTTCAATGAGATGATGTCCATAAGAGCGGGTAATTAGTGGGCACTCCACTTAAAAGAGGAAGGAAAAGCTGTAGAAATAGCTGCTTGTTTCTTCTCTTGGGTCTGTCACATCCTCCTTTTCTCCTGGATGGTGACCGGACAGCGGCAGCTGTGGCAACACGCGTGGACTCTGAGCCGTGCTGAGCCGTTTCATGCACCACATTTCGTCTTCACAATTACCAGGGCAGGGCTGCTGTTTCCAGTTTCCTGATGAGGAAAATACCCTTAGCCTCAACAAAATAATGTCTTTGCAAACATCGCCACCACGAGTTGCATTCCCAAGATGCCTGGTGGCTGGGTTTTGGCAGCAGGGCTGTGAGCATTTCAAGCACTTTGAAAGCATGTCTTAAGAAGGGGCTTTAGAAGCCACCACCCTTTCCCGTGGAAGATTCATGGCTTAAGTAAACTGGTATCTGTAGCAGACCAAGGTCTGGATGAAAGTGGACTATTTGATTTGAATGGATTATCCTGTAGCCAGTTGAGTCCAGCCCAAAGCTATTATGGTATTGGTAAAAATAATATCAGTTTAGATAACATGTCTGGGGACTCATGATCTGTGAAAAGGATTATTGAGAGCTGACTTGTCCACCAACATTCTCCTATGACTATTTCAAAGATGCTATATATTTCTTGCCAGAGAAGCAAGGATGTGCCTTGGGGAAGTGTGGAGGTGAATTGATCTGGGGACAGTGGTTCTCATTGGGATTTCTGGCAGAGCTCTGAACTTGGAGACCACTCATGGATAGTGAGTTGGGAGCCACTGGGGTTTGTGAGTGATTTCTAAGTGTGTCCCCTTCTAGCTACCCTCAGAATACGGCATGTGACTTTTCATGCCTTCTAAGTCTATGAATCTAGAAGTTGTTATTAAGGTTATCTCACCTTAGCTCTAGCCAACCTGTGTTGCTGTGATTAAAAGTAACCGTGAGTCCTTCAAATGCCCTGGAATGATAATACTGAAAGAACTAACATCTCTCCAGTCCTTGCTATGAGCCACTGTGCTAGGAGTTTTATACCAACAGTATCATTTAAGCCTCTCAACAGACTATGAAGAGGATATCATTTGTATCACCATTTTTCGGTTGAGGAAATAGGTACTGAGGGTTAAATAATGTACTCAGTGTTAGAGCTGGGGTTTAGATCCGGATAGGTCTGACTGCCAAAGCTCTTAACTACTGTGCCTGGTTGTCATGTATAACGGTGTCTACTGTTGTGTTGGAGGGAGCTAGAGGTAATGACAATTTGCAAAATGGTAGCCCCTGTCCATCACCCTGGTAAGGTCATTCTGGGTGTCTGCCTTGGCTGTTTTATGAGGTGCTAGTGATTCTCATTTGGGTAGCACAAATTTATAACTTGATGGTTACATGCAGTGCTCCTGATGCCTCCTCCATCATCCTCTTTCTGTCTCTAGTGAGATTCCATTTCCCACATTTGTTTGCATTTTCATTCTTCCATCCATTTTATCAGCTGAACTATTTTTTTTTTTTGGAGTTTAGGTGTGGAGGTTTAATAGGTAGAAGAAAGAGAAATGAGAACAGCCATCTCTCTCTCTAGTGAGAGTGAGGGGACTCTCGAGAGGCAAAGCCCGGCTGACGGCGGATGCGCCGGATTATAGTCAGGCTTGAGGAGGCGGTGTGTGATTTACCTAGAGATTACTTTCCTGAACTGTAAACCTTCCCACACATTGCATACACAGTGAGGATAGGAGACATGGCTGTCGCAGATAGGAAAAGAGGAAATTACAATAGGAAAGTTGAAGATCCTGTTGCGGACACGCCATCGGGCATCAGTCTGGAAGCCTTTGGCTAATGCCAGGGTGTTGGAGGCGGGGTCAGTCCAGAAGCCTTTGGATAACACCGGGGGTAGTACCAGCCAGAAATCCTCAGTTGCTTCAGGACCTCTTTCAGCCCCACGAGGTGGCTGAGTCCTCCGTGAAAGGAAGCTTGTTCAAACCTGGCCAATATGCCCAGCAACCCGTGGGTGCTGGGGGATTCTCCATGTTCTCCGCAGCAAACCTCATATCCAAGTCTTTAAGAACGGCAGCCACACTAATCATATTCTTAATGGCTGAAGGATACCCGTTATGGATTTGATTTGGTTCTAAAATGGAGGCTGAGGGCCCCAAAATGAAAGGGCAGAGTTGGCGTCCACTCCTCTACTCACCGTTTTGATGAATGTTGTACCTTGGCATCCTGGACGAGGTTCTCAATGTGAAAGAGCTATGTTGTCTAGGGTAAATACCTGGGGTTCGTTGTCTCGTACCAAGAAAATTTAGGACACGGACACACATGAGGAGTTTAGCAGCAGAGGTTTAATGTGAGAGAGAGTCCCCTCTCTCAAGTGAGAGAGAGGGGACTTCCCAGAGGAAAAGCCCCTCAGCTGAACTGTTTTTTAGACCGTTTTTCCCTCCTAATTTTTTGACTTCTTTTTTTTTTTTTTTTTTTTTTGAGACGGAGTCTCGCTCTGTCACCCAGGCTGGAGTGCTGTGGCCGGATCTCAGCTCACTGCAAGCTCCGCCTCCCGGGTTCACGCCATTCTCCTGCCTCAGCCTCCCGGGTAGCTGGGACTACAGGCGCCGCCACCTCGCCCGGCTAATTTTTTGTAGTTTTTTTAGTAGAGACGGGGTTTCACCGTGTTAGCCAGGATGGTCTCGATCTCCTGACCTCGTGATCCGCCCGTCTCGGCCTCCCAAAGTGCTGGGATTACAGGCTTGAGCCACCGCGCCCAGCCTAATTTTTTGACTTCTTTCATGGTGTATCAGTGTGTTTTTGCACAGCTATAAAGAACTTCCCTGAGACTGGGTAATTTTATAAAGGAAGGAGGTTTAATTAACTCACAGTTCTGCATGGCTGGGGAGGCCCCAGGAAACCTACAATCAAGGTGAAAAGGGAAGCAGTCACCTTCTTCACAAGGTGGCAGGAGAGAGGAGAGAAAGCAAAGTGGGAAGAGCCTCTTATAAAACCATCAGATCTCGTGAGAACTCACTCACTATCACAAGAACAGCATGGGTGAAACCACCCCCATGATCCAATCACCTCCCTCCCTCAACACGTGGAGATTACAAGTCAAGATGAGATTTGGGTGGGGACACAAAGCCAAACCATATCACATGGAATCCATGGAGCACTAAACTGTGTACTCAGAAAGGACCCTCCAAAGAGAGGTCCCCTGGCCCCTGGAGCTGTGTTCCTCAATGGAGTGGGTGAGGGCACACTGTCTGAAACGATGGCTGGATTTCAGTCTAGGTCACTGACTGTGTCAGATCTACAGAGTGAATCCTTGCATTCCCAGCACAGATTCACTCCTTCTCCTAATTCAGATCTCCCTTTAGTTGACTTTCTCCAAAACTGTCCTGAATTCACGAAATACCAATATTTATTATTGCCAAGCATTTTTATTGACGCTTTAATAAGAAAATGCATTGTATGTCTCTAAGTTTGGCCTTTAGAATTGCTGGTGTGATGTTAGGGTTGTTTAATGGGGTGGCATAGTACTTCCTGCACTGAAAAATGCCTAAAATTTACATGTTAGGGAGTCATTCCTGTAACTTGAGGCTTCCTTTAGGAGTTAAAATGAAAATTCCCATGGAAGGGTTTACGCATTGAACATTGTCAATTGTTTGTGTCTTTGTATGAATGAGTACCTGGTCTTTCCCCAGCCAAGTTTTGCGAGGTTACTGGTAGAGGGAAAGGGTATGAATATGGAATACAGGCTCTCTTTCTTGGCTTCTCCCTAACAGAGTCCATTTCCTTGGCGAGCTGTATCTACTACAACCATAGCACATGGCGAGGATTCTGCTCTCTGGTTTCCTCCCTCACTGGTTCCAACTGTGTTCCCTCCTCACCAAGGGCCTCTTATGTCTGTTGCAAATCTTCTACCCCTTGGACTTATTATAGTAATGACAATTAAATAAATATTCCTTATATAGGCATACAAAAAAGTGAACCATTTTGTTATCATAAAAACCATGTTTAATGTTTTGGAAAAATTTCTATTGATTTAAGAATGGGTGGTATACCTGTAAGAGATTAGAAAAAATAATCAAACTCTAGGCAGGCTCTGAGCTCAGATTGCTTCATGGGTGGCTTTCAGTTTCAGATCTATTTTAGAAAAACAAAACCAGGAAATCATGGAAGATGTATTTTGGGCATGGCTTACGAAAAAAGATATCACAGGCTTACCCCAGTGGATCCATACAAGGCTCTACAAAAAAGTGACAAATTAAAGCATACTAGGTCTTTGTCTAATTTCTTGCTCCCCAAAATGTGGTACCTGTGGCATTGGCCTCACCTGGATGCTTTTTAGAAAACACAGAATCTCTGGCTATAGCCTAGACCTACTGAATCCAAATCTGCATTTTAACAAGTTCCCTACATGACTCATATGTACAATAAAGTTTGAGAAGATCCAGTATAAGCTATTTAGGTATTGCTTTTTAAAAACATTTTTTGGCCAGGTGCAGTGGCTCACACCTGTAATTCCAGCACTCTGGGAGGCTGGAGCAGGCAGAACATTTTAGGTCAGGAGTTTGAGACCAACCTGGGCAACATGGTGAAATCTTGTCTCTGCAAAAAATACAAAAATTAGCAGAGGGTGGTAGCACACACCTGTAGTCACAGCTACTTGGGAGGCTGGGGTGGGAGGTTTGTTTGAGCCCAGGATGTGGAGGTTGCAGTGAGCCGAGATCATACCACTGCACCTTAGCCTGGGTGACACAGTGAGACCCTGTCTAAAAATATATATGTATTTATGTGTGTGTATATATATAATAT
>NW_012116266.1:2796787-2800675 GCF_000951035.1 Colobus angolensis palliatus
GTGTAAATACATATGTATATGTGTATAATATATGTATATATTATATATGTGTTATATATATTTGTGTGTGTATATATATTTTAAATATATATTTTAAAGAGTAGTTTTAGGTTCACAGCAAAATTAAGGAGAAGTACAGGAGAGTTCCCATATATCCCCCACTTCCCCACACATCTAATCTCTCCCTTATCCACATCCCCCACCAGAGTGTAGCAAACACTAATTTGTTACAACTGATGGCCCTACATGGACACATCATCATCACCCAAAGCCCCGAGTTTCATTAGGGCCCTCTCTTGGTGGTGTACATTCTCTGGGTTTGGACAAACATGCAATGGATCTGAATCTACCACTGTAGTATCACACAGAGTAGCCTAACTGCTCTAAAAACCCTCTGTGCTCTATTTTATTTTATTTTATTTTCTGTTTTTGAGACAGAGTCTTTCTCTGACACCCAGGCTGGAGTAGAGTGGCATGATCACAGTTCACTGCAGCCTTGACCTCCCAGGCTGAAGGGATCCTCCTGCCTCAGCTGCCTGCCTCAGCCTCCCAAGTAGCTGGGACCACAGGCATGCACCACCATGCCCAGCTAATTTATTTTATTACTTTTGGCAGAGATGGTGTCTCACTATGTTGCCCAGGCTTGTCTCGAATCCTGGGCTCATGTTATCCTCCTGCCTTGGCCTCCTAAAGTGCTGGGGTTACAGATGTGAGCCACTATGCCTGGCCTAGGTTTTATTTTGTTTATTTATTTATGTATTTGCTTATTGAGACAGAGTCTCACTTTGTCATCCAGGCTGGAGTGCAGTGGTATGATCATGGCTCACTGAAGCTTTGAGCCCCTGATCTCAAGTGATCCTCCCACCTCAGCCCCTTGAGTAGCTGGAACACAGGCACATATCACCACGCTGAGATAATTCTTAAATTTTTTTGTAGTGATGGGGTTTTGTCATGTTGCCCAGGCTGGTCTTGAACTCCTGGGCTCAAGCAATCCTCCTGCCTCAGCCTCCCAAAGTGCTGGGATTATAGGTGTGAGCCATGGTGCCCGGTCTACATTTTATTTTTTAACTTTACAACTTTAACCTGCATTTTCAATTCATCAGCCATCCTGATCATGTCAGATAAAAGGACATCTGCTGCTTAGATGGCCCTGAGTGCAGGAGGAAATGCTGCTGAGGAGGGGATAAAGGGAAGAAAGGGGCCATCAAAGACACACTGTGGTTGGCAGAATAATGGCCCCCAAAGATGTCAGCATCCTAGTCCCTGGAACCTGTGTAAATATTATGCTACATGGCAAGGGGAAAGTAAGGTTACAGATGGAATTGAGATTGCTGATGAGTTGACTGTAAAATAGGGAGAGTATCCTGGATTATCAGATGAGCACTGGGTAATCACGGAGGTCCTTATACGTGGAAGAAGGAGGCTGCATGTAGAGTAAGAAAGATTTCCAGATGCAACACTGCTGGCATTGAAGATGGAGGAAGGGACATGAGACAAGGAATGTGGGCAGCCTCTAAAAGCTGGAAAACATGAGAAAATGGGAAAGGAATGCAGCCCTGCTGACATCTTAGTTGTAGCCCAGTGAGACCCATTGCAGACTTCTGATCTCCAGAAGTGCAAGAGAATACATTTTTATTGTTTTAAAGCACATGGTTGTGGTAATTTGTTATAGTTGTAAAAGAAAACTAACACACACACTTTGACTGTTTTGTTCAGGGCCATCCCAGAGAATGTTGACGTCAGTTATTTACATACCTGCTCGCAGTAAAGTCATTGAAGAATGGGTGGGTTCTCAGATGTTTCAAGCTTTAATAAAATACACAACACTAAAGCAACCCCATAGGTGATATTTCTTTGCTAATTTAGAAGGCATTGACAGATCCTAGGTGTCCCCGGATCCCCATTAGGAACATTGATAGCCACTAGGCAAGCCTGCCAGCTCACAGAGGCTTCTGTCTGAAGAGTTGTCGGGTGGATCAACATGCCTGCCACAGATTCAACCTCCCATGCCATAGAGATGAATGCAGAGAGAAGGTGGACATTGTGCCCCTTTCCTTGGACTAGAAGCTCTGGGAAGGCAAGATCATCACCTTCTGTGTCTCTCAGACTCTGCTACCAAGCATCAGATATGCTTATTAAACTACTCATCAGACTATCAAAGAGATCACAGCATTGTTTCCAAATGCAGGCCTCTGAAGGTCTCACTTTAATATATGACCCATGATTCATGGAGGAGAAGGGGAGACATTAATTGGGGCTGGGACTAAGGTCACCCCCATTCCCCTCGCCACACCTGTGCTCTTCCATGGGGCCAAAAGAGCAGTTGCAAACCAGCAGCCTGCCGTGCACAGTCGGCCCTGCTTCTTAAATACGCATTTCCTCCTGTGTTCGTGCATTATCTGGTTGACCTGTTAATTAGTCCTCTGGTCCCGGTAAGTCTTTTTTACTTGAAGGCTAGAATCACTATTAGCACTCCCATAATAGTGGTCCCTTGTTTTGCCCATTATGTTTTGCTGTGGAGGAGAAAGCATAAGTTTTTACCATTTCTTTTTAAAGGAAAGAGCACAAATACAAAGAGCGGAGCTCTGGGTGTCAGCTATGGGCCACATGTTGGAAGACTTGATTAGATCCAGTGGATGAGTGACTTTTTCTCATGAAGTGACTGTAAAAACTTCTTTCTTCTGCTAGTGCTTCCCTCTGGGGACTTGTTGGCAGAGAGAATAGAGTCTCTCAGCAATAATACATTTCCAAGTGATTATGCGAGTGGAGGAGAAATACTGGGATTTGAGAGAATGTTTTTATGACAGGCCAAAGTGCTAAAAAATAACTAAACTAGTGCAATCTCCAGATGCAATCAACATTTCAAAGTCTGCTGAAATTTGGTTGACTGCAAAATGACTTGCTTACTTAGGTTGTATCCCAAGATAAAGGTAATAAATGATGCAGTTGCACACTCAGGGACAGAAGTAGAATATACAAAACCTTCTTCTAAGGGAGTTGTGGTTGCCTGTGATTTATGGAAAGTTTTGCCATGTTTATTTCTCATTGGCGTTTGGGTAGTGCTTTTTGTTTTTAGGGATGTAATTAATTGTCAAAATCAGTGAATCAGAGTATTGTTTGGAGGCCAGAGAGTATGGGGACATTGGGTGTTTCTTCAAGCAGAGGGAGGGAAACTGGCAGAGTGGAAGGACTCTCAGTGAAGGCTCAGCTGATCAAACTCATTAGGGATTGCAGGAAGCATTTGGTTTGGAAAACAGATATGCATGTCTATCCACAAGGCAGGAATGCAAGAAACCCAAGTTTCAGATCCAACATGAATCTGCAGCCTAGAGGAGGGGTGTGGCAGAGCCATCGTGTCAAAGCTCTCAGGACTTTGCTACCTGGCTGTGGAGTTAGTCATTGAATCATTTGACCTTTCCTGAGGTCAGGATATAAGGTTGGTTAGTTTCATTGAACAGTTCATTAGCTCCTGTTGACTTAATTAGTGTCAACCAAATCATGGCTGTGCTCAACAAGAAGGAAAGTTTGAAGAGTATTTTCATTTTGAATTCTGAGCTTTTCTGGGACCAGAGACTCAAACCCTTTTCGACCCTGTGTTCTTATTCATTTATTTATTCATTCACTCATTCATTCATTCATGCACACCTGTATTCATGCATTCAACAAATGTTTAATTTTCCATTGTGGTGTAGAATGGCTGAGTAGTCCAAACCCTTCAGAAAACAGACTTTCTGGTGACTGAGGTACAAGACCGCCGGATAGGAGCAGAAGACATTATGAGAGGCATGGGATGATGTAGCCCATCTCCATTATGTAGGTGCAGTGCTTCAGATGGGATTGATTTCTTCCTTTTCTCCCTTCCCTTCCCTTCCCTTCCCTTCCCTTCCC
>NW_012116266.1:2800850-2830862 GCF_000951035.1 Colobus angolensis palliatus
CCTTCTTTCTCTTTCTTTCTTTCTTTTTTTCTTCCTTTCTCTCTCTCTCTCTCTCTCTCTCTCTCAATAGAGTCTCACTCTGTTACCCAGGCTGGAGTGCAGTGGTGTGATCCCAGCTCACTGCAACCTCTGCTTCCTGGGTTCCAGTGATCCTCCCACCTCAGCCTCCCAAGCAGCTGGGATTACAGGCACATGCCACCACGTCTGACTAATTTTTGTATTTTTTAGTAAAGATGGGGTTTCACCATGTTGGCTAGGCTGGTCTTGAACTCCTGAACTCAAGTGATCCTCCTGCCTTGGCCTCCTAAAGTGTTGAGATTATAGGCGTGAGCCACAGTGCCTGGCCCAGATAGGATTTCAATTTGCTGTGCCGTCAGTGACCTTATGCACTGAACCTTGTCCCAAGCACTTTGGGTGAACAAAAGTTATTTTGACCTAATGAATGGGAACACAACATTTTCCCGCATCACCTGGGGATGTGATTAAGTGGTCGTCATCATTAATAGGACATGCAAGAAGCAGGGAATGGGAACTTTCCCTGCCTAGGAGCTTCAAATACACTTATTTCCTCCAGTTCAGTGTATTTTTTCATTGCACCTGTTACCTGATCGTGTGCCAGTCTTTTTACTTACTGTTTTTTTTTTTTTTTTTTGGTGGGGGGGTAGAGGAAGTGGGCAGAGGATGTAGGTATGTATATAGTAATGTACTTCTCAGAGACTAGACTGAAATCTAACATTTGTAGAATTTGTACTAGGTGCCAGGGATTGTGTGAGGTGATAAGCTGTCTTAAAATTGTGATATGTATGCCTCTGAGAGTACAGGAAAAACTTTACAGGGACATGAGTGATATAAGGAAATAGATTTTCTGAGCTTCAGCTTCCATGTGTACCTTGTGTTAAACTGTCTACCGTCTGCCAGGTTCTCCTTGACTTTCCTTTCCTAATCACGCTTTTCCCACACTACAAAAGAAAACAATTCCTCTCGTCAGTCTTGGATTCCACTCCAGCACTTTTCCTCGGAGAGAGAATACTCTAAGGACACCCTTAAAAGGGACAATTTAATAATGCATTGTTGTTGGGGGCAGGATCCCATGAGAGCAATGCAAAAAAGAGCCTCTTTAAGAAATATCGAAGGAGATGACATCTTATTTCATCCAAGTGACAAACTTACAGGCTCTGATCCATCCATCCATCTATCCATCCGTCCACCCACCAATCCATCTGTTTTAGAATTAGAACTCAGAATAAAGGAAATTGCCATGGGTGCTTGTATTAACACATGTACTTGAATTAACGAAGTGAAATTAGGCTTTTTCTGACGTAAGTAAGTTTGATTTGGTTGGTTTGAAAAAATAAGGTTTGATTTTTTTCCATGGGAACAATGTTCATGGGAGACATTTCCACTGGAAAAATACTCATGGGAGACATTTTCCATAAATTAGAGCTGAATATTCAGCTCGAAGATATGATAAAATATATATCATATATGCATATCAAAATATATACATATGTTAAAAAGTATGCACCTAATCTGGAAAATATATCCTTATTTAAACTAAGGAGAAGAATTTGGGATATTCATTTAATGATGTACAAGAGGAAAATCAAGTATGAGACCATGACTTGGAGGTGAATTATATTGGTCATCCTAATATTCTTTCTCTTTATTTAATAAGTTTGCTGAGACTTGGGAGATTCTTTAAACCTATAATAATTTTCCGAGCATTTCTTATCCATGAACAACATTTCCAAGCATAACAACAGTGACTTGAGGCTTACTTTACATTGCTTTGATCAACTGAAAATACTTACTAGGTAGCTCCTACGGACAATGGGGAAAGTATACGACATTTCTTGTCTCTTCTCCCAGTCTGTAGTTATCATGCTTAGCAAGGCAACCCAGTAAGCTGCTTAAATGTGTCCTCCTTAGCCTGAGAGCTTATTCTTTTGGCCATGAAGTGTGAAGCCAGTCCTGCAGGAGCCTCTGGCCAACTCAGTTGCCTGTCGTTAAGCCTATTTGTTCAGAAACATTTGGTCTTGGTTGAATGACAGTGGCTACTCTTATTGTACCCAGGGTCTTACTACTTTGACCCTCCATGGTTGCTCACTGGCATGATCTACACTTGGAAGATAGATTACTGGGGTGTATGGCTCTGAAATGACTTTCTCAGAGTCAAGAAATCAGAGGCCAAATCGGCAAGGCCAAAAAGGCAAAATCTAAACCTGAAGAAGAATTCCCTGACCCTCTAGGTCCACCACATTCTAATTGGGAGGTGGTACTGGCATCGGGGTCACGAACACTGGGAATCTGGAGTAAATTCCCAGTTCTACCACTGCCTACCTGTGTATTCTCCTAGGCATATCTGATTTTTCCCTCGCTGGGTGGAACTAGATGTAGAGATTTATGTGTGAAATAGACTCTGGGACTGCCAGAGTTTTGAAGATGTAGGCAAAGAGTCTTCCTAGGTCTAGAATGGCCAGGGCTCATGAGCTGTGTCTTTGATGGTAGTCTAGCAACGTCACAAGCCCATCTGCCATCTTGTTCCTCATTTATGTCAGAGGAACAGGAAAACCGTTAGGAGACAGAGATGGGGAAGAATGGGAAATTCCAGGTACAGAGAAAGAAAATGCATAGAGAATATTCTGAGACAGTTACAGTGAGTGTATACCCTAGTTTCTCAGCCATTAGAGAATAGAAGACAGCTCGTGGGGTACTTAGACCCAAAGCGAAACCTTCCTAGGAGCATGGATTCAGCTAATCGTGAAAATGGGGAATGCCAAAAGGCCCAGAGGTTTTTTTTTCTTCTGTCTCTTTGTATACTTTGTGCACCTGTGCACCCCACAAAGGAGCTTGGCTGAGGAGGAAAGTGGGAGCTGATCGCCAGGCTGGGTTGCCCTGCTGTGAGGCTGAGTGTGCCAGGAGAAAGGGGTACCTCTACCCACCACCACAGAAGTGCCTCCTACGCTCCTAGCCTCGCTCCTCAGACTGTAGCCACAGCACACGTCCAAACTGTGGTAGAGCCTCTGGAATGACGATGCTGGATCATCAGGCATCGGTGGGGGAGGTGTGTGCCCTTTTTTTTTGGAGGGGTAGATCTGCCTTTTCGGCATTCCCTTTATACCTCTAGATGATTCTGTCTCTTGCACTTAGAATGGTGTGTCCTCTGAATAAATGGGCAAAAACTTAGGGTGAGAAGAATTTCTAGCAGAGACTAATGTGTTTAGCCAGTAGCTTCCTGGAGACTCTGGGTCTTTTCTTCTTCCGCTTGCTTCTGCTGCTCTTCTGTGTCTCTCTTTTCTCTTCTTTCCTGCCAGTCCCCGCAGGAGTCCTGCCAGCAGGATAAGCACTGACATCTCCCACGCTTGGCGAAATGGATCCTTTTTTTCCACAATGAATAGATGTGACTAAGAAGGAATTACATAGCTTTATGTTCTCCAAGAGGTGGATGAAACGCTTTCTTTCCTCCAGTTTCAGCGAGTGAAGAAATTAGTGAATAGAATTCTGAATTTCAGATTATATTTTCAGACTGCTGTGGCCACCACTCTTTTTGTATGATACGTTTAGCTGATAAAGATTTGCTCCATGAATCAAAAGGTCAAAATTTGGCATCCCCGAGTTTGCTTGTTTCAATAGAGTGGGCTGTCCAAATCTCCCAGTCTCTCTGCTTTCTCCCTAGTACATGCAAAGACTGAATGTTGTTACTGTATTAACTCCAGGTCCTTATGTACTATTATTCTAAATCACATGTTAGAGAAGAAGAGAATTTCCAATATGCTGCATGGCATAAAATATAGCTCTAGCCCAACCGAGACCTTCTTGAGATGCATAGATAAAGGATTTGGGAGAAGTGCCATGTGCTGTTTCAGGCTTGTCAGGCAAAACCATGTTCTGTGTAACGGTTGGATGACAGTGTCCCAGGAGAGGTTTTACGGCTGCTGAACCTCCCCCAAGGGTGACATTAGCAGAGAACCAGGGCCTGGCTCCTGATCAAAATGGCCATCCAGGCGGCAACTACTGAAATATGCTCCTGAAAGAGACTTCCTGTCCGAACCAGAGAGTCCCAAGAGAACAGGCACTGAGAGCTTGGGGTGCCTTCTCAGGGCTGTGTTTACTCACACTCCCTGGACTGTGAGTAATAAACTTGGTTAACAACCTGGCTGGTAAGTTATTGCCAACCCAGCAGAAATAAAACAGAATAGGTTGAACTATCACCAGGAAAAGAAAGCTTTCTAATTCTATCAATGTTATTGAGCTGTTTGAAACAAAGAATGGATCTGAAGAGGATTCCCCACCCCCAACTTTGGCCACATGTCAGTGCAGAGAGAGCTCCTGTGGCTCATTTAAGTGACCGAGCCTGTAACAGGAGGCCTGAGAACTCATGTTCGCGGTTGAGACTGAATCCTTAGCATTCAACAAAGGTGGAAAAATCACGACGTTGCTTCCCTGTAATGGAACACTCAAATGGCAGAAAGTGTGTGTGTTTATGTGTCTGAGAGTTTTAGAGGGAGGGAGACAATGCATGCATGACTTATATGAAGGCAGGGACACAGGCCAGAAAGAGAGGCTTAATAGCTATTTAACAATTTTTAAACAAACCATAAAATCGTATTGACCAAAGGCCTATTGGGATTCCCCATGTCTGAACATCTCCTAGCAAAATTGTCTCCCAAATGAGAATTTATTAGCCAAGACCCACGCATTGATGTTGTCAGAGAGTTGGGCGGGCTCTGCATAAGCGTGCGATTTCAGGGTCGCCCCCATTAGTGTGCTTATGCAATGCCCTCTGACAACAGCTGTCTGGGGTTTCTACCGCAGAACCTTGACGTGTTTCATGCTCTGTGCTCTGAGATTCCCTGGCCCCTAAGAGAGGGGTAGCTGGCTCGTCACCGGAGAATGATATACTATTCCTGTTGTTAGCACAGGCAGCCCCAAGATACGTGGGAAAGAATTTTCAGAGACACCAGGGTGAGAGAATGAGCCGTGTCTACCTCTCATCTTGGCAGCAGGAGTGTGTCTGAAACAGTCTGTGCTGCACAAAATTGTAGTTTATGGAGAGCATTTTGTTGATTCAGCCATAAAAATGTGACCTACAATATGTTTGTTGAAGAGAATGTGCTGTTGCTTTTTTATATTGAAGAATATGCTTTTCATGTTTCCAGCCAGCTTCTCCTAAAGAGAGTCCTTTGTGGGATTCTGGTTGTTTTTAATGTTTCTTTGTAGTTTGGGGACTGAGGAAGTGGTTCCTACAAAGTTAATTGGTAGGATCAGCCACTCATGGACACCTGTAACTCAGGAATAAGAACCAAGGTTGGGTGTTGTAGTTGACTGAACAATGCCGCCCCTGTCCCCAGGATAGCAGCAGGTTCTAATCCCTGGAGTGTATAAATGTTACCTTATTTGGAAAAAATTTTTTTTGCAATTGTGATTAAGCAAAGGATCTTGAGATGGTGACATTATCCTAGATTATCTAGGTAGGTCCTAAATGCAATCACAAGTGTCCTTATTTGAGAAAGGCAAACAGAAAAGGAGAAGGCAATGTGACAACAGAGGCAGAGACTGGAATGATGTGGCCACAAACCAAGGACTGCCAGCATCCACCAGAAGATGCAAGAGGCAAAGAATGAATTCTCTCCCAGAGCCTTTGGAGGGAGTATGGGCCTCCTGACACCTTGATCTCGGCCCAGTGATAGTGATCTCACACTTCCGCCCTCCAGAGCTGTGAGAGGATAAATTTCTATTGTTTTGAGCCACCAAGTTTGTGGTGATTTTTTTATAGTAGCCACAAGAAGATAATGTAGGTTTTTTCTTCATTCATTATATCGATGTGAGATATATCTGTATCTATATGGGTATATACGTGCATATACACATATGTGTGTGACTATGACTTAGAAGAAGGCATGTGTTAAGAACTGTGGAGATGTTCTTAAGAGCTTGTAGTTCAGTACCTTGGTTAAATGGAAGGGTCAGATTGCCTTAGGTTCAAATCTGTGACTTATTTGCTCTGTGATCTTAGACGAGTTAAATAACTTCTTTGGGACTTAGATAGGTCTTTGAAGATTAAGTACAGTAATCCATGTGAAATCAGAGTGTCTGCCTGGGAGAAGTACTCTAGACATACAGAAGCGGCTCTCGAGGCAGCTCCAGCTCCAGCAAAGCAGAATTGGACAACTTCCACATCTAAGAAATGAACTGTTTTAAGGAGAGAAATGGGAAAGGAGTGACTTTTGGCTAGGAGATTTATGAAAACATTAAGGATGAGGTAGCATGCAGGCCTAGACTTTGAGAAGGGACAGGGTTTGGCAGGCAGAGATGGTGAAGTGGGGACAGGAGGACACACAGGTAAAGGAGATGGTCTGGAAAAGGGGCAGAGTGAAGAAAGCCCACAGTGTTTTCATGGTCTGGAAGGAGGGTTTGAGGGACACAGGAAAAAGCAGGTGAGACAGGTCAGGGCTCGATAGAGAAGGGCCCTTGGACTCCTCAGAATATTTGCTGCTCTACACAGTCACAGCATCTCTAATGAAGTCACTGGTCATTAAACCTCCTGCCAGAAGCGTGAGCAAATTCTCGGCGTGGGTTGCTCAGTGGAGTGAAAGGGAAAAGGAGTCCTCCATTTGCAAAGTGTCAGGAGGCCAGGAGTGGCCAGACACTCTCCAGCAGGCTGGACGAAGCATTACTTTGGGCCTGGCAATTTGTGGCTAGGTTTTACAGTAATCGGAGTGACGCCTTTTTCATCTACTAAGGAATCATTTTGCCCAGCCTTAACCACAGCTCTGGAATCTGTACTATTTAGTGCATTCAAGTGTGCCCATTACATAGGCAAGTTATGCCAGGAGGCCTGGAACAAACGTGGAGGATAAGTGGGCTCTTTTACAAAGCAAGCAGCAAACCTGGCATCTCTCATGCAGCCTGCTGCAAACTGGAATTCTCACGCAGTCTTCTGAGATTGAGGTGTCTACGCGTGCAGAAGTGAGGGAGACAGGACTTCACACATTGAAATATTTCGAAAGGGTAACTAGGGCACGAGAGCAGGCTATCCTAAAATAGAAGAGAATTGAGAACTGAGGCTGGAAAGGCAGCGGCCTACAAGTGGACATGGTTCCTGTGCTTAGAACTAAGTTGTTTTAACAAAGTGAAGTATATATACCTGCGTAGAATTTTCATTATACAGATTAAGACTGAAAAGAAGCCCCCAACCTGAAAAGACATTAATCCCTTTTTACCTGGCTAACACTGAAATTAACTTGCTTTATAACCAATGGGTGACAGTCCCTCATGAGGTTGAGGTCTCAGAGATGTGGGGGAAGGCAGATGAAACCAAGCTCTGCACCTTTACTTGGGAGTCTGAGAAGGAAAGATTTGTCTCAAGTCACTGTGGATTCAAAATTCTAAACACAGAAGGTGGGGTTTCCAGTGAGATGTTTTGAGTGGGAGGTATGTCACTCTTTTCCCTTGCTCAGCTAAAGGCAGGTGATTTTAAAAAAGACTTTATTTGTGGTGGAGGTGGGATATTTGGAAGAAGAGGGAAGAAGATATGTTTAGTGAAAGATTAGGCTGAATTGGTGGCAGTGGATCTTGGGGAAGCACGGTGGGAGAGAGAAGCACAGATGGAAGGAAACTCGGGAGATATTTTTGGCTCCTTCTCTCTTTCCTCTTAGCTGTTTATCTCCCTTTGTTGTTTGCCCCTTTCCTGTTCTGAGTCTCTCCTTATTGGTGGGTTTCCTGCTGACAGCAGGCTTGCTAATTCTAGAACCAATCTAGACAATCTATGTTATAATACAGCCCAAGACCCAATCCTTTCCAATTTTTAGGATGTATCCAAACTTTCAGGAGAGGTTTATAAAAACCTTAGCTTTAAATAAACTATTAATACATGTAACAACATGAATGGAGATCCAATAATTATGCCGAGTGAAAGAAGTCTACCCCAAGGAGTACATACTGTATCATTTCATTTATACAAAACTCTAGAAGACGCAAACTCACCTGGAGTAATAGGAAGCAGATGGGTGGTTGCCTGAGAAGTGAAGAGGCTGGGAGGCGGAGGGGCTGAGAAATGGAGGGGCTCACACAGAGCTGATAAACGTGTTCACTATCTTGATTGTGGTGATGGTTTCATGAGTGTATATACATATCCAAACTCATCAAATTGTACAACACTTCACATATGTGCAATATTCTATGTCAGTTAAACCTCTATAAAGCTATTAACATTAGATTTAGAGATCAGCTATTTGCAGACGGGACAAGGCAAGGAGAAGAGAATAGCCAAGTGGTCACGAGGCTATGTGATAAGACTGGTGATGGAGCAGTTGTGCAGAGACAGGACCCGTGCAGCTTTGTGGGGATGGAGGGTCAAGTTGTGCCCACCCCATGCCTGTGATTGGAGAGTGGCTTCCCACCCTCTTGCTGACCACATAGCTGTCCCCCTTGTTCAGTTCCATACTTTGCAAGGAACAAGGGGGAGAAGTTCATAAGCAAGAAAGCAGTATTCGTTCGACTGGAACTAGTGACCTTTCTGGCCTGTTTGCTTTTATTTGGCTAGTTCACGCTCACACCCCACATACACCTGAGACAGAGAAGGGGCCAGAGGTGCTGGACCCCTAATGTGGCCCTTCACTTTTGCTGCCTTTATTGCTCATACTTTGAGAAATGGGGAAAATGGAAGCTAATCTCTGAAGTTCTTAATCCCACTGTATGGACCCTAAGTAGAAAAATATGGGCATAGATAGTTTCAATGATTCCTAAAATACTTACTGAGTATGTATATAAACTATGTGCCAAACAAGAGCCATGCTTATAATTGGTAATAAAATGGTGTATGAGATGGAAATTGTCTCTCATAATACAGAGATGAGAGCCAGGTGGGTACAATAAGGACTGTCTGTATTGATAGTGGGCTATGGAAGAACAGAGAAGACACCCCAGATTTGAGGTTGGGGAAGCTTCTTAGGGTAAGATGGAGAAAACATTTGAATTCCTCTTTATGAAAACATGGAGGACAACATTTTACAAGGAGGCAACTGAGTGCCCCAAAACACAAGATTCTGGAATACAGACACGGAGAAGGGTGGAACGAAAAGGATTCTGAGGCTGCAACGAGGTCCTGGGAGGACAGTGCCCTAAGTCACAGCTGATCAGAGGCACTGGATGGAGTGACATAAAGACAGCATCACCACAGCACGCCCTGCTGGCCTGTGGGAGCACTAGCTGGGTGTGGTGACAGGCAGTACAAACATCCCCATGGGGCCGGGCATGGTGGCTCATGCTATAATCCCAGTACTTTGGGAGGCTGAGGCGGGAGGACTGCTAAGCCCAGGAGTTTGAGAAGCCTGGGCAACATAGGGAGACACATCTCTACAAATAATAATAATAATAACAACAATAAATTAGCCAGGTGTGAGGGTGCGTGCCTGTAGTCCCAGCTACTTGGGAGGTTGAGGTAGGAGGATGACTTGCGCCTGAGAGGTCAAGGCTCAAGCCACTGCACTCCAGCCTGGGCAATAGAGTGATGCCTTGTCTCAAAAAAATGAAAAACCCCATGCAATGGGTCTGAGGACCCAGTGACAAGGAAGTGACCACAAGGAGACATGAACCACTTTCCCTTTTCACCTGTGGAACCGTGAAAAAAAATCTAAGGCAGCTGGTACAGTGGCTCATGCCTATAATCCCTGCACTTTGGGAGGGCAAGGCAGGTGGATCACTTGAGGTTAGGAGTTCAAGACCAGCCTTGCCAACATGGTAAAACCCTGTCTACTAAAAATACAAAAATTAGCTGGGCGTGGTAGTGGGTGCCTGTAATCCCAGCTACTCGGAAGGCTGAGGCAAGATCTCTTGAACCCGGGAAATGGATGTTGCAGTGAACTGAGATTGCTTCACCGCACTCCAGCCTGGGTGACAGAGTGAGATTCCGTCTCAGTCAAAAAAAAAAAAAAAAAAAAAAAAAAAAAAAAAAAAAAATATATATATATATATATATATATATATGGAAAAACAAGGGATGTGGGCAAGATCGCCAATCAACTGCTAACACAGACCTAGACTCAAAAGGAAGAAAAAATCACAACTCAGCTGGATTTGTGATCCACAAAAAGTTGAGCCAGGAAAATGTATTCTCCAGAGTCCATGCCTGAAGTATAACTACAGTTCACAGAAATAATCACTCCGTGCACTCAGAAGGGCTTTCGTTGGGAGATGGTGGGCAAAAATGTCACTCTCGCTTGTTCCGATGCTAACATGGCTTTCTGTGATGTCCGGGGCACTCAGCCTGATCCAGGTAGGCTGCTTCGGCTGCCCGGAGGGGCAGGTGTTTTACAGTTTTCCGCAAGCTGCTGCTTCTCTTATCAGGATGGTCACTCTCTAGCTAATGAAAAACATCTCTCTGGTCCAAACATGACCTTGAGGTTTATCTAAATCGTTTGTTGCTCAGCAGAACAACATATATCAGAAGTGAAATATATGCCAAAAGATACTTCTCATGCACCATTTATCTTTTCTGTAATTGATTCTCATGCAGGACAAATGCCCTGTGGGGATTCACAGAGGACTTAACACACTCTGCCATTATGATGACATCATCTCACAGAAGGCGACCCTTCTGGAGGCCTGATAGATGACAGGCTCTTTTTTCTCTTTTAAGTGCTGCTCATGGCACCGCATTTAACTATGGGATTACAAGGAGCAACTGCTCCTATCACGTGTCCCCTAATTTGTTTTCTGACTGCGCTGTCCAGCTAGCCCCACACTCCAATCAAAATGAAATTATTTCAAAATCCATACCCAATGGATTAGTCTTGCCAAAAGAAAGTCTGTAACAATACATATCCATCGACTTTCAGTTTGGGTCGGCGTTGAGATTTATTGTCTCTAGGCAAATATTGAGCTGGGTGAAGTTTCGGTCAGTTACATCCTTCTCAGTCAATAAATCTAAGTGTTGACTTTGGGAGGAGTCAGTGGCCATCGCTCTGTGGCTTGTGAGCAGGCATTTGTGTAAACGGGTGCCTTTCAAAACTGTGAAGGTGATGCAGAGCCACAAAACCTAGTTCAAAACTTCCGGGACCCATGGATTTCAAAGAGAGCACTTACATATGTACAATAAAACCTCCGAACCATGTTGCCAGAGGATGCTCCTGAATGTCACAAAGGTAGAACAGGCAACAACCTTACTTTGAAGAATAGCCTAGGAAGAAAAGGTCTCTATCGATAAAAACCATTACATGCAGTTATATATCATGATAATATTAATTACATAATCATTGAAATGGCCCTTCCGGATGTCATCTTCTGACCTGAGGGCTGAGCCACACAAGGCAGTTCAGCAGTAATTGGTAGCTTCTCTAGACGTGTTAAATGGAAGGGTGGGCGGCTAAACCCTGTCACCAAGACTGGGTCCTAAAGCAGGCAGGCAGGCCTTGAGAGATGCTGTCAAGACTATTATACTGGCTAGGCATCGTGGGTTCATTGCCAACTGCAAGAACATCACTCAGTTAAGCATATTTGTTTCTTGAAACGGAAGCACACTCTTTTAGCCCTGAAATTGCATTAAAGATTCTTTTCAAGTTATGAAGAGGAAAAGGGAAAAGAAACATACTGCCAAAACATGCAGAGATTCTCAGCAGAGCCAGTATATATTCTTTGTTAGTCAGGATGGGCTAGGCTCTTTTGCAGTAACAAATCTCCAGATCTTAGGGTCTGCATACAACTATTTCTCATTCGTGTCACAGTCTGGCATAATTTGAGTGGCTTTACTTGGTAGGCTCCTTCAGTCTTACATTCCTATCATCTTAAACATATGGACTTTGAGTTGGTCACTGAAGAGAAAGAACTGGAGGATCACATAGTTTTGTTTGTGTGTGTGTTTTTAAGAAAAGCGGCTGGGTGTGGTGGCTCATGCCTATAATCCAAGCACTTTGGAAGGCCAAGGTGGGTGGATTGCCTGAGCTCAGGAGTTTGAGACCAGCCTGGGCAACATGGTGAAACCCCGTCTCTACTAAAATACAAAAAATTAGCCGGGTGTGGCAGTGGGCACCTATAATCCCAGCTACTTGGGAGGCTGAGGCAGGAGAATCACTTGAACCTGGGAGGTGGAGGTTTCAGTGAGTTGAGATCACACCACTGTACCACTGTACTCCAGCCTAGGTGACAGAGCAACATTCTGTCTCAAAAAAAAAAAAAAAAAAAAGCAGACTGCCACCTTATTTGGATGTGTCTGGAGTCTTGGAAGCTTGACTATCCAACATTTTCCTACAAATGGACCTTGAGAGCTTGTTTGGAGGTTCTAGCAGGGGAATGCAACTACTTATATAACCTTGACCAAACATTGGCCCTCTTCTACTGGGGAAGGTTATCTTCTTCAACCAAGCATGCAGCCTCAGGAGGGATGAACACGGAGCGGTGAGGCAGGAGGGCACACCCGCCTAGCCAGCCAGATCAGCCGAATCAACCCTCGTGATCAGTGGGGTGACAGATGTTGCAGCCAGACTACCCTCACATCCTCGCATGGGTTGTTTTTAAGGGTCAGGCCTGAAAATGACTTTAGTAACTTCTGTCCATATTCTGCTGGGCAGAAGTAGCACCCTGTTTCTTATTTAGCTGTGAATGAGATGGCTTAAATGACAGGGGAGCCTAGGACATGTCATCTTCCTGTGTGCCCGAGACAAGATGGTGGACATACAGCATTGTGCGTGGACACACAGCATTGCCTCTGCCACCGTCTTCTAGAGGGGAAACAAACTCTGCTAGGGCAGATGGTGTAGAAGATGCTGCTGAAGCCCTGCCCTTTTCCCCTTGGCCCACCTCTGAGTTCACTTGCAGCTGCAAAGGCCGCTCTTGTGCATGCTCACAGCTGCCTACCACAGATGCCCTCATCTCTCTGCTTCTATACCTGAGGGATCTGTCAGCCAGAGCACAGGGCAGACCAGAGATGCCTAGAATTTAATGCCCCCAGGGGCAGTCCCTAGCCTGTGAGGGTTAGGAATTGGTGGACAGGTATTCCAGCTTCCTTGGCCCTCCTGAGGAAAGTTCTGAGGTGTACTTTATAGTTCTTTAGTGGGGCCAGGCCAGAGTCTCCATCGTGGCAGCTTCCTCACCAGCTCACCAACTCACCATTGTTTGCTTCTCCCTTCTGGATTTCACTTTCCCTTCTCATTCTCTTGTTCTTCCCAGGATCTTTCCCGATAACCTATTGACTCTCAGGTCCTTGTCTCAGAGTCTGCTTCCAGGAGAATCAAACCAGGAACCGACGCAGAATGTTTAGAAGCAGCTAAAAGAGTAATCCCATGGGAGGGTGTATTAGTCTGTTTTCATGCTGCTGAGGAAGACATACCCCGGACTGGGTAATTTATAAAGACAAAGAGGTTTAATGTGAGGATGTCTGTAACTCTTTCTTCAAGAAATGATACTTTCAAGAACAAACCCAACTAAGGCCTTTGTTGAAGCTTTCTCCTACTTCTCCAGCCAGATTTTCATTATTTATTCATTCATTGAGTACTTTTTAAATGCCTATAGCATGCCAGGCACTGTTCAATATACTGGGGATAGAGCAGGGGGAAAAAAAAAAAAAGACAAAACCCCTATCCTGATGAGGTTTGCAGTACAGTGTGGGGAATCAGAAATAAGCATCTGTCTCTTCTCTGATCGTTAAGCACCTCACAGGCACTGACCATGTCTGTTCATCTGTTTATTTCCAGCATCTAACAGAGTACTCAACACATCTGCTTGATGAATACATTTTGAGCACTGGGAGATGACCACAGAAGAGCTAAGAAGTGATAACAGTTGTATTTAGTGGAGAACAGTATTTACACTTTGCTGTCTAGATTGCCTTGAAATCAGGCTCCATTTTTTATCTTTTATTTTTTCATTTCTTAGAAAAAACTGTTAACCTATTTAGAGTAATTTTATTAAGGAGTCTTTTTTTTTTTTTTTTTTGAGACAGGGTCTTGCCCTGTTGCCCAGGCTGGAGTGCAGTGGTGCAACCACAGCTCACTGCAGCCTTGACCTCCTGGGCTCAAGCAATCCTCCCACATCAGCCTCCTGAGTAGCTGGGAATATAGCTATGTGCCACCCTGCCCCGCTAATTTTTTATTTTTTGTAGAGACTGGGTCCCATTGTGTTGCCCAGATGGGTGTCAAACTTCTGGGCAAGCAATCCCCTCGCCTTGGCCTCCCAAAGAGCTAGGATTACAGGAATGAGGCATTGCACCTTTAAAAGAAAAAAAGAAAAGGCCGGGTGCAGTGGCTCAGGCCTGTAATCCCAGCACTTTGGGAGGCTAAGGCGGGCGGATCACGAGGTCAGGAGATTGAGCCCATCCTGGCTAACACAGTCAAATCCCGTCTCTACCAAAAACGCAAAAAGTTAGATGGGCGTGGTGGTGCATGCTTGTATGTAGTTCCAGCTACCTGGGAGGCTGAGGCAGGAGAATCACTTGAACCCAGGAGGCGGTGGTTGCAGTGAGCCGAGACCGAGCCATTGTACTGCAGCCTGGGCAACAGTGAGACTCCATCTCAAAAAAAAAAAGAAAGAAAAAAAAGTATGACATTGCATAACACTGTGAATGTATTTAATGCTACTGAATTGTATACTTTAAAATGGTTAAGATGATCAACGTTATGTGTATTTTAACTATAATAGAAAAAAAAGTGAGGCTGCATTTCATTCAACAGAGAGGCACTCACTAAGTACCTGGCACTACTCTGGGTTTGCGGACCACAAAGATGGGTAAGTCCCTGTCCTTGGAGGTCTTAGACTTAGCAGGAGACAGGCACCTGAGCCACAGAGACAATCAAGAGTTGCTCCCTGTGCCCGGGGAGAACTCTGTTCAGCCCACAGCACCTTAGCCACTAGTGACAGCCTCCAGACTTGCAGCATCCTGAGTACCTGGATCATCACGGAGGAACCAATCAGTTTTCATATGGCTAACTTTGGTGTTTTCAAAAATGGCAGGTAAAACACACAACAGAACATTGGTAAGAGCAGGATTCCAAGGTATTGGTTCGACAGTAAACAGAGGGGCCCAGCCAAGCATATTCCCATGCTGCAAAGTCACTTGATGTCAACACACATCTTGAAGCAATCGAACACTGCCCTGGCAGGCCCTGGCGAATGGCACTTGTGAATATTTAGAAACAGGGCAGCCCTGTTTGGGAAAACTGTCAGATTGACTGTAGATTAGGAGAGATGGGGTAGAGACAGTAATGGAATAATCACGTGACCCCTGACATGAGGCAAGTGAAAGGCTCTCACCACCCCCGCTGCATCTCAGAGACTGCCAGCTGCATCCCACTGCTTCTTAGCAACTCAGATAGCAACGAGAAGCATTGCAGTGGACATGGAATGTGTGCTGTTCTCCAATAGAGAGGTGGAGACACTGGTGTAGGGGCTGATGTGAGCAGGTCACCTGAGAGTTTATACCACCAGGACAAGAAGAAAAAGCCTGGAGGAGATTGTGCCCTGTGGGGACCTGGTTTGCCTGGGGGCTGCCAGAGCTGAGAGAGGAGCTGAGAGAGGGGGCATTTTTGAAACTAGAGAGGGTTCCTTAATAGAAGACAGATGTGTCAGCGTTTTCTGAGTTCTGTACTGGATGTTTCTGCCCCACCAAATCCAAGAGAGTTTGATGGTGTGCTTCTGGTTGGCTTGATGAGGCTGTTTTCCTTTTACAGCAGAGGGAGGCTATTGGTGAAGACTGTTGCAGCATAGTTTTTCCAGTGTGAAATACTGGGAAGGATGCTGAGAGTCTGCCTGGGATGTTTAGTGCAATGCTTGCTTCTGCACCTGTATTCCTTTTGGATGACACTGTGTGACGTGTCACCTCTGAGGATGATTTTTCTCTGGGTACTGATTCTTACAGTTGGAAGAGGGAAGAACTCTCCCTGAGAATGCGTTCAACTAAGGTCAGTTTAATTTCCATCTTTCAAATCGAACTTTCATTCATATAAAAAAAGGCAGACTTGTTCCTTTGAAGTTTTCTGATCTCTCCTCACATTAGGCATGTAGGTGGCTTAGGGCAGGTCCCTTATTCTGTCAGGACCTTCCCACATCTGTAAAATGGACCAGCAGAGCCAGTTGATTCCTTGGGCAATTCTGGCCCTAACCTACCTGTCAGTGGTTTGTTCTATATAGATAGTCCCTTCCATCCAATTATATACCCAACTGGTGACTTGTGTCTATAATTACATTAATAAAGCCCCAGAGGCTCAGACAAACACGAAGAACATCAACTGTGGGATCATTTGGAACCAAGAAGATAATGATATGTTGTACGAATGTGTTTTGTATACACACACTGACTGGAAATTTGTTCAAGTCTAAAGAGGGCTTATGGAACTCTGATTTGCTGCTAATGTTGACAAAGATGAGTAATGCAATAATACTGAACATTTCTCACTGTGAAACAGATACTTTTGATGATTTTTAGCACTTTCATTATTTTTTTCTGTATGTATCTATCACTTCATAAATATCTGTTGAGCATCTCACATATGTCAGGCACTGGTCCAGGCCCTGGTAATGGTGCAGTGAACACGATTGACAAAAATTCTTTTTTTAAAAACATTCTTATTTCTATAGGTTATTGGGGAACAGGTGGTATTTGGTTACATGAGTAGTTCTTTAGGGGTGATTTGTGAGATTTTGGTGCACCCATTTCCCAAGCAGTATCCTGGTACCCAATTTGTGGTCTTTTATCCCTCACCACCTTCCTACACTTTCCCACTGAGTTCCTAATGTCCATTGTGTCATTCTTAATGCCTTTGCATCCTCATAGCTTAGCTCCCACTTATAAGTGAGAACAAACAATGTTTGGTTTTCCATTCTTGAGTTACCTCACTTGAAATAATAGTCTCCAATCCCATCTAAGTTGCTGCAAGTTTCATTAATTCATTCCTTTTTTATGACTGAGTAGTATTCCATTGTATATATATACCACAATTTCTTTATCCACTCGTTGATGAGCATTTGGGTGGGTTGCACATTTTTGCAGTTGTGAATTGTGCTGCTGTAAACATGTGTGTGCAAGTATTTTTTTCGTATAATGACTTCTTTTCTTCTGGGTAGATACCCAGGAGTGGGATTGCTGGATCAAATGGTAGCTTTACTTTTAGTTCTTTAAGGAATCTCCGCACTGTTTTCCATAGAGGTTGTACTAGTTGGTATTCCCACCAGCAGTGTGGAAGTGTCCCTTTTCACTGCATCTGTGCTAACATCTATTATTTTTTGGTTTTTTGATTATGGCCATTCTTACAGGAGTAAGGTAGCATGGCATTGTGGTTTTGGTTTGCATTTCCTTGATCATTAGTGATGAAGAGCATTTTTTCATATGTTTGTTGGCCATTTGTATATCTCCTTTTGAGAATTGTCAATTCATGGACTGAAAAAAATTCTTGACTTCATGGTGCTTCAGTCAAAGTGAGGAGATAGTTGTAAAATAAATGAGGTCACTTTAAATATTCATAACTGCTATAATGAAAACAAAACAGGAATGAAATGGAACCAAATGAAAAGGAAAGACTGGGGTGAGGGAGGTAAACAATGAACAAGGGGAACAGAAGAGGCATCTCTGAGGAGGTGACATTTGATCTGAATCTTAAATGGGGAAAATATGTTTTTCTGGTTCCTTGTCTATTATTCTCTCTCTCTTAATCTCTCTGTTGCCTAGGCTGGAGTGCAGTGGTACGATCTCAACTCCCTGCAACCTCTGCCTCAGGTGTTCAAGTGATTCTCCTGCCTCAGCCTCCCGAGTAGCTGGGACTACAGGCATGCGCCAGCACACCCGGCTAATTTTTGTATTTTTAGTAGAGACAGGGTTTTACCATGTTGGCCAGGCTGGTCTTGAATTCCTGACCTCAGGTGATCCACCTGCCTCGGTCTCCCAAAGTGCTGGGATTACAGGCATGAACCACCACGCCCGGCCTTATTGTTCTTGCTTGGCCTGTGTTGAGTAGGATCAGTGCAGATGTCCAATCATCAACAAAAATATATAGGGGGTTCATTATGTGCTAGGTTCTCTTTTCTGGGATACAACTGAGAAAAAAAACAGACAAAATCCCTGTTCAGAAGGAGCTTATGTTGCTGATATTCAAGGGCAATGCACCTGCAGAAATGTTTCCACGTAAGTTTCTCATAGCACCTTGCGGTTAAGGTAGATAGGGAGGGTGAACCATTTGAGCTCTGGGATCCCCTCTGCCACTGACCAGCTGTGGGGCTTGAAGGTTAATCGAGAAATGCCTCTGGGGCTCAATTTTCTCATCTGAAATTGGGGGTGTTGGATTTAGATACTATCCAAGACTCTGCTCGCTTTAAACACTTTGAGATGTAGTTTGGGGTGGGGAGGACGTTTTTAGATGACTTACGATTTACTGAAGTTTCTCACTTCTGATCACGGGGACTTTCAGAACTGACTTTGTTTTGTGTTCCCATAAAGTAACCATTTCTCAGCCACTGCTGACCCTGTGCCATTCTGCTTAGGTAACTCGTGTGCTCTTTTACGGTGGGAGCAAGCCAATGTTTCCCCCAACCTGTCTATCAGGATGCCTGGTTACTGCATAAAAAGGCCAGCCACAGGCATTCAGACGGTTGAGATGTGTGGAGACAAGTCTCCCCAAACAGAAGCCGCACGTTTAATGAGTGGAGTTAAAAATGCAAATGATGGGCATGATTACAGGGTAATTACATGATTAGAGCAGCTCCATCACACTGGGGCTCCAGTGGCCTGTTTGTGCTTCTGTGTCCTGTTTAAGTCTAGGCAACTAACCCAAGGCCTCCTCTTGCCTTGGGCTTGCCATGTGGGGGGACCCAATCACCACTCACCTCCTTTCCAGCGGGCCACGGGGACTAATGCGGGAGCCTTTGAGATTCACTGATGAAAAGTGCTGTAAAAGTACAAAGTTCTATTCCGCTATTACGAAATCACATTTCGGCATCTGTTACCTACCAACGCCGGAATGAAACTCGGCAGCCTCTCAGCCCATTTGTCAAGTGCCAGCAGCTCCCCTCCCAGCACAGGTGAAACAATAACAAATAGAAATTGAATGTGTATCCCAGGTATTTTCATGAAGTTGATAAAACACAGTTGCGCTGGCCCCTTTGGCTTTTGCCAACTCTGGCGCAGAAACAGAAACCCTCCAGGGGATATTCACTGACTGGGGTGGGTGTGTGTGCAAGGTGCAAGCTCATAGCCCAAGCTCGCTATTTCCTTTGGAGTAAAGTGCTTGGTGGATGCGCTTGGGTTACCATGGCAACCAAGGGACAATGCTCTTGGGCGTGCAGACCCCATGTTTTCAGCATTATGCTTTGGAAGGGGGATTTAGAGATGCAGAACAAAACATAATAAAGAAGCATCAAACCTAATAAGACTTGGGACTGAAAGAAAGCCAGGGACTTCTGTTTAGACACCACAGCGTTCTCGCGTTGTGCGTCTGGGAACTGATCCAAGACTGAAGCTTGTTCATTATACCTCCCAGGCCGCAGGCATTCAGAAGGGCTCTCTGCATTGAAATTGCAACTTTTTCTCACCTGGCTGTAAAGAGAACCCACTGAGTTTTGAACAGTATGCGAAGGAAGAGATTTTCTCATTTAAGCAACATCCTTTTGTACCTGGTCGATAAGATACAAGGAAAGGGAAAAACCCAGCTTGAATATTGAGCAAGTTGCCAAAATTGGGCCCGGAACAACCCCATGGTGTCTTTATTGGGTAACATGAATATCATTCTTGGATATAGCCTCATTAATCAAAGTCTCAAATGCACTAAGAGTCTGATAGAAAGGATGTAGCAAAAGGTGGCTTTCATCATTCACATAATTTTTAAAAGTGCTGGGTTCTCTTCACTCATCTGAGGCCTCTGGTTACGGGCAACTGGCACCTGCTTTCTGGGTGTGTGCTGTTCTTCCCTACCAGTTCCCTTTTGTTATCTGGGGTGGCCACATATTGCCTTGTTGTTGGGAAGAAAAAGGTAACACAACACACAACTAAGAAAGGAATTCAGCTGAAGATTACATTAATTAAGGAAGCATATGGTGTAGAGAAAAGAGAATGGTAGTCAATAAACTTGATTTTGGCCAGATGCACTATCTGTAATCCTAGCATTTAGGGAGGCTGAGGCAGGAGGATCACTGGAGCCCAGAAGTTCGAGACCAGTCTGGGCAACATAGTGAGACCCTGTCTCTAGAAAACATTAAAGAATTAGCCAGGCTCGCTGACATGAGCCTATAGTCCCAGCTATTTGGAGACTGAGGAGGGAGGATTGCTTGAGTCTGGGAGGTTGAGGCTGCAGTCAGCCAAGACTGCACCACTGCACTCCAGCCTGGGTGACAGAATGAGGCCTTGTCTCAAAAGCAAACCAGCAAAAAGACACCTGATGTCGAGTCCCCTGTGGTCATTGACCTGCTGTGTGACCTTTGGCCAAGTCATGGAAACTCAGAGCCTTGATTTTGCTCCTCAGGTGAGGCTGGGAGGCGCCACTGCAAGCTCTGTGAGGGTGAGGATGGTTTCCTATACACCTTTGCGTCTCACACTGCTTACAGTCCCCACAACGTAAGTGTTTCTTGGATAGGTGAATTCCCAGGAGTCTATGCAGTTCTATCAGACTGTCGGCCCAGAGTTGTCAGTGGAAGTCATTTCACACTGTGTTGTTGTGGAGACCAACAAATGGCATTTCCATGGACCTCCATCATCTGAAGCCGCTACAGAGGCCAGAGGCTCCTCAGGGCAGGTGCAAATGGGACAACTTAAGTTTGACCTTAAAACCCATATTTAAATATTGAATTCCATCTTGGAGACGCCACCTTCCACCAATGTGAAAAATTACTGATGTTGCTCAGGCAAGGGAGTAATCAGTGTTTTAGAATTGCATCTTCTTTATTTAATTTTTTTTAAATTTTAGTTTCAGAGGGTACATGTGCAGGTTTGTGACATGGGTATGTTGTGTGATGCTGAGGTTTGGGCTTCTAATGGTCCCACTGCCCAAGTAGCAAACATAGTACCTGATAGGTAGTTTTTCAACCCCTGTCCTCCTACCTCCCTCCACACTTTTGGAATCCCCACTGTCTATCACTGCCATCTTTATGTCCCCGAGTTCCTGATGTTTAACTCCCATGTATAAGTGAGAATATACAGTATTTACTTTCCTGTGTCTACATTAATTCACTTAGAATAGTGGCTTTCAGCTGCATCCATGTTGCTTCAAAGGACATGATTTCATTCCTTTTTATGGCCATGTAGTATTCCATGGTGTATATATACCACAGTTTCTTTATCCAATCCACGTTGATGGGCATCTAGGCTGATTCCTTGTCTTTGCTGTTGTGACTAGTGCTGCAATGAACATACAAGTGCAAGTGTCTTTTTCATAGAACAATTTATTTTCCTCTGGGTATATACCCAGTAATGAGATTACTGGGTCAAATGGTAGTTCTATTTTTAGTTCTTTGAGAAATAATTGGCCAGGCGTGGTGGCTTACGCCTGTAATCCCACCACTTTGGGAGGCCGAGGCAGGCGGATCACGAGGTCAGGAGATCGAGACCATCCTGGCGAACATGGTGAAACCCCGTCTCTTCTAAAAATACAAAAAAATTAGCCGGGCGTGGTGGTGGGCGCTGGTAGCCCCAGCTACTGGGGAGCCTGAGGCAGAATGGCGTGAACCCGGGAGGCGGAGCTTGCAGTGAGCCGAGATGGCGCCACTGCACTCCAGCCTGGGCGACAGAGCGAGACTCCGTCTCAAAAAAAAAAAAAAAAAGTAATAAACTGCTTTCCACGGGGTCTGAACAAATTTGCCTTCCCACCAAGAGTGTCTGAGGTATAAGCATAGAATTACATTTTCAACTTATTTCTTCCAACAGCAGTCTCCCAGATTTTTTTAACTGTGAGGGCTTCCTCATCGTAGTTCTACCTGAAGTATTTGCTCATAGAGAAAATGGATAAATGCCGGGCATGGTGGCTCACACCTGTAATCCCAGCACTTTGAGAGGCCAAGATGGGAGAACTGCTTGAGGCCAGGAGTTCAAGACCAGCCTGGTTAACATAGTGAGACCCTGTCTCATATTAAAAAAAAAATGGATAAAGTGGTAGGTTGCGTTATTATTCATGATTATTTTCTTTCTTCCTTTCTCTCTCTCTCTTTTCTTTCTTTCTTCCTTCCTTTTCTTGAGACAGGGTCTCACTTTGTTGCCTGGGTTGGAGTGCAGTGGCATGATCATAGCTCACTGTAGCCTCGACTTTCCTGGCTCAAGCAATCCTCCCACCCCAGCCTCCTTAGTAGCTAGGACTACAAGTGCACACCACCACACCCAGCTAATTAAAAAATATATATATTTTCTGTAGGTACGGCATCTCACTATGTTCCCCAGGTTGGTCTTGAACTCCTGGGCTCAAGTGATCTGCCCACCTTGGCCTCCAAAGTGCTGGGATTACATGTGTGAGCCCAGTCATGATTATTTGTTATCAAAATAAATACATCCCTGCCCTTCCGGTGCCTCCAGTAGGTGAAGTGACCATCCATCCCCACTTATCAGGCCATGACAGGACATGTGATTAGATGTGACTGTGTGGCTTAGCTAGGTTTCATGCAGCATGTCACAGTCAGAGGCTGCTCCTTCAGCCTGAGTCCCTGAATGAGAAGACACATGGAGCAGAGCAGAGCCTGCTTCAGCTAACCTGCAGCCAGTACGGAATCAGGTGAGTAATAAATGCTGGGTGCTAGAAGCCACTGAAATTGTGCAGTTGCCTGTTACTGTAGTAACCAAGCAACAATAGGAAGCAGCAATACAATGAATTGTATCTTAATCATCATAACAACATCTATAGATGTTTGAAAAATACTAGTACATAGCAGTTGGATTGATGCATGAAGGGGTGATTGGGCAAGACACCCTTTTTTCTTTTTTTTTAAGTTTGTGGGCCATACTTAATGTCTAGTCTGAATTAGCAGCTTCCTTGACATAACTTGGCAGTATCCAAGGGTTTCTCGCCCTGTAGTTTGAGAATCTCTATCCTAGAACAATTATTCTCCTGCAGATTTGTGGCAATTCAAAAAGAGAATGAATTTTGAGACAGGGAGTGCGAGTTTGGGTCCTGGCTTCTCACATCTTTTGTGTGTGAATTTGGGCATGGTCTTTAGCCCATGATCTCTCAGCCCATGTGCCCACTAAAAATGGCTATGACTCTTGCACACACGGCTGGTTAAGGCCTTAAATGACATGAGCCATGGGGATCTTCTTTCTAATGGTTGTACATGTTATTCTTAGAGTAGCTAACCCAAGGATGGAAGAGTCTTTGAAACCATCATTTCTCCCGCACCCCATCTCCCTTAACCCCCAAACCATCAGCAGACTGACCCCACTCGGTTTTGAATTTCAAGGGTGGCACTGAGAAAGCACCAAGTCCCTATTAAAGGGGCGGAGGCACTGGCAGCTCTGGCTGGGGCAGGAAAGACCTTTCATTTCAGATAAAAGTTGATTCAGACTTTGATATCCCAAGAAAATGCTCAACCTCAAATTACCTTCCACAGAAGGCGCTGCCAGGTGGACTAGTGGTGGCTTTCTCCTTCCTGCCCCCCGACAGTGTCTCTAATGGTTCCCCATTCCTTAGACTTGGGTGTCTCAGTCCTGGGTGCAATGGAACTTATGGTAACTGAGTTAATTAGGACCAAGGGGAGCACCATGCTAGGCTGCTTCAGTCACAGCCTCTGCACCTTCCCCAGGGTGGGAGGAAGCATATCCTACCACCTTGGCACCTGCCAGCAAACCTGTGCCCAGGGGAGAAGCTGGAGCGGGGGTGCAGGGTCCCCGTTGTGACATTAGTCCCCTGGGGTCACAAGGTGGATCCCGGAGGGCTCAGACTTGGGGAGAAAGTTCTGCCATGTAGAAGTAAATTTAATTAGGTTAGGAGGGTCAGGGATGTGTGTGTGTTTTTGAGGGTGGAGTATCTTTAAAATGGCAAGAGAGAGGCTGATGCTGCGTCAGCTGTGGCCACGCTGTATTTTGAGGGGCTCTACCTGGCATTCTGAGGCTTCTTCCCTCCTTCCTCCCCACAACTCACTCCCAGGCCCTGCATGCCTTCCCGCAGCCCTGTTTTTCCCACGTTCTGCCTGTACAGCCTCATCTGTGGAATGGGGGTGGAACCGTGTGGAGGCTGAGCAAGCACTGACCACCTGCCAGCACTGTGCTGAGCTCCCAGTGTACATGGATTGAACCAGAAATGGCCAGGGATCACCCATTTTACGCCCACAAAACCACCAACTTCATATGGCACAGCCTGACTACCACATTTAATTTCTCAGCAATCTTGAGAGGTATAAGGATTACACTTCCACTTTTCAGATGAGGAGAATGAGAAGTCATCACTCCAAATCAAACATTAGTGAACAACAGAGTGAGAATTTAAGTTCAGAGCCCAGCCTCCAAGCCCAGTTCAAAACTATTACACGACACCGATAAACCCTTTTATACTAACCTATAAACAATCAATAACAGCTTCACAAGATAACTTCTGTGTGGGACAAGGCTGATTCTTTAGGGCATGGCTCAAATGCTGCGCTGGTAGATCCTGGATGTGAGGAATCCTTTGTTCCTTCAGTTGAACTTCCCAAGATGTTTCTGATTTGCTTTGAGAGAGTCTGCTTGGCTCACTTGCCTAAGACATGGGTAGGAATGGCAGGCAGGTGGGCTAGGGTACAACTCTATTTCTTGAAAAAAACGGACTATTCTTCTGATTAAAGAAGTAAACCTATTCAGTGTAGAAAATGAAAACAAATATAAAATATGTAAATAAAAATGACCAGCCATCCTTAGCTAGAGGTAAGGATTGTCACAACTTTTCACGATTGTACTTTTCACATATCTTGTGCCTCTCTCTCTGTCCTCTCTGCGTGCATATATACATTTTGGAAGGGGGATCTAGTGTACATATAATTTTCCTTATTTATTAAATCTCCATTTTATTCTAAAGGATTCAACATGGATTACCAGGGCACATAAAAAATGATAGAACAAACTAAAAGTGGGGTTAAGAAAGGCAAATCTACACCATAATGACATGTTCAGATTTGTATTTGTAATATTTAATATGACATTGAGCATATGTGCCCATTTGCCATTAAACAGACTGTTGTATTATTTTTTAAATGTATTAGTATTTTTTTTTTTAATGGAAGGAAAGCATACGACCGCAGAGCAGTGCACAGGTTGAAAGTGAATGGTTGGATGTGGTATCTTGTTTTTTATTTTTATTTTTTTTTGAGACAGGGTCTCACTCTGTCCCCAGGCTGGAGTGCTGTGGCGTAATCTCTGCTCACTGCAGCCTCCATCTCCTGGGCTCAAGCGATCCTCCCTTCTCAGCCTTCCAAGTCGCTAGGACTACTGGTGTGTGCCACCACACCCGGCTATATATATGTATTCCACCGATGGGAGCAGCGCTCTGTATTTGACCAGGCCCCTCCTATTGGCCCTTAGGCCGCTTCCAAAACGACAGATTTACAAACAAAACTGCAAACAACACCTTTGTAAAGAAATCTTTGAGCACCCCTCCATTTCCTGAAGGGCTGTTTCTAGAAGTACTTCCAGCAACACCAGAGCCATGGAGGAATCCTGTGTGAGAATCTCCCACTGTCCTGGGAGGGCACAGTATTTTCTGGGCGGATCCAGGGGCTGCCCAGCTCCTCTCTACGTCAGAATGGACCTTTTGCATCCTAGGCCAATCACGTCGCCTTCCAGACTGTCCCCACGTATGTTCCCATGCCTCTGCCAGCTCCTTGCCCTTACGTCTCTCAGGGGTGCACGGTTGGGTTGCTACAGGATCTACTCCCTGTTGGGACGAGGCCCCCGAAGTTGGGCATCTTAAAGGGAAATAGAGTCAGATACTTGCCGGAGGTGAATGATGTGCGTGAGGGAAATCGCTAGACTCGGTTTACTTCTGTTTGCTCCTCACCAAGTTTTCTGCAAAGAAACTGCTTGCGATGCTGCCTATGCGGCTTTCTTCTTTGCTGAAAAACAACGTGTGTCCGGGGTAGTGAAAAGGCAACGGACATCCAGCGCCAACAACCAGGCAGCCCACACGAGGGCGCTGTTCCCCTGCAACGAAGGACTAGGCGGGCTCCTGCTTTCTGGGTGGAAAAGGGTGCCAGGAGGCAGAGCGGGAAAACCGGCAGAGAGTGTGGGAGGGAGGAGGAGACGTTTGCCTTCCCCTTCATTCTCCTTCCTTTCAGAGCCTGTCATTTCCCTCAGGGACTCCCTCACCACCTCTTCTTTACAGCCCCTAACTGCTTTTCCTTGGGTATCTCTTGGATGCCACAGTCAGCTCTGAGCCCTTCATGGCTCCATCTCCTGTCCTAGGGTTGTCCCACGCACCCTCTTTTCCAAAGGATTTTCCCCCTCTTGTCCTGCACTGGCTATAATTTTTTTAAGTGACTTATACTTGTGTATTTAATAAAGTTTTTGGTACACTTAAAAATGTTAAAGCTGAAAAATTAATCCTTTTGTATTTATTACTTTTTTTCTGGAAAATAGAAACCCACAAAAGCAAGACGATTTAAGATTTTTTTCCCCCTTACATGAGGCCCCTGGTTGCCTGTTATTTATATGTGTATTTTCTGTGGATCAGTGGACCCGAGGAGAAAAATGATCAGACCTGTAACAAATATAACCTAATAGTCATTAGGTTCTTGGTCTTCAATTCCTTTATATTCAGAGCTGTAAACAAGTCTGCATCCGGAAGCAGAAAAAAGGCAGCTAAAGAATTCACGAATAATAGTCACAAAGTGTTGAGTTTTCAACAACAGTGACAATGTATTGACCCATGTCCCCCACTACCAGTGAGGGAGCTGAGGCTGGAGAGTGTGAAGAACGAGGCCAAGGTGACCCAGATGAAGAGGGTTGCTAGGATTTGATGCCCGCTCTTAGTGGCTTCAAACCTTGGGCCATTTCAGTAACAGTCCACGAGACCATTCAAGTGGACCTGGGCAGTGAGTCCGGCTTTAGGGTCACTCCTGTGGAACACTAAGGTCCAAGAGGTTCCTCATCCAACTGAAAGTGGGGCGTCAGTACCTTTCTGAGACCAAAGGGCAGGGGGATTCCAGACTCAGGAAGCTGGGCAAGCTGACCCCACGCCTCTATTGGAGCTAAGGGAGAGCAGTGCCGTGCACAGCGCACTTTGGTTTAATTGTAAGGCGCCATTCTCACCCACATGTGACCAATGGCTGGGTACTCATTTTTCTTTACCTAGCAATAAGGAAGAGCAAAATCAACCCACACGACCTAGAGCTGTGGTCCCCAACCTTTTTGGCACCAGGGACCGGTTTTGCAGAAGACAGTTTTCCACGGGTCCAGGGTGTGGGGATGGTTTTAGGATGATTCAACCCCATTACATTTATTGTGCACTTTATTTCTATTATTATTATATTGTAATATATAACGAAATAATTATATAACTCACCATAATGTAGAATCAGTGGGAGCCCTGAGTTTGTTTTCCTGCAACTAGACAATCCCATCTGGGGGTGATGGGAAACAGTGACGGGCTATCAGGCATTAGATTCTCATAAGGAACATGCAACCTAGGTTCCTTGGGTGCACAGTTCACAATAGGGTTCACGCTCCTGTGAGAATCCATTGCTGCCGCTGATCTGACAGGAGGCGGAGCTGAGGCAGTAATGGGAGCCATGGGCAGCAGCTGTAAAAACAGATGAAGCTTTACTCATTCACCTGCTGCTTACCTCCTGCTGTGCAGCCTGGTTCCTAACAGGCCATGGAGCAATACTGGTTCATGTACTGGTCCATGGCCTGGGGCTTGGGGACCCCGACCTACAGAGTTGTGTTAGGAGTTAGGAGCCAGGCACGGTGGCTTGTGCTGTAATCCTAGCACTTTGGGAGGCTGAGGCGAGCGAATTGCTTGAGCCCAGGAGTTTAAGACCAGCCTGGGCAACATGGCGAAAGCCCATCTCTACCAAAAATACAAAAATTAGCTGGGCATGGTGGTGCACACCTGTAGTCCCAGTTACTTAGCAGGCTGAAGTGGTAGGATTGCTTGAGCCTGGGAGGTTGAGGCTGCAGTGAGCTGTGATTGTGCCAGTGCAGTCCAACCTGGATGGCACAGCCAAACTCTGTCTGGGGAGGGGGTGGGGGGGAAGGATAAAAGGAGTTATGAGGCTGAAGCTATGAACCCCTAAATAAAGAGCCCATTCCCAAGGTACAGCCAGGCAAAGTATTATTAGTCATTTATACCACAGTGTGCAAATAGAAATATGTCCTTCCCCATGTCTGGTTCAGAATTTTGAATTTTAAGCTTTATCTCATTGAAATGAAGGTCCCTATTTTCAGGGAAAAGTATTTCAGGCAGCCTGGGGGGTCAAGGGAGATCTTTGCAGAGCACTTGAAATGATGCCATGAGGTAGCTGTGGCTGTCACCTCACCCTTCTCTTAAAAAAGTAGTAACCTAGTCACAGTAATTCATATCTGTTTTAGAAAATCTGGGAAATACAGAAAAGCACAAAGAGGAAATCAATGATAACTCTTCTCAGCGTAACACCTTTAATTTATTTCTCCAAAACAAAGAGTACAGCAAAAAAGCATTAAGCTAAAGGCTATTAACATCACAAAAAGGCCTCCAGTCTCTTCTCTGTAGAACTTTGAAGATTGTGCTGGCCTCAGGGCACACTGAGCCGAATCCCACTTTCATAGCACTCAAGCCTGCCCCTTGAAACAAGCCACTTTTGCCCCCCTCAGTGACGTTTTTGGAGGTTACAAAAATTATTCCCTTACTGGCAAACGCTAGGTGGGAAGAGAGAAGTGGATGCACAAATATAGAAATGTATTTGTTTCTACCACTACATTCCAGTTTTTTTTGGATATATTCCGTTTGTTTCCAAAAATAATATTTTCTTGCTTTGCTGTACTTGTTAAAGAACAAATCACATTTGGAAAAAAAGATCTCTTTTTATAGGCATTTTCAGGAGTGGTCGCATAAATATTCCCTGAAATTGATCTTCACAAGGAGAAGACCTTACTCCATGAACAGTCTAGAAACCATGGAGCAGAGAAGCAAGCAGGGGGTGTGATCTCCGTCCTGTGCGAGGCCTGTGCAGGGCCGACCCCCAGGAATCGGGCTGGCCACAGGTGCTGAGGGACGACTTCCTCATCTCTTCATTATTCCTAGAAGTTGCAAAAAACAACATATGTTCTTTCAAGGCACCGTTTCAAAACCTGTAAATCCAATTAAAGGATGATTGTGGCTATTATTCCCACTGCCTGGGATGGCTGCTTATAATATTTTAGCGTCTCTATGGCATTTTTCTTATTGAATGTTAGAAATTTCCCTGTGTTCTGAAGCCAGCTTCTTAAATTTTAAAATACGTTGTAAAAATTTTCGTGAGTCCTTCACTCCTTACAATGTCATTGTCAATGGCTTCCAAGTACTTCTTTTTTTTTTTGAGACAGTCTTGCTCTGTCACTCAGGCTGGAGTGCAGTGGTGGGATCTTGGCTCATTGTAACCTCTGCCTCCTGGGTTCAAGCAATTCTCCTGTCTCAGCCTCCTAAGTAGCTGGGATTACAGGCGAGTGCCACCACACCCAGCTAATTTTTGTATTTTTCGTAGAGACAGGATTTCGCCATGTTGACCTGGCTGGTCTTGAACTCCTGTCCTCAAGCGATCTGCCCACCTTGGCTTCCCAAAGTGCTGGGATTACATGTGTGAGCCATTGTGCCCGGCCTGGCTTCTGAGTATTCTATCATCATTTCTTTGTTGGGTATTTGGGTCTTTCTCCTCCACCCCCCTCAACTTTTGCTAATCATTCACAATGCTGTAGTGAACGTATTTGAGTATCTGTCTTGGCACACATCCATGATTCTTTCCTTAGATAAACTCTTGGAAGTAAAATTTCTGGGTCAAGGGATATGTATACTTTTAAGACTATTGATATGAGTTTATGTAATTGGCTTCAGAAAGTTTGTATCAGTTTGTATTACTATTATCATTGCATGAAAGGGCCTTTTCCCCCCATATTCTCACCAATACTGGGTATTAGATGTT
>NW_012116266.1:2831198-2837345 GCF_000951035.1 Colobus angolensis palliatus
CCTTCCTTTCTCTCTCCCTCCCACCCTTCCTCCCTCCCTCCCTCTCTCCCTTCCTTTCTTCCCTTTCTTCCATTTCTTTCCTTCCCTTTCTTTCCTAGATAAAGTCTCAATCTGTCACTCAGACTGGAGTGAGCAGTGGCATGATCTCAGCTCACTGCCACCTTGATCTTCCCAGCTTCAGTGACCCTTACACTTCAGTGACCCTTCAGTCCCAGGCACACCACCACACCCTGATTTATTTTTGTGGTTTTTTTTTATTTTTTATTTTTCTGTGGTGACAGGGTGTTGCCATGTTGCCAGGCTGGTCTCGAACTCCTGGCCCCATCCCCAGATTTAGATAAGCTAGAGGAGTGTTCCTGCTGTAGTCATTGATTTTATACTTTGGGAGTTTTCACATAATTTGGGGTGTTAGTTTTTTTCATGGTTGAGGCTCGTCCCGTATTTTACATCTCTCCCTCTCCCTGTCATAGGGCTCAGGATGTCGGATTGTGATTTTGTATTTGCACATTTGTTTCCTCCACTGGACTACAAGCTTAGTGACACTAGGAAGCCCCTTGTTATCCCTATGTCCCCAGCACCCAGAGGAGAGCTACCAGGTGGCTGCGTCACCCCGGGTGTCTCATTTGCATTTCAAGAAGGAAGCAGAAGAAAGGAGAAAACATGAAGAACCAATCACATTTGTCAGCAAAGTCCACTCCCGTTTATCAGGAAAAAAACCAGTATGAGTTCTAGAAATCTCCTCAGAAATCCTTACATCTCACTGTCCAGGACAGAGTGACTTAGCCACCCCTGGAGTAAAGAAATCCATGCAAGGAAGGGGCAGATTTTGTTTTTGTTTTTGTTTTGAGACAGGGTCTTGCTCTGTTGCCCAGGCTGGAGTGCAGTGGCGAGATCATGGCTCACTGCAGCCTTGGCCTTCCCGGCTCAAGCGATCTTCCCGCCTCAGCCTCCTGAGTAGCTGGGACTATAGTCAGGTGTCACCATGCCCTGCTTATTTTTAAAATTTTTTTGTAGAGGCAGATTCTGACTATGTTGTCCAGGTTGTTCTCACACTCCTGAGCTCAGGGGATCCACCCACCTCAGCCTCCCGAAGTGCTGGGATTATAGGCATGAGCCACCTTTCTCAACCTTCTTAACTTTTTGAAGATAGGTATCAACCTAATTTTTCTGGGGAGAAAATAGAAAGAGAGGCTCATTAATTTTCCCAAGGGCACAAAGCCATAAGTGGGAGGCTTATATTTTGAGTCCAATCCTCAGTCACTCCAAACACCTCTCTCCTTACATTACACCACACAAAATGCCCTTCCAGCAGAGAGCAAGAGGTATCATCTCGGGGCTTAGAGCAGATACCGTTGCAGGATGGAAGGTGGGTTGAGAAGCCACAGAGCTTTCAAAGCTTTTGGACCACAGTGGCTGCCAGATGGGTAGAAACAGAAAAAAGGATTTGAAAATGTTCAAAGGCAAAGAGAAAAAGAGAAATGGCAAGCGAAAGAGGAAAACAAAGCCCGGTCTGCACTGCTCTCCAGGGGGACTTTCCAGGCAGCTGAAAAGTGTGTGTGCTGAGCGGCTCCAGGTGTCCGATGGCTCCGCGGCTGCGATGACTGACTCCGTGTTTGCCACTGGGCGTCCTCGGTGCGTGGAGCCAGGCAGCTGCACGGATGGCTCTGCTTTCTCAGAAGCACTTGAACGGTTTTTGAAACCACAGTATTCTGAAACCACAGTAAAGACATTGATTTGAGGTAGGTTGGGGACAGGGCAATCTGACTCAGGGATTTTCAGAGCAACACAGTAATAGATCTTATTGGTTATAGATATTGATTTCTATACATGTAACTTATAAAAGGAGGTTTATGGTGAGGAATTGGCTCTTGTGATTATGGAGGACTTCTGCCGTCTGTAAGCTGGGGACCTGGGAAAGCCAGTGGTGTGATGCGGTTAGAGTCTGAAGGCCTGACAGCCAGGGGAACCGATGGTGTAAATCCCATTCTGAGGGCAGGAGAAGGTGAGAGGAGCTGTCTCAGCTCAAGAAGAGGCAGGAAAAAGCAGAGTGTAAATTCCTCCTTCCTTGGCCTTTTATTCTATTCAGACCCTCAAGGGACTGGATGAGGCCTATTCACGTTGGCAAGGGCGATCTATTTAAACGGAGTCCGCTGATTCAGATGCTAACCTCATCTGGAAACACCCGCAGATATACTCAGAAACAGTGTTTCGTCTGGGCACCGCGTGGCCCACTCCCGTTGACCCCTACAAGGGCCTTGGATATTCCAGTGGGTTCCTGGCCACAAAGGAGTTTTCCATCATAGGAGACCACCAAGCAAGACAGGAAGATGCCTCCCTCAGGGAGGGTGACGTGAATGGCATTGAATGGGAGCTTGGACCAGTTCACCTCTCAGGTCCTTCCACTGCCAAGATTTTCTGATTATTCTGAGAATTTGTGGCTTTTTCTTTCTGTTTTCAGTAGAAAGATACAGAGATTAGAAATAACGTGACAAACATTTCCCCAAAGTGAGTGTGTGTGTGTGTGTATGTATGACACATGTTAACCATAAGCTGTGTGAGGTTGGTCCCTCCCCTTGAAGACCTTAAGACACCCCCCTCCTTTTTTATTGAGACAGTGTCTCGTTCTGTTGCCCAGGCTGGAGTACAGTGGTGTGATCATGGCTCACTGAAACCTCGACTTCCTGGGCTCAAGTGAGCCTCCTCCCTCAGCCTCCCAAGTAGCTGGGGCCATAGGCGTGCCACCACACCCCACTAATTTTTTGATTTTTTTGGTAGAGACGGGGTCTCACTATGTTGCCCAGGCTAGTCTTGAATTCCTGGCCTCAATTGATCCTTCTGCCTCAGCCTCCCAAAGTGCTAGGATTACAGGCTTGAGCCACCATGACCAGCCCCTTAAGCTCTTCTTGACCCTCTATGTCAGCATAGTGAGGAGCCCTTGGCAATGAAAGGTAGAATACATATTGTCAGTACAGGCCCTGGTAGTAATTGACCACACCCATTTTGGGTGCCAAGCAGCTGTGAAAATTCAACTGAACAAATAACACAAAATTGAAAGTTGATTTGCTGCTCCACTGCAGAAGTGTCTCTTGCCAATGTCCCAGTCAGCAGGCCAATGACAATTGCCTCTGCCTCAGCAGTCAGCCCTTGCTGCCTTGCTTTACCATGGGGTAGGAAAATTGGGGGGATGGGTGATGAGCTGACCAGACAGAATGTCACAATCAGAATCTATTTTCTTCCCTCTCCATTGCTGCCTGTTCTCTGTAACCTGATGGTTTGACGGCAGCTGCTTGAGAACCCTACAAATCTCAGATTTGCCAGTAAAGCAAAATAAATATATAAATAAATAAAAAATCCATCATCAGCTCCTGGCCTCCTGACCCAATCTTGAAATGTGTTGCAAATATGCTGACACCAGGGTTGCTGTATTTAATAGCAAACAGCATCAGACTCCAGCTCACACCTGCGCTGGACTGGCCTCCACATTAATATGCTTCAGACCCTTCTGATGGCCCCAGCCCTCACAACACACTCAGAATTATACATTCAGGACTGGGGAAGGCTGCGCATGGGGGAGAAGGGATCTGTCTCTGACTTCTAATTCCTACTTGAAACTGGAAGCGATAATAATGACAATGGCCCTAATGATATCTTGAACTTCCCTTCTGCTATTAAGGATCTCAAAGAACATACCAGATGCAATTATCTCATTAATCTTTATCTGTGACTGATGGGCATTCAGTTTTAATTTAGAGAGGCAGACAGGAGGAGAGATCACTTATTCAAGACTTAGGACAAAATTACCAGGTAGGAAAGGTGGCTGTCAACCCTGGCTGCATATTAGAATCAGCTGGGGCAACTCTTGAAAAATACATGGGTGTTAGGTACCTTAGACCAGTTGTTCTGAATGTATTTAAAAATTCTCCGGCCAGGCGAGGTTGTGCATGCCCTGTAATCCCAGCACTTTGGGAGGCTGTAGTTGAGAGGATCACTTGAGCCTGGGATTTCAAGACCAGCCTAGGCAACATAGTGAGATTCTGTCTCTATAAAATAATAATAATAATAATAATAATAATAATAATAATGTTTTCCAATAACTAAATTGAGCATAAATTTTAAAATTGAAATTAAGTCAGAATCTCTGGGGTTGGGGCCTGATCATCCATTTCTTTAGAAAACTTTCTTTTATTTTTTCTTTTTGAGACAAAGTCTTACTCTGTTACACAGGCTGCAGTGCAGTGGCACTATCTCAGCTCACTGCAACCTCTGCCTCCTGGGTTCAAGTGATTCTCCTGTCGCAGCCTCCCAAGTAGCTAGGATTACAGGTGCATACCACCACACCCACCTAGTAGAGATGGGGGGGTTTCACCATGTTGGCCAGGCTAGTCTCGAACTCCTGACCTCAAATGATCCTCCCACCTTGACCTCCCAAAGTGCTGAGATTACAGACATGAGCCACCGTACCTGGGCTGTTTAAAAAACTTTCTAAAATACTTCTATTATGCAACTGAAATTACAGAATATATTCCTGCAGATAGGCTAAGTTCCAGCCCTCCCTGCACTTACCAGTACGTATCATAATAAAATAGAAGTACTATTCTATTTACCCTAACGTAAATAGGTGTTTTACATGTCTTAGCATCCAAGATCATCTCTCTGGCCACTGAGGTGAAGAGAGACCTATATTTATGAATTGCTTACTTTATGATGCAGAGTTAGCTCATCTTGACTCATGTTGGTCTTCATAGCAACCCTATGACGTGAACATAATCTAATTTTACATATGGAACAACGTAAGATTTGGGGAGGTCACTTCCCAAAGGCACAGTGGGGAGGAATTGGAGTTTGAACACAGGTCAGAGTCCACTGTGGCAAAATTATAAATGTGTACTATTGCCTATTCTATGTGAATGATAATTGTTCCTGATGCTCTTTTCTAATAAGGATGGGGAAGAACACATCTGTCAAGTCAAGGGCCACAGAACATGGACCTGAGACACTGTTAATCTGTTCCGGGAGGAAAAGCACATGGTGGCTGCCACTGGGGCCTCTACCTGTTGAGTTCGTGGTGGAACACGGTTAGGGTGTAATATCTGTCTGATTTTTTGCAGGGGCCAGACTGGTGAATTACATGGAGAGATGATTGGAACCACAAACTCTGCATCCTTTAGAACAATGCTTTTCATTGTATCTGTAACACAAACCATATATGTAATTTAAAAATGTTTAATAGCCACATTGAAAAGCTAAAAAGGAGCAGTAAAGTTAACTTTAGGAATATATTTTATTTAACTCAATCTATTAAAATAAATCTAGTATGTAATAAACATAAAATATTAATGAGATATTTTATAGTTTTTTTGGGGGTACTAAGTATTAATACTTCTAGTATATTACAAGTCATAAAAAGTTTTAGCAGAAACACTGATTTATATTTAGGTTCCATGAAATTTACAATTGAAAAAGTAGACTCACATACTCAACTTGCTCCAAAAATATTTAAAAGTCTTCCAATACCTGAATCACACACACGAATTTGTTTTTTTGGAGACAGAATTTCGCTCTTGTTGCCCAGGCTGGAGTGCAATGGCATGATCTTGGCTTACTGCAACCTCCGCCTTCTGGGTTCAAGCAGTTCTCCTGCCTCAGCCTCCCGAGTAGCTGGGATTACAGGCATGCGCTACCATGCCCCGCTAATTTTTGTATTTTTAGTAGAGATGGGGTTTCGCCATGTTGACCTGGCTGGTCTTGAACTCCTGTCCTCAAGCGATCTGCCCACCTTGGCTTCCCAAAGTGCTGGGATTACATGTGTGAGCCATTGTGCCCGGCCTGGCTTCTGAGTATTCTATCATCATTTCTTTGTTGGGTATTTGGGTCTTTCTCCTCCACCCCCCTCAACTTTTGCTAATCATTCACAATGCTGTAGTGAACGTATTTGAGTATCTGTCTTGGCACACATCCATGATTCTTTCCTTAGATAAACTCTTGGAAGTAAAATTTCTGGGTCAAGGGATATGTATACTTTTAAGACTATTGATATGAGTTTATGTAATTGGCTTCAGAAAGTTTGTATCAGTTTGTATTACTATTATCATTGCATGAAAGGGCCTTTTCCCCCCATATTCTCACCAATACTGGGTATTAGATGTT